>NW_005371324.1:10419180-10423257 GCF_000412655.1 Myotis brandtii
GTGGCTGCTGGCCACCATCTTGGTTGGGTTAATTTGCATATAGTCGCTCTGATTGGCTGGTGGGTGTGGCTTAAGACATAGCGAAGGTACGGTCAATTTGCATGCTTGTCTTTTATTAGTGTAGATGGACATAACCTGTATTTGCCTCTAGGCTACACAGGGTATGCTACCACTCACTTCATTTGCATGGATTCAGCTTAGTGCCTGGCACATGGAAAATTCAAGTTTTGCCTTTTTGGAACGTTTGGGATTTTTTTCCTAAAATTTTAGATATGTGGTTGGTTGAATCTGAGGCTGTATAAAACCATGCATACATAGGATTGACTGTATTTTTTGGCTCGAAGCTTTCTGATATTGATCTATCGAAGCCCATCTACTTAATTTTATTTGCTTTCAAACGTTTTTATTCTGCTAACAACCATTCTTTAAATGGTTTTATTTTCTAGAACAGTTTTAGGTTTACAGAAAAATTGAGAAGATGAAACAGAGTTCCTATATACTTCACACCCAGTTTCCCCTGTTACTGCCATTGTTCATTAGTATAGTATATATAATTAATTAACCAATGCAGATACATTATTATTAACCAAAGGTCATAGTTCACTCAGATTTCCATCATTGTTACCTAATGTTCCTTTTCTGTTCCAAGGTGCCATCTGGAATAGCACATTCCACTTCTTTGTCTTGTCTCCTTAGGCTCCCCCTCGTGTGACAGTTCCTCAGACTTTGTTTTTACAACCTTCACACTTTTAAGGATTTCTAGTTAGCTGTTTTGTGAAATGTTCTCCAGTGGAATTTGCCAGATGTTTTTCTCATGATTACATTTTCATGCATTTTGAGAGGAAGAAGACAGATATAATGATAATACCAATGGTACCCAATATCAACCTGACTTATCATGTTAATGTGGACCTTGCCATGGGGCCTGAGGTAGTGTTTTTCGTGTTTCTCCACCATAGAGTTAATCCCTCCCACTTCCGTCCTTCCACACTGTGTTCTTTGGAAGGAAGTCAGAACTCATGACCCACATTGATAGAGTGGGGAATTATGCTTTTCCTCTTTGAGGGTGGAGTATGTATGTCAATTATTTGAAAGTCTGTAGGGACATTTGTCTCTTCACTCTCATGTATTTATTTTTTGAATCATTTCTTGGTATGGACTTTATGGGTATTTATTTTATACACTGGGCTATAATTTAATACCGCTTTACTTATTTTATTGCTCAAATTGTTCCAGCTTTTGCCATTGGGAGCTCTTTAAATATAATCCTGTGTCCATTTGACACCGTGTGTGTGTGTTTTGAGTAATTTCTCACTTTCTTGCTCATCTTGTGTATTTCCTGCCCTAGTCCTGAAATCAGTTCATTTCTTCAAAGAACCCTAGTTATTTTTATTGGAAAATGGTATTAAAAATTAAGGTGCGGACACTAGGTAACACCATTGACAGAGTAAATAAATGTTTAAGTAAAATTCAGAAGAACCTCAAGTATGAATAAGTAAAAGAAGAATACACAGTCATCTTAGGTTTCTTCTCTTTAATTTACATTTGTTTAATATTCTAAATGTTCATTTTTTTACCAACATTTAGCTAAGTATCATGTATGAATGAAGATTATGAGGAATTTTAAGTAGGCTAATAGTTGTGATTGTAACTGAAATAAGAAAAAAAAATACACTGTTGTTTTCAATGACCTTTTACTACCAAATTAATACAAATATGTTTGATTTTAAACTTTGGGTAAGTAACACATGTCATTTATAATGTCAGATACATGAATATGCTTTGACACTCTTTGGATTTTGAATTAACCATAATCCCCCTTGAGGAAAACCTTGTTGGTAAATGATAATCTGATTTTTAAAAATCTAAATTTTCATCAGTGAAAATATATCTATAACTGATTTGTTAAGCTGTTTTGTTTATCTGGGCATGTACAAATGCTTTCTGATAGATCTTAGAACTCACCATAAAGTATTATGGTGTATTACAGAGTCATCTTGAATAAATGATTCTTTATAATCGAAAGTGTTGAATAAATTTCTCAGTATTGTACCATGCTTCCTATGCCCTAAATCTTGAAATTCGTTCCTTACAGAGACTGGAGATATCTGTCCACTGAACCTCTTTATAGTTTGATATACCAAACATTAAAATTATTTTATCTTGTGTGTTAGTTGATGTGAAAAAGAGTTTCTAATCTTATATAGTGGGTAATTATTAATAGAGAAACCTATTTTTCCATTGAAGGGAAACAGAAGTACCCTGACAACTTTATTATGGCAAAACTTTGATTAATCACATGAATATGTGCTAAGAACAATTACTAATTATCCTTTAGCCATGCACTACTTCTTGTCACAAATTCAGTAAAATATGCTTTTATATTCATGTTTTGGAGTGAGTCTCTAATGAGAACTGTTTTGAAAAAGGAGGACAGCAAAGAGGAAGCCTATATTATTGATATGAGGAAAGCCTATGACGTCAGTGATGAATGATGGCTACAAAATAAAAGATACTAGATTTTTGTTATGTCTGGATAGCCTTTTCTCTCAGTTGTTCTTAAAACTTTCAGATACTGATTTTTATCGACTTTATTATTATTATAACTCTATTATCATTGCCAGGGGCTTAATTTGGAATTAAATGAGCCTATTGCTTAAGTAATTTATTTTTATTAGTTTGCCAAAAAGTGAGTCTCATGATGGTTTTCATACTCTACACCAGAATGTTTACATTTTTCTTTCATCGAGTCTAAAATATTTATTTTCAGTTTCTTTTATGCCCCAGAAAATATGAGATAGAATACAATATTGAAGTTGCCAGCATGCATGGCAGTTTTTCTTGAGTGATAGGGGAGTTGTTATAGTTGATTTTCATTTTTCTCTTGTGTTCTTTCTTTTGTCAAAGACTCCCATAGAAGGAAATAATTTACTACAGGCTCCTTAAAAGGCATCACCACTAATTAACATGGCAGGGTCTTCTCAGCAGCCTTGACTTCATCTTTCAGGTGATGTGTGGGAAAGATTTTGATGTTTTATGATAAATGTCACATTATTAGCTGATTAACTAATAAGTATTTTTTTTTTATTTCTGTAGTGTACCCAAAGACTAGAAATAAAATTGTGAACCATGAACATTATATTCTTAGCTGATTTCCATCCTATGATTTTCTGTTTCTGACAGTTCCAGAAAAATCCCTCTAAAATTTTGTAATTTTGTAACTTAGAAATTCACACATGAAACCTATATGTGCATATTGACCAATGCCACCCCAATGAAATGTAATTTTAAAAAAAGAAAGATACAGTTTTTGTTTTATTTTCAACAAAATGGAGATTAGGGCTGATTTCCCTTTTTATGTTAAAGAAGAACTTTTAAAAGGATGAAAAGCATATTTAAACATTTAGAAAAATTTGATTTTCATGAAGCCAGTTTATGTCTATTTGTATTTATTTATGATATTTTGTAAAAAAAAGTATCTTTTTCCTCTCAGTTGCATTATGTATTCAAAAGATATGGATATACCATGGTTTATTTTCATATTGCTCTATTGAAATTTTTAGCTATTTTCTTATTTTTGCATTTATAAACAGTGATGAATTAGATGTCCTTATATTTAGATCTAAGAGAGATTTTCTTTTTAGAGAATAGGTAACTAAGTCCAGATTATCAAATAGTAGGGGATACAAAGTATTAATTTTTCTAAATACATCCAATTTTCTCACCAAAATATACAATTTATATTTACCCAATATTTACCCAAAGTCACTCAGTGACTTTTATGTCCAATTTTTTCCATTTCTCTTTTTTTCCCCACTTAGATTCATGTGAAATATATTTTTTCAGTTTGATTTTCATTTTTATTGATGAAGGAAATTGAACATTTTTTCAAATGTTTTTGCCTTTTCCTTAATTTCCTCTCTGGATTATGTGCTTTTTGTGATTCATATTTAGAAGACTATTTCCTGCCTCCCCCCGCCGCCAACATTTTTTATGTTTTTGCCTTTTCCTTAATTTCCTCTCTGGATTATGTGCTTTTTGTGATTCATATTTAGAAGACTATTTCCTGCCTCCTCC
>NW_005371324.1:10432383-10435203 GCF_000412655.1 Myotis brandtii
TATTTCAACCTTATGTTCTACTTATTACAATGATCTCAGTTCCTTTGTAGCCTGACCTTCATGATGCTCACCACTCCATTATACTAAGAATTCAATTTTGCCCTGCACTTGGGAGAAAACGTTATGTTGCATTATGGTTTATTCATTTAGATTGAGGAAGATAAGCTTTAAAACTTTGTGAAATGAAAGCCATCGGCCAACAGTATTTTTAGTATCACTAAGAATTAGACTTGTACGAATATGCAGTGATTCTCAACTTCAGCTGTGTTAGAATCAATCCCCTATGGAGAATTTAGCTAGACCAAGGCACTGGTATTTTTAAAAGCTCACAATTGATATGGATGGTCCTTCAGGTTTGAAAATTGTCCTTTAAGTCCCTATGGTTCTTTTCCTCATAATGTGTTTTTCTGGAATAGGATATATGAAGCTCCAAGAACACAAGGTCTTTAGTTACACTTTGAAAATGGACTTCTGGTACAAATTCAAAATTGAATTATTTTCAAGTTCAGTCTTATTTATTCATGATGTATTTTCTCATTTATTTTTGCCAAATGATATGTTTCTCCTTTCTAGAATCTAAGACTACTCAATTATGTCCCTGATCCATCAAGTTATTTACAACTTTTAACATTTGGCTTTGTGTGTTTTAATTTTTCTCCTATAATCCAGAAATTTTAAGCTTTTTGTTGTGTAGAATTTCAGAGGAGCCAAGGTAATGGTTTGCAAAAGTTACTTTTAGATGATAAAGAGGCTTTGAATCATTTCATTTTTCTAGCAGAGACCTGAAATTTAAATATCCGTGATGACTGAACATATTATTCCCCTGCCATTAAAAATTCCAAATAGCATTACAAAAGTTAACTCTGAGCAGAGGTCTGCCACAGAAGTTTTCATTTTTATTTAAATATGTTTATTGATTTCAGAGAGAATGAGAGAGGGGGAGAGAGAGAGAAACATCAATGATGAGAATCATCGATGGGCTGCCTCCTGCACACCCCCTACTGGGGATTGAGCCTGCAACCCAGGCATGTGCCCCCGGCCAGAATAGATCCCGGAACCCTTCAGTCCACAGGCCGATGCTCTATCCACTGAGCCAAACCAGCCAGGTCCACCAAAGAAGTTTTTAAAACACTGAGACAGTTAATTCTATGAATTTAGCATTATTGTGATTTGATATAAACCAACAATCCCGCCTCTTAAAATTTTCGTTTATTTGTTGTTTCTAATTTTTCTTATTCTGAATTTTCAACTTCTAACCTCATCTCCCTTTACTCCTTGTCTTTTATACCCAGAATTACCCCTTTTCAAATACCTAAAATACTGTTCAAAATAATTTTGAAATATAAAAGTGGACATACCATCAAGAAAACTGCTCAATGAATTATAAACATTGTTTTGTAGAGATAAAAACTTCTAAGGTCTTAGAATAAGCTCCCATTAATGATTTTAAAATTTGGGAACACTATTATCTGTGTTGGAAAGGGTTAGATTACCAGTTAGGAGGAGTCTAATCTGATAATCCAAGTCTTGGCATTTTGAACTAGAGTGATGACAGAAGAGATGGAGGGAAATGGACCCGTCAGGATATATTTTGAAGTGAAAGTGAGAGGACTTGGTGTAATGCATGGAATGTAGAGGGAAGGAGAGAGGTTGTAAAGAAGAAACTGCTTACATAGTATTACCATCATCTCAGGTGTAATGATTGGAGAGGAACTGTTTCATTGGAGAAGGTAGGAAGTCAAGTTGTATATTGGACATTTTGAGTTGAGGTACCTAAGTGTATATGCTCAACATACAATTGAATAAGGGACTATGGAGGTGAAGGGAGATGCAGATGGAGTTATTAGGAAATAATAATTTTAAAATCATGAATCTTGCTGAGATCATTAGGTTCAGAGTGGAGATAGAGCAGATAGTCTAGGACCAGTTATGTGGCTTCTAGCAGTGAGAGAGGTGAATGAGAAGTGTCTGGGAAGGACAGTGTAGTAGCAGTTGCTTATAATATAGCATGGTTATAATGGAAGTTGTGCATGCTCAAGATATATTGCTCTTTGTGGATTGTTTTTTAATTGAGATATAATTGATATAGACATTATATTAGTTTGAGGTGTACAAAATAATAATTTGATGTATGTTTATATTGTGAAATGATTACCACAAGTAAGTTAAGTTTTGTAACACATAGTTACAAAAATTTTATTTTTTTATTGGGATGCGAACTTTTAAGGCCTGCTCTATTATCAACTGTCAAATATACAATAATACAGTATTGTTAACTGTAATCACCACACTATACATTACATCCTCAGACTTATTTATTGTATAACTGGAACTTGTACCTTTTGACCACCTTTGCCATTTGGCCCTTTATATCCCTCCCCTATCTCAGCCACCCATCAATTTGTTCTCTGAATATGTGAGTTTGTGGGGTTTTGTTTAGATTCTGCCTGTGAGATAATACAGTATTTTTCTTCCTCTGTCTGATTGATTTCTCTTAGCATGATGCCCTTAAAGTATATTCATGTTGTGGCAAATGGCAGAGTTTCCTTCTTTTTATAGCTGGGTAATATTCCATTTGATATATATGGAATATATATATATACACATACATACATACTAGAGGCCCGGTGCACAAAAATTTGTGCACTGGGGGGGGGGGGGGGGGGCCCCCAGCCCGGCCTGTGCCCTCTCGCAGTCTGGGACCCCTTGGCAGATAACGACCTGCTGGCTTAGGCCTGCTCCCGGGTGGCAGAGGGCAGGCCCAATCCCTAGGTGCAGCCCCTGGTCAGGCTCAGAGCAGGGCCAATTGGGGAGTTGGGG
>NW_005371324.1:10436307-10464348 GCF_000412655.1 Myotis brandtii
CATCTATCGATACACACTTGAGATGGTCTCATGTTTTGGCTGCTATAAATAATACTGCAGTGAACATGGGGATGCAAGATATCTTTTTCACATAGTAATTTCAGTTTCTTCACATAAATAACTAGAAGTGGAATTGCTGGATCATATGGTAATTCAATTATAATGAGGCAGATTTCCATGCTTATTTTCCATAGTGGGTGCACCAATTTATATTTCCACCAAACTGTACATAAGGTTTCCCCTTTCTCCACATCCTCATCAACACTTGTTATTTCTTATCTTTTTGATAATAGCTGTTGTGAAATGTGTGAGGTAATAGCTGGTTGTTGTTTTGATTTGCATTTCTCTGATGATTAGTGATGTTGAGCATCTTTTCATGTACCTATTGGCCATCTATTATATCTTTTTTTGGAAAAATGTCTATTCAGATCCTCTGACCGTTTTGTAATTGTATTTGTTTTTTTTCTTTGAGTTGTATGAATTATGTATATATTTTGGATATTAATGTATTATTTGCAAATATTTTCTTCATTTCAGGACTTAGATTGTTTGAGGTCACTAAATTCTTATTCATATTGAAAGAGTTTGCCACAATATTCTCATTAACAAGGATGTCCTTTTGCCTTCATCTCACGATTTTATTTCTCATAAAATAAGTTTGTTTTAAAGTCATTGTATTCCTAAAAAGTTGTCATCAACGTGAAAAACTTCACATTCGTGAGGAGTGTTGTTAAATGTTTGATGTCACTGATGCCAGTGGCAGCCTGGGGTACAGATGAAAGCCTGGTTTATAAATTCTGCAAGGATATTCAAGACAATGAAGTCAGGACTGGCATAGACATGGCGAAATGCTATTCCTACTTTCGAGCTGAATGGAATCCTGTTCTCCCCATATTTTTTTTTTGTCATGACTGTTCTTTGTTTTTCCCCAGTATCTGAATTATAAAATGAAAGAACTCAGTTATTAGATGCCTACTAAGAATGCTAAGTACTTTCATATTGTTGTCTTATTTTGACCTGATGCTAATTCCAAGAAGGAAATATATACAACTCATTTTGTAAAGGTCAAGAAATTGAAGCTTTGGTTATTGGTACATTAGAAAAGGAAGGAGAAGAAAAACTACTCACCAAAAGTTATATACAAAGTAGGATTCCACAGTCAATTTTTTTAGGTTAAAATTTTCCTAAACATGTTTAAAAAGGAGGTGGATAAAGTCATATATTTAAGACATAATGCTGTGTTAACTGTCCATTTAAAAATGTATTTCATCTCTAATGTTAAGTGAAGTGTCACCATGCTGTATTGATGATGATCATCTTAATTTTTCCCCCCCTCTCTTTTGGTTTCAGGGGAAGAATTTGTCTCTTTTCCTCAGCATTAGTTTGTTAACTCTCTGGGGGACTTCCCTTTTGGGTGCCCGTTTATACTGGATGGGAAACAAACCACCGAGCTTTTCCAACTCTGACAACCCAGCTGCTGATTCTGATAGTCTCCTGGCTCGCACACTCACCTTCTTCTACTTGCCAACCAAGAACCTCTGGCTGTTACTCTGCCCTGATACCCTCAGTTTTGATTGGTCAATGGATGCCGTGCCTCTGCTCAAAACAATTTGTGACTGGAGAAACCTACACACTGTGGCCTTCTATATTGGACTCCTCCTTCTTGCCTACTGTGGTTTAAAGAGCCCAAGCGTGGAAAGCGAATACTATGGGAAATTTGTAACAAATGGCAAGCAGAATGCAAATGGACATAGCTGCCATTCAGATGTGGAGTACCGGAACTCAGAGATTAAGCCCAGCTTTGCATCCAAAGTAGAAAATGGCATTAAAAATAATGTACCACAGACAACACCACTTCCTTCTACAGAGAACATTGTTGTACTGTCTTTATCTTTGTTAATCATACCCTTTGTTCCTGCCACGAACCTGTTTTTCTATGTCGGCTTTGTAATTGCAGAGCGAGTATTGTATATTCCTAGCATGGGCTTCTGCCTCCTCATTACAGTGGGTGCCAGAGCCCTTTATGTCAGAGTCCAGAAGCGGTTTCTCAAGAGCTTGATTTTTTATGCTACAGCTACATTAATTGTTTTCTATGGACTCAAGACTGCAATCAGGAATGGAGACTGGCAGAATGAGGAAATGCTGTATAGGTCAGGGATAAAAGTAAACCCAGCTAAAGGTAATACTTTATTTTATGCTTTTACCTAGACAGTTGACTCTTTCCGCCTTCTTATATCTATGCTTCTTGCCTTAAAACACAGCATTAAGGATGAAGAGGTCCTTTTATGCAATGCCCATATCTTTTTATCTTTTAAGAGATGAGCAGTGCAATTTAGAGACATATCAGTGTTCCATATTTGGAATAGGGAAGTATTTTTCCAAGTCCTTGGCTACATTTGTCCAGAGCAGTGGTTCTCAACCTTGGCTGCACATTAGAATCACCTGGGAATCTTTTTAAAATCCTGATTTCTGGGCCTCATCCTTTGGAAATTCTGTTTCTTTGTTACTAATGTTGTGGCCCCACCCCATAACAAAGAAACAGAATTTCCGGAGGATAATTCCCAGGTGATTCTAATGTGCAGCCAAGGTTGAGAACCACTGGTCCAGAGGAATTAGAACTCTTGTTATGTAAAAATATCGACTACCATAAGATTTTAGAAAAATGCTTGGTTTCCACATTTTAAAGTACTGATGGACATCACCTCTTTCAGCGTGTAATAAAAGTCAGGTTAAAACAATTAAGTATACTTGAGCTCTTCTGTTTTGTAAGCATCACCTGAGCAAACACCACAAGAATGACACTGACACAGTTAGCAGATTTGGAGGTAAGTCTCCCTCTGAACCTCGGAACTGTGTCTGTAGGTGTCAGTGCTTACGCATGCAAGCGTGAGTTATCCTTAGCATTGCAGAGGCCAAATAACTGGGGTGCTGCCAAGTAGTGAGCACATTCTTATTTGAGTTCTTAAGTCACTTGGGGAAATAAACTTTTCACTGTACCATGTAAAGATTGATCATATTTTTTTTTATTGGTTTTGATTTAGAAAGTTATTTTAGCAAACCTCAGGATCTGTAAGTGAATAGTCAAAAGCTGTTACAAAGGATTTCTCTGGTTTTAGTCAATTAAATGGTTATGGAAGCTTGAAAACAACTGAATGAAAATAAGTTTACATTTTAAGTGCAGAAATATAGTAAATAGTGCCAAATACTCTTGTTCTTCATAATCCATTTTTTAGTTATGTATCCTTTGGCAGCGGTTCTCAACCTGTGTGTCGCGACCCCTTTGGGGGTCGAATGACCCTTTCACAGGGGTCGCCTAAGACCATTGGAAAACACATATATAATTACATATTGTTTTTGTGATTAATCACTATGCTTTAATTATGTTCAATTTGTAACAATGAAATTGGGGGTCACCACAACATGAGGAACTGTATTAAAGGGTCTCGGCATTAGGAAGGTTGAGAACCACTGCTTTAAAGTATGTTTGCTTGCATTTGAACTGGTCGTCTCCTTTTCCTAACACAATTCTGTACCAGTATTTAAATATTAAAAGTACAAAACTGTTCCAATTCTATGGAGTGCCCTGCTGATGTATATAAGGATATATACACAATTATCTAGACCAGTGATTTTCAACTTGTTCATGTCATGGCACACGTAAATGAATTGCTAAAATTCTGTGACACAACAAAAAATATCATTTTCCTGATCTGACAAAAAAAAGGGGTATATGTTTGATTCATTCACATTGGATGGCTATTGCGTTGGCTGTTGTCATTTTTTTATTTGACAGTCTGAGTGAAAAGAGGTCAGTGCCCCTAACTAAATAGTCAGGTATTGCATTAAAAATTATATATATATATAATTGATTTCAAAGAGGAAGGGAAAGGAAGAGAGAAATAGAAACATCAGTGATGAGAGAAAATCATTGATCACTGCCTCCTGTAAGCCCCCTAATGTGAATGAGCAACACATGTCTGGAAGCCAAGGAACTAATTGTTGGTACTTATACTGTTTAATAGATTGCAGGAATTTTAAGGTGACTAGCAACTTTATTTTTATTTATTTTTTCTATTATTTCTCTTTTTTTTTCCTCAATCCTTCCACCCCCACCAACTCCACCCTGACAGCTGTCTGCCTGCTCTCTATCTATGAGCCTGGCTCTGTTTTGCTTATTAGTTCATTTTGTTTATTAGATCCCACATAAGAGTGAAATCAGTGCATAGCATATTCTCATGGAAAAATCTTCACCCTGTGGCTTTTTTAGGTAATTAGTACTATAGTTTATTGGATGCCTGAACCTACATCTTGCTGTAAAAATCGTTGCAATCAGTTCTCACAGAATACTTTTCAGTTCATTTTTCTTCACTGGTAGATATAAATATATAAAACAAGGCTGTGCTACCAGTTTATTTTCCTGCTGTTTAAAACAGAAACATAATAAGGAATTATAAGAAAAATATCAGCGCATTATTTGCATCCCAGGATTGTTCTGAGGATTTATTAAATTTATTGGTTAAGTTTTCAGTTCCTGTAACAAAGAGCCATGATAACAGTGGCTTGACTAAGATAGAAGCCTCATTCTTTCATGCAACAATCTAAGTAAGTGCAGCCCAGCGCTGATAAGATGGCGCCATGGATTTTCAGGATCCCAGCCCCTTCTCTTTTGTTCCCTTGCCATCTCAGTAGTGTCACCCTGTCCATGTGGTCCAAACTGGCTCATTGTCACATCAGCACTTCAGCTGACAGGAAGAGGGAGAGAAAGGGCAAATGGTGGGTATACCCTTTGTCTTTATGAGCAGACCTCAGAGATTGTACACCCCATGTTTTGCTCACAGACTATTGGCCTCACCTAGCTGCAGAGAGGGCTGGGAAATGGTATCTGTATTCTGGGAAGGCAAGTACCCAGGCACATTGTCTTACTCTGAAAAAAAGGAGGGGCAGGAGTGTCTGTAACAGGCTCCGTCCTGGACTTGGCTGAAGCATTTTGTAAACTCCTAGATGTTTTCCAGCCTTACCTGCTATTACTGTTGACAGTGATGATTATGATTCTGGTGAAGTTATTTTGGTGACATGGTTAAAATATTTGATCATTTGTTCATTTATCCATTTAGTTGGTAAAATAATTATTAAGCATTTTCTTGGTTTCCAATATATTTTTATGTCTTTTTGTTATAGTATTAAGCACTCCGAATACTATTAGTTAAATGAATACACAACTGACCAGTATTTATTATATCATTTGAGACATTAAAAATTGAATTCCTGTCCTAGCTGGTTTGGTTCAGCGGATAGAGCATCGTCCTGTGTGCTGAAGGGGCCCAGGTTCGATTCTGGTCAAGGGCACGTACTTCGGTTGCAAGCTGGATCCCCAGCCCTGGTCAGGGAATGCAGGAAGCAATCAATAGATGTGTCTCTCTCACATTGATGTTTCTCTCTCTGCCTCTCTCCCTTCCTTCCATTATCTCTAAAAATCAATAGAAAAATATCCTCAGGTGAGGATTAACCACCTCCTCAAAAATTTTGGATTCCTGAACCCTTACTCCAGCCAACTGTTTTACTTGAAGCCTTTACTATCTCAGTTGATGGCAGCTCCATTTTCCCTGCAGCGCCGCTGGTCCACTTGGAGTCATCCCTACCTCCACTTTGTCTTTCACATCCTACCTCCATTTCATTAGCAATTCATCTCTGCTGTCTTCAGAAGAACTCCAGATCTTGACCACTTTTCACCACTTCCACTGCTACCATGGCCCGAGCCAACTTCATCTTTCATTGGATTATCATTTAAAGTGTGTGTCCTGATCTCCCTGCCATGGCCCGTCATCTTTCATTGGATTATCATTTAAAGTGTGTGTCCTGATCTCCCTGCCTCTGTTTTCTTGTTAGTGAGTTAGTGAGCGGATGTTTTATTAAAAGTGACCTGATGTGTGGGTAATAGGAACTGAGGTGAATGGGCGTAGGGTGAGGTTTAATTTTAGTCTGGCTAGGTGTTGGGTTGTTATCAGAGGCATCACATTTATCTGGTGTCCTTACTGTTGTCTCTCCTGTTGTCTGTGGGCTTCTCTAAGAACTGAGTCTGTGTTTTGCATCTCTTTTTGCTGTAATCCCCTGTTATTATACTGGAGGCCTGTTGGTAAAGGGAGGGGAGTGTTGTATGGTTTCATAGTTACATTTTTGTGTCTCCGGCTCTGACCTTGCTGCATGTTTATTAGTTTTCTCTATCTCCCCCTCCAGTTGAGAGAGGAAGGCTAGATGGGTCTGGACTGTGAGGAATGCCATTCAGCAAGGTCTTTCCCCTGAAGAATAGACCTTTGTTGTGGAGACAGATAAGGGCATACAGTAGTCCCTCCTTATCCTAGGCTTTGTTTTATATGCTTTCAGTTACCCATGGTTCACCTTGATCTGAGAATATTATGTAGAAAACTCCAGAAATAAACAATTCTTAAGTTTTGAATTGCTTGCCATTCCAAGTAGTGGGATGGAATCTCATGCCTCCTGCTCCAAGCTGCCTGGGATGTGAATCATTCCTTTGTCCACTGTATCCACGCTTAACAGCATGTCCTTGAGTAATGGCATTTGGTTATAATGTTGATGAGGAAAAAAAATCAGTTCCCCACTGTGCCACTGTCTGTGGAATTTGCACCTTCTCCCCATGTCTGCGTGGGCTTTTCTCTGGATTCCTCCCAATAAGGAGACAGAGAGAGAGAGAGAGAGAGAGAGAGAGAGAGAGAGACACCCCATGCTCACAATTTTTATTGCAATACATTGTTATAATTGTTCTATTTTATTATTAGTTATTGTTCTTAATCTCTTACTGTGCCTAATTTATAAATTAATTTTATCATAGATATGTACCTATAGGAAAAAAACATAGTATGTGTAGTCATGCACCACATAATGAGCTTTCTCTAAATGACAGACTACATATAGACCAGTGATCTTAAAAGATTATACCTTGGCTGACACCTTCCTATTGCTAGAGAGGTAGTAGCTGACATTAAGTCCTAGTGCAAGACATTATTCATGTGTTAGTGGTGATGGTATAAACTGGTGTAAACTGATGGTGTTGCTGGTGTAAATAAACCTCTTACACTGCCGGTCACATTAAAGTATGGTCTAGGTTTGTGTAAGTGAGCTCGGTGTTCTTCTACAAGATGAAATCACCTAACACTGCATTTCTCACAATGTATCTTATTGTGACACATGGCTGTGTAGGGATTGGTATTATCCGTGGTGCCAGGCATCCACTGGGGTCTTGGAACTTATCCTGTGGATAAGGGGGAACTATTGTATTTCAAAACGTTTATTCTTATGCTCCCTCCTCAGGAGCCAGGAGGGCATCTTAGCTCTTTACATGAGAACCTGGTGGTGTCCATGAAGGCAAAACTCACAGAAGTGTAGAGGCCCCTAAGTTTGCTGTGGCCCCATGAGTTTCTCCCTCTCACATTCAGTCGCTAGCAACTCCTCACAATTACAAGTTCATTGTTCCCATCAATTTCCATCTCCCACAGCTTCTACTCCAGGTATTCGCATCTCTGCTGTGACTCTGGATTTGCTCCTCTCTCCAGATTTTAGGGTCCTGGCTTGCCCCAGGACCTCAGTTCACTGATAGCTCCAAAAAAGGCATTGGTTTATTTATTTATTTATTTAGCTTTTTCTTGGTGAGAGGATGGGAGTGACGACTTCCAGTCTCTTTACATGTCTGACCTGAACCCCTGCTTCCATTTTACACCCTTAGAGTCAGTGTTTAACCAGCAGCCCTGGCGATCCCTTTGTAATTCAAGTCAGACTCTGGTACTAACGGCCTCTGGTCCTCCACTGAGTCCCCATTTGTCTCAAAGTCAAAGCACATCATCCCAGACTGGACCCTATACTTCTATCACCCAGTCCTTGGCCCCTTTCATGTGCCTTCTGTATGCCACGTGAGCGCCTGCCTCAGAGCTTTTGCACCTGGCATTGCTTCTTCCTGGAATGTGTTCCCTGGGATATTCTCTCCTTGGTCTCCCTCACCATCTTGAGGACTGTGGTCAAATGTTGCATTATAAGTAAATTGCTGCATGTAAAATTGGCTACCCCTTCCTAGGAAACACTTCTTGTTAGGAAAGGGTAGCCAATTAAATTCCTAACAATTTAAAAATTGCAACTACCTGCCTTTCCCAGCATTCCCTACCTATTCCCATGCTTTTTTTTTTATAACACTTATTATTACTCTTTGACATACTACCTCGTCCATGTGTATGTGTTTGTTGTCTGAATATATGTCCAGCATACACTAGAATGTAAGACACACGAAGGCAGAGATTTTTGCATTTTTAAAATGCCATGTATGTAGCAATTAGGACAGTGCCTGGTGGAGAAAAGGCATTCAGTAATGAATACACTGAATAATAAATGTTAAAGACATCATCCTTCTCTTTAAAGAGGATTTATAATCTGTTTAGAGATAAGGTGTACATACATAAAGAAGGCAAACATGTAAAATATTAGGCTGTTGCTCTCCTGAGCACTGAGGTGTGCTTTATAACAGGAGGGATAGAATTGGGAGCGGATTCCATGGCTGCCTCTGTGACATATGCTTCCTTTCTGATACAAGGCAAAACTCTTTCAATCCAGGTTTCTTCTTCTTCTTTTTTAAACCTATTTATAATAATTTTTCTGTTTATAATAATTCTGTCTAGCGTTCATTCCTTAGCAATTATGAGATTGGCAGTAATCTTCCTAAAGGCAAATTTTTTTACTTTATTATGTTATTTGAGCCTGGCAAAAGATTAGAAACCCTTTAAAGCCAGTCTTTCCTCAGGTTGTCTGAGAATGTAGTTATTTCATTGTTAGGTTTTTTTTCCCTTCCTTTGAAAGCCTTTGCAATTTTTGGAGTTCTTCAGTCTACCACGTGCTTTAACTGAATATGATTTTAAGCCTCACGAAGCATTATACATGAAGCTGCTGCCTTCAGTAATCGGTACTATAGACAGCTGCCAGTCATTAACTGATTGGATGCAAATGACGATGGGTAAAGCCTGTCTTAGTGACTGTGCCGATAATTTATGGTTTAAATTGGGGTAGCAGAGAAATGATAGCTGATTTGGACTATGTAAACCACAAGTCTCATCTCATTATGTGGTTGATAATGTCAGGAAAATACTAGACATGGTTGATTACTGCAGTTTGCTGATTTCACAATGACTCTGCATTTTTGTGCTTAGGAAAGAGGAAATTTTCTCTGATGACTGCTTTAATGAGCAAGCCACATAATATTTAAATGGCCTTTTTTTCTGTTTAAACTAACATTTTATAAACCATATTGATTAATATTTGCTTGAAAAAAGCATTTTTAAATTCATTACAAAGTGGCTAAATGTATGATCACCTTTCTTATTGGCTCCATCTAAATCCCCATGTGTCTTTGGCTCTGTAGAATTTGGCACAATTGGTTTCTGCTTCTATGGCTTTTCAGACACTACACAATTTTCACTATCTTTTCATTTTTCACAGCTCTCTTTTCTGCAGTTTTGTCTCCTCTCTAGATTGATTCATCAAGATTCTGTCCAAAGACGGCCTTTATTTTCCTTTCTGGGTAGAATTAACAACACTATCTGGTAAATAACATGGGTCAATAAATGGGTCATTGAATTTCGAAGGTATTTTCCCCATGACCTCATCTCTGTGTGGAACTTCTCCACCTGGGTGATTTGCCAGCATCTCAAACTCCTTGCTTATCTTCCCTGAAACCAATGACTTGCTGACATTCTTACTGATTAAGGTCATATGCACAGACTAACAAAGTTATTATAGATAAACAGATCAGTGAGCACATAAACATAAAAGAGAATGATAGCATAGAGGTAGCATATCTGGTATGCTAAAAGACATTTGCATTTTTAAAGTTAGATTGAAAATCAAATCAGTTCTTTAGAATAGTTTATTAACTCTATATCAGTTTGCTTTAAGGAACATATAGCTATGATTTTTAATGGTGTGAAAAAATATCTTAAAAAATAATTAGGAAAAATTAAGCAGGGTCAATTCAAGAAAATTTTATTAAGAAGCTAATGTTTATTTTTAATGTCTGTTTTTAATGTAAGTATGTGAAATGCTTGAATAACATATGTATGCACATATTTGAAACTCTAAAAGTGATTATGCATTTTATATTCATCCCATCCTAATACAAATAACAAATATTGCCCATTTAGATTAAAAAAGAAAGAGACAAATAATTGTTTCAGTTATGCAAGATTAGACCATTTTTCTTTCATCCTGGGTTTCTGTAAAATTGATACTCCCATTTCAACTTCTCATCGTTTCAGATTTCCAGAAACAAGTATGTTGATGGAATATAATTTTATTCAGGAAACAACTCATAATTCAAGTGAAATCTAAACCTCTAAGTCATGTGAAACTTGACTAATTCACTGTGGATTTTATAGTCTAAGTTTTTGTTTACCTTTAATTGAATATCTTCTACGGTGAATTGTGATTAACCAGCTAGCTTTGAAATGAAGTATTACATTTTATTATTTTATTTTGTTGATAATGTTATGTTACTTCTAAAGTAAGATGAACATTTTCCAAAAGAGGTTCAGATTTTTATAATGAATAAAACTTAACAGTTAAGTCAGGAAGGGAATCAATATAGTATATTGTTAAGACTGACTGGCCTAATCAAAGAGTTGTAAGATACAGATTTTGATTTTTAACAGAGATGTGGTAGGAGATGTGGCAGCTAATAGTACCAGTAAAGGCTGGTTGAGAGAGAAATAGTACAAAGTTGAATCAGACTTCTGTACAGTAAAGAAATTCTGTGTTGCTTCTTTTCATTTCTTTTGAGTTAAAAAAAGAAATAGAAAATAATAGGGCTGACAAGAATAAAATGAAAATGTGTCATTTACTCAATCTAGACTGAAATAGTTTAAAAGTAAATTTGCTGAATTGTTAAATTAAGGCTCCATTTAAACATTTGATTCTTGAAGATATCAACTGTAATTATTTTTCAGTTGAAATGGAGTATTCACAGAAGTTCAAAAGTACATGGTTTTCTTGCCACTAAGAATGGAGTGGCACACAATTCTTTCTTTTTTCTACCAGTTCTAATGACTGTGAGTAGGTTGTGTTATAAAACAACAACAACAACAAAAAAAAAACAACAACTCAAAACCAGATCACAACAGACTCAATTAAAATGGCCCTATGGTGGTATATTATCAGTGAAGCAGGTGATAATAATCTCTTTGAGGTTATCCATAACCAACTTTTAGAACCTTTACAGGTTTTGTAAAACTCTCAAATCTAAAATTGGGGTTGTCTTAGATTGAATAAATTTATCAGTTATATTTTAAAGGAATTGAAACTAGCATATAATTTTTAAAAAGTATAAACAAATTAATTTCATACCCATATTAGCTGTTGTGTTTGATTCTTAAGTTTTCTAACATTCTATTAAAATATTTATGAAATACATTGTTCATTGAGATACATGTACACATATACACTTTATATTTGTACTATTTAAAGAATATTGCTAAAACAAATACCCATTTTGCAACTTGAGTATTACCAGTATCTTTGAAGTCATACTTTTTCTTATTTCAGTTTTGTTTCTTTCAATTCATTTCTCTTACTTGATGTTAGAACCTCATTACGGTGTTAAACAGAAGCGATGACAACAGGTTTTTGTCTCATTCTTATTTTAAAAAGAATTTTTAATATTTCACTATTAACTATGTGCATTTTATAGGTTTTCTGTAGATAATTTTGATCCGTAGAGATTTATTTCTAGTTTAATTTTTTTTCTGAATTTGTATTGATAATGACATGTATTTTTACACTCCATCTGTTAATTTGATAATTTATACTAACATATTTTCTAATGTTGAAGTTGCTTTGCATCCCTGGAATAGGCGGAGGAGTTAGTTATAATGTATTTTCATTTTTATATTCTTCTAAATTTATTTTTCCCCCATGGTCCTGTGTGAGGTCGGCAGTTCCAATATTGTGCTGTCATTTTCTCGTTTTAGAATCAATTAGCATCATAGAATCAGTTTGAGAGTATCACTTCTTTTTTTGTTTTCTGAAAGATTTTATAAAAGATTAGAGTACCACTTCCCATACATATTTGGTAGAATGTACCTGTATACTTAGTCATTTGGTAGAATGACTAAGCATGATGTTTTGTGTATGAGAAGGTATATATGTTTCTATTGATTTAATTTCTTTTATGATTTTGGAAACATTCTGGTTAACTTTTGGATCAATTTTGCTAAACATTTCCATTCTCTCCCCCCCCGCCCCCCCCCGCCCCCGGATTTTGTTTAGCTCAACTAGCAGTGGTTGTCAAACTCATTAGTCAACAGAGCCAAATATCAACAGTACAACAATTGAAATTTCTTTTGAGAGCCAAATTTTTTAAACTTAAACTATATAGGTAGGTACATTGTTATTAACTTAATTAGCATACTCCTAAGGCTTAGGAAGAGCCACACTCAAGGGGCCAAAGAGCCACATGTGGCTCGCGCGCCACAGTTTGCCGACCACGGAACTAGAGTTTCAAATGTATTTGCACAACATTATGTAAATAATGTTCTCAGTATCTCCCCCCTCCCCCATATACCTGCCTCAGTTTAATTTAAAACATATTTTTGATTTGAGACTCTTTGGGTGACAGGTGTTGTATTGCCTCAAACTTTGTGAAGGTGATTTATGTAAAGGAATTTCCAGGGAATTTTTTTTCTGTTTGTCCAAATATGTTGAGCAGAGAATATCCACCTTCTTCTTTTGTTTGTTTTTAGTTCATCTTTTCAGGCTGTTTCCTTTCAGGGGTCTAGCATTTATGTGGTTTCC
This sequence comes from Myotis brandtii, assembly GCF_000412655.1. Classification (NCBI taxonomy): domain Eukaryota; kingdom Metazoa; phylum Chordata; class Mammalia; order Chiroptera; family Vespertilionidae; genus Myotis; species Myotis brandtii. The sequence continues at coordinate 10,449,145 of NW_005371324.1, forward strand.
GCAACCCAACCTACTATTTGAAGCCAAGTCTATGGAAAGGCCAAGTCCTGGTTCATCAGAGCGTTCATCTGATACATTCAGGGTGGATGCCGTCCTCAGCACTTGTTCATCCTTCTAGATTCCTGCTTTCATGCAGTTTCTAGACTTGGGGATGTTTACTTTTTTTCTCAATTAATACATTGATTAACAGATAGTTTTATTGTTTATCTAGCATTTTTATGTGTTCTCCACAAGGAGGTACTCTGAACATTGAGTTCTACTATGCCACCAGAAAGAGAAAGCTAAGAAATATCTTCAAATCTGGCATCTATTCAGGGATGGTTAGCTATGTTAGAAGATATATTTGAGAATAGAGTTGTATGGTTTAGATCATAGCAGATACTTTTAAAATTTTTAATTCTTCAACAAAAGAGAGCTAAGCTGCTAGAGTAAGCTATAAAGTATATTATAGCACTATCTCATGCAAAATCAAATTACAGGTGTTTGACCTTATAAAACACAGAAGGGGAAAAGGAAAATATTTTTATGTCCTGCTGTGATAATAAGGTTTCAGATAATTTTACAGATGTAGCAGATTTTCAAAAAGACATGTAGTATATTTTAGTTTTATCTTTAGTATGCATACACACCTATTATGATTTTAGTGGATTTAAAAGAAGACAACATTTAAGTTCAGAGATTACAGAAAAATCTGATATGTTTCAAGTCATATAATTATTGAAAAGTGGTTGGCTGTAGAGGACTATTTATATATGTATAACTTTATATAAAAAGATGACTAATACAAAGTGTGAGACCCACTGTTATGCAAATGGGTGTTGAAAATATCTTTAGCTTTGAATAATAGTGTTCAATTTATTTGTAATTTAAAAATATTACCAACCAGGGGGATCTAGCAGGAACATGCATATTATGTGCTTACTAAAAGTGAGGTGAGGATCAAATATTAGAAGTTTTGAGTTAAAAAATGATAATATTGTTTTCCAAGTCAGAAAGCACAATCTGGTTTGATCAAACAGTAGACAGAAAGAAATTTAAAAGAACAAACAAATCTTGAGGACAGAACTATATTAGAAACTTTATTGTGTCTTGTATTTAGGATTCTAATCCCCAATAATACTAGCTGCTACTCTGAGCATTCATTCATTTTAAACAGCTTAATTTAATTCCTTTATGCAAGATACCATGGGATATCATATTAAAATAGCAACATCAACATCTCTTTTGGAAGTTGTATAGGCATCTATTATAATTAGGAAAACTTTCTAAGAATGGTAAGTGCAGAAAGAAAAACTGGATTAGATATGCAATACAACAGCTGAGAGGCAGGTTTTGACAAGGACGGATTACTGAGGCATCAGTGCACTTTTTTTCTTAAGTGCAGTTGTTTGCCTGGGTGGCAGAGGAAACTTACAGTCTTACAATGTTTGGGGCTGACGGCAGAGGAAATTTACAGTCTTACAATGTTTGCGGTTCTGTGTCTTGCAACTTGGAGTTTATGTAATAAGGAAATGTGATAAACATTTTTTTTTCTCCTTCTATTCTTGTTCTTTGGGAAACTAGAGAAAATTTCTCAGACTATATATCATGAGACCACCAGCAAAGAGGAGAAGTTTTGAAATAATTTGAAGATATCATCTGGTTTTACTTTAACAGTTGGCTTACTTTCTTTGAGTTTTACAATAAGCTTTCATGGTTTGCAGTAATGGTGTGGAGCACCTCATATCTCTACTCACAGTGTTTTGGAATAATCTGAATACTTTCCAAGGATGGCATCAAGTTATATTTGCTCTAGAGATTAATTAGTGAATGAGTGGTGGTGTTCACATTCATGTGACGGTTGAAAATTAATTTAAAGGAGAAATAAGTTTCTGGTCTTGCATCATGAATGATGTCATATAAATCTATAGATTGTGCATTTTTCTTTTCTCCAATCACAAGGATATAATAAAATTACTTTTGCTCTTGAAATTCTGTTATTTGGAAGCCATGGAACAGGATTTTAAAATCTCTTTTGCTGTTACATTTTCAACGATGTTGAGATACTTCCTGCGGCCGGTTGTACAGTCCCCACAGTCCTCCCAGCACCGTACTCTGTGCTGTGGTGTGTGCAGTTGTTCTAGCAAGAGGCTGTTTTCTGCTGTGGTCAGAGGCCCGCCATGTTTTGGTTGTGCCTGTAGGTTTTCAGCTCATTCCCAGTTGAGCTTGGAGTAGATACTTATTTTTGAGGTTTCAAGTTAACAACTTTGGTTTAAAGAGGTATATCCTAGCCCCATATCTGGTCATTTGATAGAAAAATACAGTTTCCCTATGAGTTTTAATCAACCTGACATATAAATAGTCTGAATGTCAGCATTATTTAGGACTCGTGGATAGATTATATGATTTCTGCCAATAAGAGCATGTATCTGGTCATAATTACTAGTTGGTAATATTTGTTAATCACTAATATGTGTCCAGTAGACGTGTTTGGTATAAATGATCCTTTCATGGCTCTGAGAATGCCCTGTTGGGATGCAATCTGGCTAAGATCAGAGTTGCTTCTCTTTCTTACATTGCTCCGTTGATGCGATAATGTCATTTCAGCACATGGATGTTTCTGAATTTAAAGCTTTTCCTGATTCTTCCCATTTATCTTACCCCTCTGCTGATTGGCTATCTTTCACTGCCTGGCAGTAGAAGTTTCTGAGTTGTGCATTTAAGACTGTTAAATGAGTAACGACATTATTTAATTCAATGTTAAGATTTTCAAGGGATGCAAAAATGCTTTATACTCAAGTATTTGCTGCATAGCCTTTCTTTTTATAATCTTAACTGCTTTTTCAAATATTTTCATGTACAGTTTTTATTCAATATTATTTTGTATTAGTTTCAGATGGACAGCATAGTGATTCGATGATTATATATTTTGCAAAGTGTCCCCCCCATTATTTCAAGTGCCCACCTGACACCATACATAGTCATTGCAATGTTATTGCTGATATTCCCCATGCTGTACTTTACACCCCCATGACTATTTTGTAACGACCCATTTGCACTTCTTAATCTCTTCACCTTTTCCACCCAGTATCCCAACCCCACTCCCTCTGGCAAGCATCATTCTATTCTCCACAAGTATGAGTCTTTTTCTATTTTGTTTGTTCATTTATTTTGTTCTTTAGAGTCCATGTACAAGTGACATCATATGGTATTTGTCTTTCTTTGTCTGACTTATTTCACTGAGCATAATACATTTCTAGGTCCATCCATGCTGTTGTAAATGCTAAGATTTCATTTTTATGGCCGAGTAATATTCCATTGTATATATATGTACTGCCACTTTTTTATTCACTCATTTATTGGTGGATACTTGGGTTGCTTCCCTATCTAGCTATTATAAGTAACACTGCAATGAACATAGGGGTGCATATATTTATTTGAATTAGTGTTTCGGGTTTCTTCACATACATACCCAGAAGTAGAATTCCTGGCTCATAAGGCAGTCTCATTTCTAATTTTTTGAGGAACTGCCATACTGTTTTCCATAGTGGCTGCAACAGTCTGCATTCCCACCAACAGTGCCCAAGGGTTTCAACAATTGTTTATTGGTTTACTGATGAGAGCCATTCTGACTGGTGTGAGGTGATACCTCACTGTGGTTTTGATTTGCATTTCTCTGATGATTAGTGATAGTGAGCATCTCTTCATAGGTCTATTGGCCATCTGTATATCCTGTTTGGAGAAGTGTCTGTTCAGGTCCTTGGCCCATTTTTTTAATTGAATTTTTGGTGTTTGTTTCTTTTTGGTGTTGAGTTATCTGAGTTTTTTTTATAAATGTTGGATATTAAATCCTTATCAGATATATCATTCATAAATATCTTTTTCTATTCAGTAGGTTGTATTTTCACTTTGTTAATGTTTTCCTTTGCTGTGCAAAATCTTTTTAGTTTGATATAGTCCTATTTGTTAATTTTTTCTTTTGTTTCTCTTGCATGAGGAGATATATCAGGAAAATACTAGTAAGAGAAATGTCAGAGATTTACTGCCTATGTTTTCTTTTAGGAGTTTTATGGTTTCAGGTCTTACATTTAAGTATTTAATACATTTTGAGTTTTTCTTGTATATGGTGTAAGAAGGTGGTCTAGTTTCAGTTTTTTTGCATGTGTCTGTCCAATTTTTCCAACCTCATTTATTGAATAGAATGTCTTTACCCCATTGTATGTTCTTATCTTCTTTATCATACATTAAATGATCATATAGGCACGGGCTTATTTCTGGGCTCTCTATTGGGTTGCAGTGATCTATGTGTCTGTTTTTATGCCAGTATCATACTTTGTATTTATTACTGTAGCTTGTAGTATAGTTTGATATTGGGTAACAGAATACCTTCCACTTTGTTCTTCTTTCTCAAGATTGCTGTGGCTATTTGGGGCCTTTTGTGGCTTCATATAAATTTTTAGATTATTTGTTTTAGCTCTGTGAAAAAAATGCTATTGGTATTTTGATAGGAATTGCATTGACTCTATAGATTGCTTTGGGTAGTATGGACATATTAATGATAATTATTTTTATCCATGAGCATGGTATATGCTTCCATTTATTTTTACCTTCTTTAATTTATTTATTTAATGTCTTATCATTCTGAGTACAGGTCTTTTACTTCCTTGGTTAATTTTATTTCCAGGTATTTAATTTTTGTTTGTACAATTGTTAATGGGAAGGTTTGCTTAGTTTCTCTTTCTAATAGCTTATTAATGGTGTATAAACATGGTGCTGATTTTCGAATGTTTATTTTGTATCCTGCTGAATTCCTTTATCAGTTCTAGTATATTTTGGTGGAACCTTTAGGTTTCTCTCTATACAGAATTCCTTTATCAGTTCTTGTATTATTTTCTTGGAACTTTTAGGGTTCTCTTTATATAGTATTAGTTCCCTGAATTTCACTGAATTCCTTTATCAGTTCTAGTAGTATTTCGGTGGGACCTTTAGAATTCTCTTTTTTTATAATATGTGTTTTTGTTGATTTCAGAGAAAGGAAAGGAGGGGGAGAAGGAGAGAAACATTGATGATGAGAGAGAATCATCGATTGGCTGCCTCCTGCATGCCCCTAACTTGGGATCCAGCCTGCAACCTGGGCAAGTACCCTGACCGGGAATCGAACCTTGACCTCCTGGTTCGTGGGTTGACGCTCAACCACTGAGCCACACAGGCCAGGCATAGGGTTCTCTCTATGTCATATCATATTGTCTGCAAATGACAGTTTTACCTCCCCCCACCCCCACCCCCAATTTGGATGCGTTTTATTTCTTCCTCTTGTCTGATTGCTGTGGCTGGGACTTCCAATAGTACTTTAAATAAGAGTGGTGAAAGTGGACATCCCTCTTTTTTTCCTGATCTTAAGGGAAATGCTTTTACTTTTTCCCCATTGAATATGAGTTAACTGTGAGTTTTTCATCTATGGCCTTTATCATGTTGAATTATGTTCCTTTTATTTCCATTTTGCTGAGAGTTTTTTATCATAAGAGGGTGCTGGATTTTCTCAAATGCTTTTTTCTGCATCTATTGATATGATCATATACTAGTAATTTTTATCCTTTTTTTTTTCATGTGGTGTATCACTGTAATTGATTTGTAGATACTGGATCAACATTTGAATCCCAGGAATGAATCCCACTTGAATGTGGTATTGAAGTATGGTACCTATTTGCTTTGTTTAACAATGGACAGGTTATTTTGATTTTCTGAATTGTATAAATCATCCCATTCGATTGAATGCCTTATTGATTGAATGACTATCCCATTGATTGTGATCTTACTGGTTATCGAAGCACATTCTTCTGTACCTGGGAAACAGGACAGCACAATTACCCTAAATTGTTTTAGTGGCCACAGGTGGTGCGTTCCTCCTCATTCCAAACCCTGGGATGTAATCAATACCTTTGTGATTTTTGCATATATAAGTCTGGTTTTGCCACCATCTTATTGCTATGAGATTTGGGAATGTCCCCTCATAGTCCCGGATTGCAATAAATGTGACTCTTTAATTCGACTTCTTGAGGCATCCTTCTGTGATTCGCGGGGTACATTACAACAGTATAGTGTATTATCTTTTTAATGTATTGCTGAATTCAGTTTGCTAGTATTTTGTTGAGGGTTTTTGCATCTATGTTCATCAGGGATATTGGCCTATAATTTTCTTTCTTTGTAGTGTTTTTATCGGGTTTTGAAATCAGTATAATGCTGGCCTCATAAAATGAGGTTGGGAATATTCTCTCCCCTTGAATTTTTGGAATACTTTGAGAATGGTGAGTGTTAATTCCTCTTTGAATGTTTGGTGAAATTCACCTGTGAAGCCATCCAGTTCAGGACTTCTGTTTGTTGGGAGTTTTTTTTATGGTTGCTCTGATTTTGTTGGTCATAATTGGGTCTGTTCAGTTTTTCTGTTTCTTCATTTCAGTCTTGGAAGATTTCTATTTTTTTAAGAATGTATCCATTTCTTTCAGATTGCCAATGTTATTGTTTGTGGTATTTTCTTATAATCTTTTGTATTTCTGTTGTATCAGTTGTTACTTCTCTTTTATTGCATTTGTGATTTTATTTGGGTTATTCTTTCATTTTTTCTTGATGAGTATGGTTAAAGGCTTATCAATTTTGTTTATACTTTCAAAAAACCAGCTCTTGGCTTTATTGATCTTTTTTGTTGTTTTTCTTTAGACTCTATTTCTTTTATGTCCACTCTGATCTTTATTATTTCTTTTCTTACTTTGGGCTTTGTTATTCTTTCTCTAGTTCTTTAGGTGTAAGTTCAGAATGATTATTTCAGGTTTTTCTTTTTCTTTGGGTAGGCCTGTATTGCTATGAATTTCCTTCTTAGGACTGCTTTTGCTGTGTCCCATAGATTTTGAGTGTTTGTGTTTTTATTTTTATTTGTCTCCAGGTACCTTTTGACTTCTTCCTTGATCTCTTTATTAACCCATTATTGTTTAGTAACATTTTACTCAGCCTCCATGTGTTTTCAGTTTTTTTCATGTAATTACTTTCCAGTTACATACTAATGTGGCCAAAGAAGATGCTAGATATGATTTTAATTTTCTTAAATATATTGACCTAGTTTTGTGGCCTGACATGTGGTGTTTCCTGAAAAATGTTCTATGTGCACTTGAAAGGAATATATATTCTCCTGCATTGGGGTGCAATTCTTCAAAAATATCAATTAAATCTATCTGGTCTATTGTGTCATTTAAGGTCATTGTTTCTTGTTGATTTGATGTCAGTGGGGTGTTAAAACCCCCTACTATTACATTGTTACTGTTAATCTCTCCCTTTATGTCCATCAAAATGTGCCTTTTATATTTAGATGCTTCTCTCTTGGGTACATAAATGTGTATAAGGATTATATCCTCTTGTTGGATTAAGACATTTATCATTATATAATGTCCTTCTTTGCCCCTTATTGCCTTTGTTTTAAGTCTGTTTTATCTGATGTAAGTATTGCTACCTTAGCTATTTTTGTGTTTCCATCTGCATGAAATACCTTTCTCCATCCCTTTACTTTCACTCTGTGTGTCTTCTGATCTGAAGTGGGTCTCTTGTAGACAGCATATATGTAGGTCTTGTTTTATGTTGTTGTTGTTTTTAATCTATTCAGCTACCCTGTGTCTTTAAACCATTTACCATAGGATCATTAAACCATTTATATTTAAAATGATTATCAATAGGTACTTAGTTAATAACATTTTCATTCATATTTATGTTCCTAATTTTTTCCTTTTATTCTCCTTTAAAAAACTCCCTTTAAAATATCTTGTAATAATAATTAAAACAAATAAATTTCTTGTAATACTGGTTTGGTAGTGGTTAATTCCTTTGGCTTTTTGTTGTTTGGGAAGCTCTTTATTTTTGCTTTAATTTTAAATGATGGGTAGACCTCCTGGTTGTCAGTCCTTGCTTTCCATCACTTTGAATATTTCATGACATTCCCTTCTGGCCTAAAAAGTTTCTGCTGAGAAATCAGCTGACAGTTTTATGGGAGCTCCCCTGTGGGTAACTATGTGTTCTTTTCTTGCTGTTTTTAAGATTTTCTCTTTGTCTTTAACCTTAGCGATTTTAATTATGATGTCTTGGTTTGGGCCTCTTTGGATTCATATTGTTTGGGACTCTCTGCTTTCTGTCCTTGTGGGATTTTTTTCCTTCTCCAGATTAGTGAAGTTTTCAGTCATTATTTCTTCAAATAGTTTCTCAGTCTCTTGCATGCTCTCCCCTCCTTCTGTGATACAGATGTTATGCTTGATGTTCTCCCTCAAGTTCCTTAGGCTATCTCATTGTTTTAAATTCTTTTCCCCCCTGTTCTGATTGTTTTCTGCTACCTTGTCTTCCAAATTGCTGATTTGATCCCCACTGTTGATTCCTTCAAGTGTATTCTTCACTTTAGTTATTGTATTTTTATTTCTTACTTTTTTTTTACAGTTTCTGTACTTTTTTTATGCTTACTTCTTCTTTGTATAAGTTCTCTCTGAGTTTATTTATTCTGTTCAGCTAGTCCTCAGATGTTCATACATGTTGATTTTTCTATACTTTAGTTGTAATTTTGATGTGGTCATGGTAGAAGGTGAATCCAACTTCTACTTTCTCTGCCATCTTGGGTCTTCTTCACCTAGCCTTTCAAGAATCTTTATCTGCTTATCCAGCAGAAAAAAAGGCAAAAAAAAAATTAATATCCCCTCTTCTGTTAATAGTCAGCTGAAAGTACAGAAGAAATTACTTTAAAATGATAGTTTCCCAAGATTTGTTCATATATCAAAGGTGATTGATATTTATTTTTAGAAATTTCATACTTATTTAAAACATAATTTTCTCTTATTAACATGCATAAACATTTTTCTACACATGTAAATATGTGATTCTTTAAATTTGCATTTTTACTGATTATTTACTCCTAATCTCATTTTCTCTGATATTAGCTATGCCTTTTCCCTATTAAATACTAGCTGCTAAGTTGATAAACTGTCAAAAGTTAACATAGAGAAGTTAATAGATATTAGTGTATTGATCTGTATTTCAGATGTATTATATTTGTATATCAGAAGTAGAAATTTTTATAAAATGTAATCATGAGAATGTCCATTATTTTTCTTTTTTTAAAATTGGCTTCTACAGTATTTAATGTTGCCCTGAGCTTTGTTATGATTGGCCCAGATTTACTTGAAAATTAAAAATTTAAAATATGTTTTTATTGATTTTAGAGTGAGAAGAAAGGAAAAGGAGAGAGGGAAACACATTGATGAAGGAGAGAAACATGGGTTGTCAAGGTTAATATTATTAGCATACTATTGAAATACTAATTAACTTCATTTTTAAATACATTTTTCCCTTATTAGAAATACATTTAGTTTCAGGTCTATCTGAAGTAACCAAAGATAGGGAAACAAGAGAAATAACTGCATATTAAAAAATTACTACAATTAGAATTATGTGTAAGTATTCTGTTATTCTGATGTCATAGTAATCATAAAATTATTTCCTCTTTTTCCACTTAAGATTTTAACTACACATGCTTTTTAACCCACTTAACATTCTTTTTTGTAATAATCTAAGGTCTAATTACTTTAAGAAAAATAAATTCTCAGACTTTTATAAGGGCTCCTGATTCCCTGGGGACGTATGAAATGACTGTTATAGAATTAATTAAAAGCCCAGGCTACCAATGTTGACCCCTCACAATCTTTACAAAGAGATGGACTGGGAAAACATTGTGGTTAAAAAAACAACAGTCACGTTTATCTTAAGTTGCATGGAATTAAGTGGCTCTTTCCCCCCTCCCTTGCCCTTCTTTTTTTCTTTTGCCCCTCTCCATTGTGATTAAAACATTTAACATAATTAGCCTTATATTTTAAAATATTCATTTAAATTATACCCTTGATAATACCATTTTTGGATGACAAATCTAGGTGTTCCATAGAATTTAAAAGCAAAAGCTTTGGAACCAGAAAGACAGATACAACTTTTAGCTCCATTGAGGTTAAGTAATATTAACCTTGACAAACTTCATCAATGTGTTTCTCTCCCTTTCCTTTCTTCTCTTTATCCTTTTGAGTGTCACTTTTCTGAATCACAGTTTCCTCATCTAATACCAACTGTATGATATTATTTGTTATGAGGAACAAAATATAAAATATATACACAAAATTAAAAATAGGTCTTTAAACTAAATAGAAATAATTCTCATCAAATACATTAGACACGCCTGACTTTATTTTCTTTTGCAGCTAGTCTGGCCCAGATAACTGATATAGTTTCAATTGTTAACCCTTTTTGGTGGTATCATGCTGATTTCAAATAAGAACTCAAAATTGGAGGAAACAAAAATTAGTATTTATCAGCTTATTTAATGCAGTTAGATGCTTCAATTTTGTCAAAATTTGCATAGAAATCAAGATTTTGATATAGGAACTAAAGACATATATTAAAGTTCTGAGGTGAAAATAAATTAAAGCTGAAGGCAAAAGTGAAAAATGAGTTCTTCCTGATTTTGACGACTGTGTTCAGTGAACTAGTGAGGTGAAAATGCGGATGTTATAATCCAAAGAAACATAATTGCTCATATAGACCTGAATACTATGTAGCTAAATTTAAAGTAATAACATAAAGAAAATCATAATTTTAGCTAATTTTTAAGAGCAATGTATGGCAGAATTATAAGAAAATTATTTTAACTTTTCTAATAAAAATACCTAATATCTTTAAACTTTTTATGTAACTTAAAAATATTCTTGAAATAAATTACCCTAATCACCCTGCATTGATTTTGTGAACTATATCAGAGATAAGAAATTGCGGTAGTCATTTTGAAGTAAGTTTGTTTTTGCTCTGTAAACTTGGAACTACTATGTATTTGAATGGAGGTATTTATTGCTGTAGATGACATTATTTCTAGGAGGCACTCACATTTGATTTTCTCTTTAGAACAACTTTAGCAAGAAGGGAGTATTTAATTGTTTTTTCTGCCTTTCAAAGAACATAAAATAAACTGTGGCAGATTCTGGACTAAGTACAAGAGGGGCTTTCTTTGTGAATGAAGGTCAAGTTTCTTAGTAAATGGATACCTTTTGGATACAATTGAGTATCAGTTTGAAGGGCCCTTGAGATATAAGAATTACTACTGCTTCTTCCCTTTCTGATTTTTTAGCAGAAAAATTTAGTTTTACTTTTGAAAGTAAAATAACTTCACAGATCAGATTTTCCAAAGCGTTTCCAGCAATATGTAGTAGTATCAGTTTGCCTTCCGTTCAAGTTATCATCATATATGCTTAATCTTAGGAAATCATGTTAGACAAGTCATATGTACTTGTTAAACTATGCTTATTACATCTCTGTCATGCGTAAGGTATCTTCAGGGCACTTAGAAAATCATAATAAATTTCCCTAAGTCTCCAGCATCTTTGAGCAGCACCCATTTGTTTACACAGGTACAGGATGTTCTACTTCCAATGAGTTAACTGGAAAATGGGATATATTTGAAGTTAAATTCCCAAAGAGATGTAAAATAATTAATGTATTATTTGGTATGGAAAATATATTATGTAAAAACTGGGACCAGGTAGTTTAATTTTACCCTTAGCAGTTCTGAGGGAATGACTTACTTGGATGATTTATTTTATTTTCATATTATACTTTAGTCCCTCAATTAAATATGTAAAAATATTATTGTAATATACTATTCTACTTTGTATTCAAATGCAATATTGAAAGAGTGAGATAGTCTTACCTCTAAGTAGATTCCAATGCCTGGAAACAGATCTGGATCTTCCTGGTCATTAGCTTTGCTACTAAATGAGTTAACCTCAGTTTTCTCATCAATGAAATGGGAATAGTCTATACCTCAAAGGTTTTTATTAGGTTAAGTAAATTCTGGACTCTGTCAAGCATATAGTAAGTTTTTTAAAAATTTTTTTATTGATTAAGGTATTACATTTGTGTCCTTATCTCCCATTGCCCCCCCCCTTCCCCACTCATGCCCTCACCCCCTTGTGTCTGTGTCCATTGGTTAGGCTTATATTCATGCATACAAGTCGTTTGATGGATCTCTCTCCCTTACCTCCACCCTCCCCTACCTTCCTTCTGAGGCTTGACGGTCTGATCAATGATTCTCTGTCTCTGGATCTGTTTTTGTTCATCAGTTTATGCTGTTCATTATATTTCACACATGAGTGAGATCATGTACTAGTATGTGCCCTGACCAGGGATCTACCAGTAACCTTGGCATATGGGGACGATGCTCTATCCAACAGAGATATCCAGTCAGGGTAACACAATTATTTGCAAAGAGATATTTGTACTCCCATGTTCATGGAAGCATTATTCACCATAATTAATGTTTGAAAGCAATCTAGGTGTCTTCAGTGGATGAATGGATAAAGAAAATATTACACACATATGAACATAGGGGTGCATATATCCTTTCTGATTGGTGTTTCTAGTTTTTTGGAATATATTCCTAGAAGTGGGATCACTGGGTCAAATGGGAGTTCCAGCAAATAGTAAGTTTTAAGTAAATCAAAACACCATTATGATTTTTATTATTAAATATATATATATAATCTCCTTTATGTGTTCTCCTAGGTGAGAATTTCTCTGGGAATGGGATTGCTGGTCGGATTTGTCCTTGACTTATATATATGTATGTTACTTCTCTACCTACTCTTGTCCCTTCTTTTCCTTTTCTTTAATGCCACTTAGATTTATAGTGCTGCAAGGAAAAGCCATGAGATCAGACAGCAGTCCCCCCAACCCCATATAAGAACAACATAATACTCATTTTGTAAAACAACCCGAATAAAATTAAGACTCTAAATATTTTGAAACACTATTGGGGAAAACTGATAAAAGTTACTTGATATTTTAGAATAAACTAATTATATATTTTTGAACTTCAAATAAGTGATTTATTATATTATCTCCTGAGTTTCAAGTGTGAATTGAATTCATCTGCCCACACTTGTCTACTGAAATACAGACTTTAAAAACATGGGTACTATTTTTGGGCTTCATCAGAATTTCTTGGAGGAATATTAGTATTTGAGGATTTTATTTCAATAAAACTGTACTTTTAAAAATCACCACATGAGTTGAACACCTAAATAAAATATATGGCCCTAAAAATGTTAAAAATGTAAATGATATTACATGTTAATAAAAATACAAGATCTTTTGAGTTCTGTTGGTCCAAAGTATAATTACCAAGTGAAAATTTGAAGATAATCCCAAACATCTGTTTTGAATTGTTTTAGTACAAGAAAAAGTTTAGTGAATGTTAAAACCCTTTATTCCTTAAGTAGGATATAGGATAACTCCATCTCTATTTAAAAGAATGTGGGTGTGACTTCCATTTTTCGTTTCTCCCTTCCCCTTGAACCCAGCTTCAGGGTGTTAGTTTAATTTTCTTCTTTGGCTTGTGGCATGTTTTCAGGATGATTCCTGCAAGTTTCCTCTCTTTGATTCATATATTTATTTGCTTTTATCTCTATTGCTAAGTTCATCTTCCCTTTGTACTATAGGCAGCTCCTTCAATGTACTTAATTTGCATCCTTCAATTTATGATATACTCTTATAAGTTATGCAGTGATGTCTTGGGTGCAAATGAAATTTTAATATTTATAACTGGTGTTGTGCCATGGAATGCATTCAATATTTTGTCACTTTGTAGACCTTTTTAAGGTCCATTCATGTTACAGTGTTTACATGGAATCTGTTGCTGCATAGTAATCCATAAAGTCTATGTCCCACATTGTACTCCCAGGGTAGACAATCAGTTACTTTACTATCAAGCAAAACTAAGGTTAAACACCTTCTACGTGTTCTCTTAGGTGAGAATTTCCCTGGGAATGGGATTGCTGGTCAGAGTTTGTCCTTGACTTATGAATGACATTCGTTGATTTGACTGAGTATTGTCAGATAGGATAACAAATGGCTGGCCCAGGCTGCACTGCCACCAACTCTGCACAGGGTCCTTCCCCTACTAGTGCTTGTCTTTATCCAATTTTCTATTTGTTGCCAATCTGAGTAGAAATTCTATTTTGTTATCATTTGCATTTCTCTGAGTTACTAATAAATTTGAGTATTAGTTAAAATGCTTGGTATTTATTTTGTCTTTCCTCTATAGGTTAATAACTCTATAGGTTAAGTGTGTACACATGAAATTATCATATTAGCCTATTTAAGATGTACATTTTGTATTCCACCTTAATATATTTTCCTTTAAACTGGAATATATCTGCATTAGCTAGATTTTAAATGATTTCTCAATTCAACAATTATTTTTACTTTTTGTTTTATTATTGAAACGTGATAAATGAACAACTTTCATGAAAAGAATTACTATTTGACTGCTGGTGGGATTTTTATTAGGTCATATGGTTTAGGATGCTTTTCTATTTTTTGTATTAATCTTTACGTTAGCATTGAGTTTTGGTAGCATTGATGCAAAAATCAGTCACCTTTAAATTTGAAAATTTGGAGACGGCGATAGCAGTTTTTACGCCAAAAATGTTTGCGTCAGTTTTAGACTTTGTTTTTACTTTAAAAACATAAAATATGTTTTTGTAAACACTGTATTGAAGAACAATTATCTAAGGGAGAGGGGATTTTTAAGTGGCATTGTTTTCATACTTGAGTGTGATGAAATCCTTGATGTCAGTGAGCTTTAGCTAAAGACCACCAGGAACACACCTGTGGTAAGGAAGGTGACTTACTTCTTACACTGAGGGACCAATGTACCATGGAGACCCTGTGGTGTCTCATTACACATCCTGTAGTCGGAACTGGACTTTGCTTGGGTGATTTCGGAGAAGTTATAAGGAATGAGGGGTGTCCTTTAGACTTGATGCTGAGACCATTCTATGACTGGATAAATAAATCATTTCTAGCAAGCGAGGGATGTTTGACATTTTATGGATTGTTATACAGTGACCCTTTTCTCTTTTCATTTAATAAAATTATGAAGTAGTCTTGCTTTTTCGTATTTATCATGGTCTCAGAGTAATCTGACCTCAAGCTGGTGTTCTACCAGATTCTGTATGTTTCTCCCTCCCTCCACCCCAACCTGTTCCCTTCTTCCCCTCTTCCTCCTCCTCTCCCTCCTTCTCTTTCTCTTTTATCCAAAAGCAATTAAAATTGTTTTAAAATATATGCTTAATTGCATAATCCCCCCCCCCCCGCGCCACCCCAGGT
>NW_005371324.1:10464655-10477559 GCF_000412655.1 Myotis brandtii
AATTACTATTTGACTGCTGGTGGGATTTTTATTAAGTCATATGGTTTAGGATGCTTTTCTATTTTTTGTATTAATCTTTACGTTAGCATTGAGTTTTGGTAGCATTGATGAAAAAATCAATCACCTTTAAATCTGAAAATTTGGAAATGGCGATAGCAGTTTTTACGCCAAAAATGTGTGCGTCAGTTTTAGACTTTGTTTTGGCAGCTCTTACTTTAAAAAACTAAAATATGTTTTTGTAAACACTGTATTGAAGAACAATTATCTAAGGGAGAGGGGATTTTTAAGTGGCATTGTTTTCATACTTGAGTGTGATGAAATCCTTGATGTCAGTGCGCTTTAGCTAAAGACCACCAGGAACACACTTGTGGTAAGGAAGGTGACTTACTTCTTACACTGAGGGACCAATGTACCATGGAGACCCTGTGGTGTCTCATTACATATCCTGTAGTCGGAACTGGACTTTGGTTGGGTGATTTTGGAGAAGTTATAAGGAATGAGGGGTGTCCTTTAGACTTGATGCTGAGACCATTCTATGACTGGATAAATAAATCATTTCTAGCAAGCGAGGGATGTTTGACATTTTATGGATTGTTATACAGTGACCCTTTTCTCTTTTCATTTAATAAAATTATGAAGTAGTCTTGCTTTTTCGTATTTATCATGGTCTCAGAGTAATCTGACCTCAAGCTGGTGTTCTACCAGATTCTGTATGTTTCTCCCTCCCTCCACCCCAACCTGTTCCCTTCTTCCCCTCTTCCTCCTCCTCTCCCTCCTTCTCTTTCTCTTTTATCCAAAAGCAATTAAAATTGTTTTAAAATATATGCTTAATTGCAGAATTTACGCCCCCCCCCCCCCCCCCCGATTTTACAGCTATAAAGATGTGAGAGATTTCATTTGGACAAAAAACAAGAAAGTTAGTTTTACCTTGTAGCTTTGCCACAGATAACCTTGCCCATGATTGGTTGCCTCCTGCATGAACCCTAACCAGGGCCCGGGCCAGGGAGGAGCCTGCAACTGAGGTACATGCCCTTGACCGGAATGTATGTGCCCTTGACTAGAATCAAACCCGGGACCCTTAGATCCACAGGCCGATGCTCTATCCACTGGGCCAAACTGGCTAGGGCTTAATTTCTTAATTGTATTCTCACTTTGAAATAGCCCTCTCCATCTGCTGCCTGTCACAGTGGAAGCCACCCTACTCTTGCCCTCTTCATTCACTGCAGTTACCTTTGGCCTCTCTGTTCATTCTGCTATTTCCTTGCAGTGAATACCTCCTCCACAGAAGAGGCAGAGTGATCTGTTCAAATACATTAAGATATATCACAAAACTCCTCTCTGAAAGTTCTCCCCCACCCATTGCAAGTCAAGTAACCCTCAGACTTTAGCAGATCCTGAAGGACTCCTGCTTGCCTCTGTGACTTCATCATGGCTTTTCTTTTCATCTTGCCACTACTCAACTGGCTGGCCTTTGCTGTTCTTGGAAATAATCAAATGCATTCTTGCTTTATATCCTTTAGTCTAACAATTCCCCTTATCTGGAATCATCAGTCTTTGTAAGTCTGGCTCCTTATCCTTTATTCCTTAGAGATCAAACCTATTTCCCTATTTGTAAGTTATCTCTGTCTAAATTAGCTTCATGTACTCTGTCTTTCTTTTATGTTATTTGTAGCACTTATCATTCATCCATTCATTATTCATTTGTTCTATTGTGTGGTACTCCCTTTCCCATCTCACTTCACTCCCCACTTCACACATAAGCTCTGAGTGCATGTCTGTACATTTCTAAGTGTGCAGCCCCTAAGGAAGTACCTGGCACAAAAGACGGGATTAACCAAGATCTGTTTAGTAAATGAATATGCTTATGAATGAATAAATGAACAAGCAACCAAATGAGTGAACATATATTCTATACATATGTCTGTTGACTATTAACAAGAGGAATGCTTGTTAGTTTATTATTTAATTGAGGTATAGCTATCTGAAAAAAAAAAGTCAATCTCTTTCTCTGGAAATACGCCTTAAAATATAATGTTCTTTTGAGCATGGTCTAGGACTATGGTTTAGATGGTATAGCATCCTAATGATGTTTTCCTGATGCTTAAAATAATATTTGGATGCATTTCTCTGGAGTGATTCTAATGTAAATATGGTTTCATTTATAAATGTCACAATCAAATCAGAACTTTGGGAGAGGTGAGGTGGGTTGAAAAATAGCCTGGGTGTTAGAAATTTCCGTAGAGTCAAGATTCATTAATTTATAGGTGAGGGCCTACATATAAAATACACATGGTATTATGCCTATTAAGTTTGAAAATAATTATAATTTATTTTACTATTTGTTTTCCCTACTTTGTATTTCTTGTTGTTGCATTTAGTGTTCGAATTTGACAGTAATTTAAATTACCTCTTTTATATTTCAATTTAAGGATTCAATTTCTATAGACATAATATCAAGGCCTAAAGCATAGTGTGTGAATGTCGTTTTGCAGTGGAAGATGAAATGTGGTACTAAAATGTTATGTGGAGGGCAGCAAACAGCCAGCCTTGGTTTGGAATCCCTCCTGTAATTAATACTCCAGTATTAACTTCTCCTTGAATCTGTTTCCTCATCCAAAGAGTGGGCATAATATTTGTGTTCAGGACTGTGTTGAGAATTCAGCTGATGTATTTACGTTTGTGGCATGGTGCATGTAGCATTATTAGGTTGGGACAATTGTTAAGTTCATTCCTTTTTCTCTTTTTTCCGTCAACAGCAAAAGGGAGGTATTTGACTTTCCAAATACAAATGATTATTATTCTGTGTAGATAATATGAGTGCATAAAGTGTATAATATTTGACATTTTTTCTATAATCAAAGCTTGACTCTGTAATTTGCAAAGAGCATCAACCACAACAATATCAATGGTAATAGCAAATGTTTATTGTTTGCCATGTGTCAGACACTGTCTTAAACACCCTATATATATTACTAACTTTTTAAAAATATATTTTTATTGATTTCAGAGAGGAAGGAAGAGGGATAGAGAGATAGAAACCTCAATGATGAGAAAGACTCACTGATCAGCTGCCTCCTACACACCCCACACTGGGGATCAAGCCTGCAACCCAGGCGTGTGCCCTGACCAGGAATCGAACCATGACCTCCTGGTTCATAGGTAGATGCTCATCCACTGAGCCATGCCGGCTAACTAATTTATTAATATCACAAAGCCCATGAGATACTAATTCCCATTTTACAGATGAGTAAACTGAGACACAGACTTTTAAATTATAGGGCACATCGGCACATCTGGGCTTGAAAGATTCTATACTTAGGCATTAAAAAAATGATACTTAAAAACTGCTTTCATTCTTCAGCTAGACTAAGTAATCACCCAAATATATCTTGACACAAACTTTCCCATCCCCATCTAGCTGTGAGGGACTCTAGTTTTAGGACTTGACACCCCATCTTTCTTTGTGCGAAGGAAGGAAGACAAGAGAAGCATCCCAGTTTGAGGGCTAGTTCTGCTTGAGAGTCATGCTATATGGGCAGCTGTTGATAAAAGAATTATGACTTTTATTCTTTTTAATGTTGAGAAATCATGATTATTTGGGGTGAAAAACAAAGGGCACACAAAATATAGATTCTTTTAATATGATTATATGTGGAAATACTGGGATACTGCTTTTCACACAAATGTGTTTGTTAGCAGGAAGGGTATAAAAGAACTTTATTATACTTAACTGTTTTACGAAGCATGTTTTACTGATATGTCCCAGTGCCCATTAAGCCTCTTTATAGCTTTGATCTTGTTTAGTTTTCCTGCTTTTCATTCCCAGTTCTCCTATGTCATTTATCAGTTTTTAAATATTTGAATGAGATCTTTGTTTATTTTAAGGTGATTTCTTACAGTTTCTGGCCCAGTTAGCATACAGTAATTTCAGGCCATGAAGACCCCTACTGAAATTCGAAAGACCATGAAGTCTTTGTAGGTGATCTTAAGATAACATTGTTCTTGGCCTTATGATGAACTGTATATGTGTATCAGCTTTGAGACATAATAATTACTTTAGATTTTTTTAGGCTTTGGTTGCACTTAATCTTCTGGTTTGATGAAATGTTAGAGTATAAAGGAAATAAATTTTCCATCTTAAAAATGTTTTATGAAGCTTTTCTCTCCCTGTGGTACTTCCTGATGGCCTGATACTATGTCACGTATAATTGGATTGATACTCAGCCTGAATACTTCTTTCTCTTCTTGGCAGCATGGGGTAACCTTGGAAATGTTCTGAAGAGTCAGAGCAAAATTTCCGAAGCTGAAAGCGCCTATAGGAATGCTTTGTACTACCGTAGCAACATGGCTGACATGCTTTATAATTTGTGAGTATGCATTGCTTTCTCTGGTTTGGTTCATCTTTGAAACCTGTGGCGAGAGGGACTATTGATTTAACTGCTGGAGACGGAGATGATAACTGTTTTCTGAAATAGTCTTTTCATTAATCATACCTCAGAGACTAGTAGGTGGATGGTATTTGTGACTTCCTTGTTATGGGCCACCTCATTGATATTCATGTGTATTGATGTGATACAACTGAAGTACTGTGCCATGTAACAAAAATTGGTTTAAATGCTTTTAAATTTTTTAAAAATTTGTTCCATTAATACTTAGATGGGTTCATAAAATAAACCTGCTATGGTTGATAATTTATATAATTGATATCTTGACTATTAGTAATAATAGATTTTATCCTCTATTAAAAAATTGCTTCCAAGTATATGCAGAACATGTATTAGTGAATAAGATAACGGCTCTTCTTTTATTTGTCCCCTCTCCAGTGGTACTAATAATTAGGTTGGGATAATTGGATAATTTAGAATATTTGTGTACATTGGATTAGAAAAATCCCTAGGGGGAAAATTGGTTTTGTTCTTTAAATAGAAAGTCTCTAGGGGTACAGTGAGATGTGAATGGATAAATGCAAATTAACCAAAATCCCTTTTTTGGCCTCTTATATTTATGACACTTTTGTTTATAAGTAATAGAAACGTAGTCTAAACTTGCTTAAACACAGAAGAGGTTTTATTAACTCCCATAACTGAAAATTCCTGGCGTTAACTAGATGTGGCACAATTAGATCCAGCTGCTTTATTATGTTGTAAGAATTTGTCTACATTTTGTGGCTCTGGTTCCTCTAGGTTCGCTTCATTCTCTGTGGAACTCTGTCTATATCAACGGGAAAGATGATTCTTATACTGTTATGTGTATAACATCCTGAGTCCTCAGTCTCAGAAGAGATTGTCTTGGTGTCTCTATTAATCCTGTAAAAAGGTCTTGCTATATCTTCCTGGGGTTATGTGTCCTCTCTTGGATGAAACACTGGGCAGTGTGGCAGGGGCTATAAGATACCACTGTTGACAGTGCCACTGAAGTTGGAGTGGAGTGGAGTGGAGTGTAGGGGAGGGGAGGGAAGTGGAGTGTAGGGGAGTGGAGTGGAGTACCAATTCCCTGCTGGAAGAGACCAGGCAGAATAAGATGTCACTGCTGTGACTAATGAATACTATGTAATATTGACAATATCAAAGTTATCTGTCAGCTCTAATTTTTAGTATGTATTTATGCCTTGGTTGCATCTAAGTCTTTTGTACTGTCTAAATCTAAAAACACAGATAAAACGATAAAATAAAAGTTAACAGGAAAAAAGATTTAGATTTTTAATGTCAAGCAGACAGGGTGAGCTCAGTTTAATTTCCTGTTTATATATTTACCTTGTTTTTGCTTTGTTTTTTATCTTGATTGTTGAAAGTATTACATATGTCCCCTTTTTCCCCCTGCTAGCCGGTCCCTGCCCCCCACCCCAGGCCTTCACACTGGGGTCTCAGTCTCACGGCCTGTGGTCTACATTAGGTCAGCGTGTGTTTTGTGTTGACCTGCACAGATTTAATTTTTTCTTTTTTCACCTGGAAGGCTTTCAGATGGGGCACATCCTTTCCAGCTTGCACAACCCCTGTTGCTCTCTGCTGTGTTTCACGCTCACCAGATATATCACCATCCTTTTCCCTGAAATAATTTAGTTTACATCTTTTTTTTTTACTTGAATAAATATATCTTGATATTCCTACAAAGTCTTTTCCCACATCTCCATCTAAATATTGTGATGTAACTATATTATTGATTAATAGAATCTTTATTTCATGAAAAAAACCTTATCAACTTGATAAATTTACACAAATGTTCCTTTTTTATTTTTTATTTTTTTTTTGTATATGAAAGTAATGTTGTCAAAGGGGCCTCTTGCCTTGCAATATGGGATGATAGTTTTCTTATGGTGTTCATTCTTCATACATTTTGCGGGAGAAAATAAGCTGAACAACTAGCATCTCTGTTTTGATCTTATTTTTCTCTCTTTTATCCACAGTACTCTATCTCTTGTAGATACCTGTTGGGCATATTGTTGAAAGAAAAAAGGAAATGTATCTATCTAGGCTTATTCTTTTCTGAGAAGAGAAATTTATTCTGTTAGATAAATTCAATTTACATGTAATCTAAAAGTTGCACCTTTAAAACTCCACTATCTAGATACATATATAAACTATGAAAGTATATGTATATACCTTCCCAAACCCTAATGAAAAATCCTTGTTGGAGAAATGATTGCTAACAAGTAACACAATCAGTTTGTCCCCCCCCCGCCCCACTAAATGTAGTAAAATCAGCTATGTCATAAATGCCATAGATAGCTCCATAATATTTTTACTAATAATGACAGGGTTTTATTTTTTTTAAACCACATTTAACTGTTAACTCAAAGGGAAAGGCTTAAATTCCACAAGAAGTGTTGGCAATGATTTCAACGTATTAGATTATGTAACCTATGTCATTGACAGAAATCTGATATTCAATAATTATATTTCAAAATAGGGAATTTTTCAATGGTTTTTAAAATCAAATATCAATAAAATGCACCAAGATAGGTCTTTTACAACCCATAATATTATAAATATATGATATCATATTTCTCTAGGAACAAACTTTTTCTTTTCTACCTATTTATATAGGTAGGAAGTTTTCTCAAAGATAGTTTAGAGAATATTTGGGGAAAATTTTTCTTTTCA
Organism: Myotis brandtii; assembly: GCF_000412655.1. NCBI lineage: Eukaryota > Metazoa > Chordata > Mammalia > Chiroptera > Vespertilionidae > Myotis > Myotis brandtii. The sequence goes on from NW_005371324.1 coordinate 10,471,756, forward strand.
TATGTATATGCTATTTTTAATACACAATTCTCTCTGATGTATAGAAATTGCTCCTTGTTCTATTTCAAATCCTGTAAGAAAATGAATTTGCTTTGCTCAATCTTACTAGTAAGTAAACTTAACCTGATAATGCTCCTTTGTGGTAATAGCAGGTTTTAATTACTTTTCATATCATCAGTTATAGTTATGTATCTTAAAGATGCTTTATGACCAAAGCCTGAAATGAATGAATATGTATTAGTTGCATGAAATACTCATATTCACTGATGAATTTTAAAAGCTTTTGGAAATTATACACTTCTGTTAAATCCTGTACTTTTAGTCAGTAACCTAGATTTTTTTAAACGAATTCAGTGTTCATAAAGCTACTGCTTTGTAAATTATTAAAATTTTTCATATTGTTAGAAATTTTTACTAGGGAGATATATGTGATTATGTAACTTCACAAAATAGATCCAGAGATATGGAACAGACTGACCAATCTCAAGGGAAGAGGGGAGGTGGGAAGAGTTTAACAAAAGAATTTATATGCATATATGGATAGCCCATGGACACAGACAATAGTGCAGTGAAGGCCTGGGGAAGGGAGCAGGAGCAGGGTAAAGGTGGCCAGTGGGGGGAAAAGGGGACTTCTATAATAATTTCAACAATAAAGATAAATTAGAAAAAACCCACAAGCAATCATTACTAAAGGGAGGTACACCAACATTGACCAGCCACAGGATGATTCTAGGAGGTCAGAGAGAATCCTAAATTAGTACCTGTATATTGAATTTTATGTTTAAATTTAAAAAAAAATATGACTAGCACATTTAAAAGCACATATAAATATTGTTCTATGTCAGGATAGATAAAAATTATTTGAAAAATTATTAAATAAATACTTGTATAAATGATATTTGGTTATATCAGAAGTTGGGCAGCATTGCCTGATAATATCTTCAAACTTTGAAGACAGTTTTTTTTTTCAGTATTAGTATCAAGTTATACATGAGAGGTGCATATAAATGGTTATATATCTTTTTAATAAATGAATGGGATTATATTGATTCTTTTTTCTTGATAGCAATTACTTGAATTACTTACATATACGAAGCACTCTTCTTAATTCTTTACAAATGTTATCATAGTTTGTCTTTAAATGAAGCCTACAATATGAGGAAAATGAAACTCAGAGGCAATTTCTCTAAGGTCACACAAATAGTAGAGGAGCTGGAATTTGAACTTAAGAGATTAAGAAAAAAGTTAACTCTATATCCATAAAGTCACATTTCTACAGAATAAACAAAAGGTGTGAGAAAAAACCCTCAATGTATATCTTTCAAATTCAGAAAAAACATTAATTCAAATAACCTTTACATGTAGAATATTTGAAATTAAATCTAATAGAGAATATAAATTAACTTTTTATGTCAGTTACTCTGTTTACTGTACTCATGCTGTAGAATTTTGTTAGAAAGATCATCAGTGGGTTTGTAGCACTGAGGTAAGAGTTGCTTTGAAGAAGAAATTGCATCAAAAAGCCTTTTTAAGTGTCTAAATTATTCCTGGCCAGTGTGGCTGAGTTTGTTAGTCATCGTCCCATGCACCATAAGGTTGCAGGTTCCATTCGTGGTCCCGGCAAATGCCCAGGTTGCAGGCTCAATCCCTGATAGGGGGCATGCAGGAGGCAGCCTATCAATGTTCTGCTCTCACATCGATGTTTCTCTCTCCCTCTCCCTTCCTCATTCCCTAAAATTCAATTTTTAAAAATAGTTCTTAAAAACATAAACAAATTCATTAATTATAAACTATTGATACCATGTCGATCCATGCTTACAGATAATAGTCACATAATGTGAAATTTAAAGTGGTACTTACTTCTACTCTTAGTAGCAATAGATATAGTATACTCATTGCACATCCTTATATTCAGCCTTCTATTTATATTGCCCAATTTATTGAAATGCATTACTTCACATGACTAAGTTTTTTAAATACCTGGTATAATAGATCTTCATTATGATGCTGGTTTTTATTTTCAAGTATAGGAAATTTTCAGAAACAAAAGAGATGGGCCATTGCTTAGTGATTTACACTGTCAAATTTCACAAATACATAGTCAACTTTCAACCTTGTAACTACACCACTCACTGACATTTGAAATAGAATTGATTTCTAGGCTGAAAAATACTCAGCTGATGTTCTTTCATTGTTGCTATAGATTTGTCCCAGTCACTTTGTTCCAAATGGTATTTAAATAATAATTCAATAGAACATTAAATATTTCATTAGGGAGTTGATTTCAGAATGCAGGTAATAAATACAGGGTTGGGTAAAGGTAAGTTTACAGTTGTTCATAAGGAAAATAATGCAATAATTAATAAATAATAATTCAAAAATAAACTCTGTTTCACATACTCACAACTAACTGTAAACCTACTTTTGCTATACTGTGTATAATGTGGTTTAATCAGTTTCTGATTATCTTACATAACAGAGCAGATCATTTCTGTGGAAAATAGAGATTTTGCCACTTTAAGCTAGTTGCCTTTTCTATGTTAAAAGAATCTAAGTAATTATCCAATCTGAGAAGCTAGGAAAGAAACAATAAAATAAACTAATAAATTTAAAGGAAATAAAAAGAAAAATGTTAATAAAATATAATATATGAGCTTGTTCTTTAAAAGCTGAACAATTTCTGTCAATGGTAATATGGAACAAAATATAAAATCTCAAATATACAGCATTGAAAATCAGAAAAGGGCTACAACTAGATATATGGAAAGTTAAAATAACAAAATGTAATTAAATATATGAAAGTCTTAGATATGAAATCTGTAGATGAATGCTTTTTTGGAAAAATAGAAATGGCCAACATTGGCACAAGAAGAGGTAGGCAATCTGAATTAAAAAAAAAACCTCAAAATTTTGAAAACCACATTAAAGAATCTTTTCCACTAGGAACCAAGTTAGGGATTTCATGAGTTCTGTCAAATCTTTGATGAAGTGGTATTTCTTGCACCTAGTTGCACTTTTCATTTATTTTTGTGAAGCTAGATAATGCTGATAGCAAAGGTCTGATTAGATTTAACACCAAAAACAAAAAGAGAATAGTAACTCCCCAACACCCGCTCCCTCCAGAAAACCCAAAACAGAACAAAAAGCAAACAAGCAAGAACAAAATAACAGGACCAGGACAGGCCAATTATACTTATTAATATAACTGTTGACATGTCTTAAATTTAATGTAGTGGATGCAGCAGCATATTAAAGATTAAAACACAGCTATCAGATGGCATTTATTTTTAGATTTATGGTATTCAATATCACCATTCAGTTATTCTATTCTTTTAATTTAAAAAGTCAGAAGAGGAAAAGTATATGATCATCTCTAGAAATGCCATGAAGTCTTTTGATCAACATCTGCCTCAGAGAACAAGACTTATCAATAAGCTGGGAATAAATAAATACTTGTGCAACATAAAGAATATCTGTCTAAAGTTAATATTGAAGCACAGTGGCCATTTTCATTCATATTCAGCTTGTTGATGTAGTGGCAATTTCTTATTGATTATTGTATCTTCCCATACTTATAGGAGTTCTAACTATATTTGTTAGTTTTATAAATGAATTATTAGATCCATATCAGAGCAGAGAAGATCCCATTTGTCAATGTAAGTGATAAGATTAGTAATGGGTATTAGATAACTACGGTTTTTGAATTGTTTAAATGTATTTTGATCCTTATCCCTAAACTAGTTGAAGCTATAAAGCCCCTTCTTGAATTAGATATCTAGAGTTATTTTTTTTTTTCTTGCAATTTCCGGAGCAAACACATTCCTATTAGGGTTGCTGTGTGTAGTAGTTTGCTAAGACTGCCATGACATAGTACCACAAGCTAGGTACTTAAAACAATAAAAATGTATTGTGTCATGGTTTTGGATGTGGACAGACTGAAATGAAGGTGTCCACAGGGCCATGCTCCCTTTGAGACCTGGAGGGGAATTCTTTCCTGCTTCTTACTGTACTTTGCTGGCTTTTTGGGCGTTTCTGGGCTTACAGCTACATAACTCTGATCTCACAATGTTTCCCCTGTGTTTCTCTGTCTTTACATCCTCAGGCTACCAGTCATAGGATTAGGGGCCCACCCATGTTAATTGGACATTTGACATCTGCAGAGACCCTATTTCCCCCAAATTTCATATTCTGTGGTACTGAAGGGTTAGAATGACAACGTATCTGATTTTGAAGAGACAATTTAACCAATAACAGTTGCCTTTTGGGAGCTTCCATTTAGGAGAAATAGAGCTCAGACAGTGGATTTTCATGGGGGAGGGGACTGGGTAAAGATTCCTTTATGAAGCTAAAATTTTGCACAGAATTTCAACAAGTTTATATGTTTCATGATGCTAAGAACTCTGTCCTAGAAGGAAGTATCTTAGGGGGATGCAGCAGTGGGGAAAATGGGTGCAGAACTGATACATTTATGTGTACATGCAGGGCTAGGTTTTGAAAACCTTTGAGAGATTAAAAGGATCAAAGATTACAGAATGGAAGTGGTGCTCTGTGACATGAAGCTGAGCCATCCTTTGAGTTCTGTTGAAAACTAACAGGAGAAACTCATGAGAAGTGAGGACATGAAAATAAAAGAGAAAGTAACTGTAGGCCAAATGGCAAGAGTTCAGGACAGGGTTTCCCACCACGTTCCCTGGATGTGTGTATGTGTATGTGTATGTGTATGTGTATGTGTACTAGTATGTGTATTGTGTATATGTATGTGTGTTTTATTCTGGGGACAGAGGAGCAGAGAAGGGTGTCCAGGGGATACTAGGTAAGCAGACTGGTCTCCTAAAATTAGAGGTTATCAGACAGGAATACCTGGAAGTGCCTGGCATGTCTGATGTAAAGGAAATGGAGCTGAGAGATTTTGGTGAAATTCCATTGCCTCGGGGTCACTAGGGCTCTGGGTACACAACTCATCTGGCCCTTTACTGATTCCTGGAATTTGGGGGGGGGGGGCGTGCAGCTTGTAGGTACCTACCTGTTTACATGGCAAGAACATTTTAAACTGGTTGTTCCTGCTTGTTTACATTTTATTTTTTGAAAAATATGCCTGATTCAAAATTTTTGTTTTTTGCTCTGATTTTTAGTTGAACTTCTTAGAGTTTTCCCAATGATGTCATTTTCTCATTGCCTAGGAAGCCTCTGCACATACTATTTGTTTTGCCTGCAGCATTCTCTGCCATCTTCTCCGTTTCTGATTTGTTTCCACCCTACTCCCCATCCTTTCTGCTTGGCTAATACCTCAGCATCCTTTATATCTCAGCTCAAATATTTTCCTAGGAAGATTTCTTGATACCTCTCCTTTTTTCTGAGTTGGAAGATAGGTACTTCTACCAAATCTCACCAGAGAAAGTACTACTTGGCTCTTTTTAGTCTGAGTCCTAATAAGGGAAGATTTCTTGATGCCTCTCCTTTTTCTGAGTTGGAAGATAGGTACCTCTACCAAATCTCACCAGAGCAAGTACTACTTGGCTCTTTTTAGTCTGAGTCCTAATAATATTTGTGATACCATGTTCCTCTTAATTAGAGCATAAGCTCTTTAAAGCCAGGGGAAGCTCTTTCTAGCCCCAGTGCCAAGCACAATGCCAGGCAAATGGGCTTAACATTATGTACATGTTGATGAATAAACTAGTGAGCCCTAACCGGTTTGGCTCAGTGGATAGAGCATCGGCCTGCAGACTGAAGGGTCCCAGGTTTGATTCTGGTCAAGGGCATGTACCTTGGTTGCAGGCACATACCCAGTAGGGGGTGTGCGGGAG
>NW_005371324.1:10478776-10481594 GCF_000412655.1 Myotis brandtii
GGGCCTAAGCCAGCAGGTGGACATCCTCCGAGGGGTCCCAGACTGCAAGAGGGCACAGGCAGGGCTGAGGTACCCCCCGAGTGCACAAATTTTTGTGCACCAGGCCTCCAGTAAAATATATATTTAAAAAAATAAGCTAATGAATGAGTTACACTATAGATATGTTGATTAATACACTAGTGAATGAATTATTAAACTAATCCATTATTTGATTAATAGACCTATGAATAAACTAGTGAATGAAAATATATCAACAGAGTTTAAGTTTAGTGGACAACTATCCTGTGTCCTGCCCATTATACCTAGGTGATATACGTTTTCCCCAGCTCGTATTACTGGCCATGTTTACTTAGCTGACTCTTTATATTGATGTATTCTACAACTTGTTTGCATCATATATGTATTTGAAAATAGTCACTGTCCAAAAACATACAAGCAGTAAAATTTCCTCACAGAGACATGGTTACGGTATACATACTGTCATGGGATAAAGATTCTGGAATATATCATCCAATGTCATGGCTTGAGTTCCCTTCCTGTTTCTCCCAGAAGCCCTGGACATATTTTCTTTATTACTACATTGAACACAAACTTTTTTTTTTCAGAATGGGTAAGAGAAAATAAAGAATATGTTACTTAACTGGAAAGCCAGCCAAAGACATTTCAACAAAACAAATTTTGGTTATTTCCATTGTTAATCAGAAAAAAATAGCAACTAATAGCAAATAATAAAGCACATAATTCTATTCTGATTTATTAAATATAGAATAAGATGTTTCAGGCTTCTTGAAATATTAATAGGCCTTTAAAAATTCTACTTGGATATAAGTGGCTATACAATTGACTTCTGTTGAACATATTTAAATTTGCCATTCAGTAATTTTCAATTCTAATTTGCAGTCGTACAGTATTATTAACCAAATCTACAGTCTAAGAATATAAGTTTAGCCTTTGTTGAGAATAGTTTTGAAGATAAAAAATAGTGATTGTGTTGCTTAGGCGGCATAGCTCAGTGGTTGAGCGTCAACCTATAAACCAGGAAGTCACAGTTTGATTCCTGGTCAGGGCACATGCCTGGGTTGTGGACTCAGTCCCCAGTAGGGGCCTTGCAGGAGGCAGTCGAGCAATAATTCTCTCTCATCATTGATGTTTTTCTTCCCCCTGTTCCTTCCTCTCTGAAATCAATAAAAATATATTTTTAAAAATAATAATTATTAGTGAAACTAGGGAAAATTATATTTAATTATTTCATCAACCCATAAATATGCAATTTTTGCATATAAACCTTTTTATTTTATTTATTTTTAATCCTTACCTGAGAATATGTTTATTGATTTTATAGAGAGAGGAAGAGGTGAAGAGAGAGAGAGAGAGAGAGAGAGAAGAAACATCCATTGGTTGCCTCCCTCATTCACCCCAACCTGGACTGAACCCACAATCTTTTGGCATAGGGAATGACGCTCCAACCAACTGAGCCACCCGGGGCTCCGCATCTAAATTCTTGAACATATTTTAGTATTAAATTACCCAAATGCAAGTTTTGGCCATGATGTACTATATTGAAGAAGTTTGACCACGTCTGTCTTGTTAAGATGCCAGAATAGATTAAGGCAAAATGATTACTATATAATGAACTGGACATCTGCAGGATGGTAAAGAGGAAGTCAGAAATGACTTTATGAAGAAGCTATGATTAGAATATATCCAGGTCAATTTGAAAAAAAAAACACACCAAAAAACACAAGATAAAACATTTTCTACTATAGGTTTTATGGTATTAAGCATCATATGTGATTAAATAGTTAAAATAACAAATTGTATGTAACATGAGAGCTCATCTTACAACATTCAGTAGCATTATTCACTGAGGTTCTGCAAGTGGTCCAAGGGAAGAAATTGGATTTGTTTCGTGTGCCTGGTGCTTAGTTGACTGAGGTAATCATTCCCAGAGAGACCTACTTAGATAATAAAAACACACAGATGAGTGAGAAATACCCCGTGTGCTGGTGTTTTCATGGAATTTTCTGCACTATATTGTCATTAGTACTAGAAAGACTGAAAGTCCATGGGAATCACAAGTTATTTGGTGAGCCTATTTACCTGTCTGTTGCAAACATTCAATTTACCGTATTAGAGTCTCGAGTTAAGGAGTATTAGATGAATTAATTTATAATAAAACTAGAGGCCTGGTGCACGGATTCGTGCACTGATAGGGTCCCTCAGCCTCTCCTGCGTCCTCTCGCAATCCAGGACCCCTCGGGGGATGTCAGACTGCCAGTTTTGGCCCGATTCCCCGCAGGCCAGGCCAAGGGACCCCTCTGGTGCATGAATCTGTGCACCTGGCCTCTAGTATGCATATAAGATCTTTAGTTAATCTCTTCCCATCCTCCCCCCTCCCCCCTTCCTCTGAGATTCATCAGTCTGTTCCATGTTTCCATGCCTCTGTGTTGAGCGTCTGCCCCCTGGTGGTCAGTGTATGTCATAGCTACCGATTGAATGGTCGCTTAGGCTTATCTATAATAATAAAAGTGTAATATGCAAATTGACTGAACGGCTGAACAACAGAACGACCGTCTGGACAAGCACGCTATGGCACGCACTGGTGCCAGGCCAGCCAAGGCAGGTGTGATGCAATTGGTTGGGTGGCCTGCCATTGCCCCACGATCGTCCCGCAGAGGGAGGCCCAGGCCACCGGCACCGGCCAGTGGGGCGATCAATCGGGGGGCTCTGTGATCACACCAAAGAAGGAGGCCCAGGCCACCCTCTGTGAGATGATCGATGGGAGGTGTGTGTGTTCTGTGATTGATTACCCCACAGA
>NW_005371324.1:10481921-10488180 GCF_000412655.1 Myotis brandtii
CGGGGAACCAGGGGTGTGTGGTGGCAGATACAGGCAGCACCAGGCCAAGGCGGGGGCAGGCGGGGGGGCAGGACCGTGGAGCAATGAGGCAGGCGGGGCTGCAAGGGCCTAACCTTGCATGAATTTTGTGCATCGGGCTTCTAGTATATATATATAGATTACTATAAGCTTGATGCTATCAAATTCAATGGCTAAAGTTCCTCCTTCCCTGGAAAGGGCTGGAATAAGTGCTATTGACATTTGCTTCTGTATATTCCCATTTATAGAGCTTTTTTCAGAGTAATCCCACTTGCTCTTCCATTCACACTTACATTTTGTATTCAGTTGTTGTGTCAATATAGTCAGATGAGTGACACTATGTGTCTGCTAGTTTTGAAGCCATCTTCTTTCCACAGTTAATTTTGTATACTTGTTCTCTGATTCATTGTGAGTTGATTTTACTGTTTAGCTCACAAGGTGAAATCTCTTTTCTTGCCACTCTAAAATCCCCAATTTTTATAACACCTATGTCAAATATCACTAGTTTTCACACATTTCTGATCAAATAATGACCAATTTTAAAGTCTCGTTAATATGGATTACTCTTCTGAGTACATTTATGGATATAAGCATATTTGCAAGTCCATGTGTTGGAAATAAGGATTCACTGACTTATTCGTATTCAACAAATATTGAGTGCCTTCAGAGTGAAAGGTATTGTATTAGACAGTGGGAATAGCTAATCAAGACTATAGTGTCTGCCCTCAAGTAGCTTGAAATTTGGGTTTAAAATATGTAAGTAATACAGTAACATCTTCTCTAAGGGATGAGCTTATATTATCATGAGAAGACAGACAAAGAGACCTAACTCAACCTGGAGATAAAAGATAATAAAAAGAAAAAGGGAAGAGTCGTCACACTGGGAAAACAAACGAATAATGCGGTTTTGGGGAAAATTGTTCAGTTTTAGTTATGCAAGTTTCAGATAACTATTAGGCTTCCACTAGGCAACTGGAATAGGTTTCTATAGCTCATAAGAGCATTCTGGGATAGAAGTGTCGACTTTGGAGTTATAATTATCTAAGTAGGTCATTTGAAACTGGTTGTAAATTGTGTGTGTGTGTGTGTGTGTGTGTGTGTGTGTGTGTGTGTGTGTGTTTGAAATGTGTATAAGGGTAAATGAAAGGACCATGAGTGACATCCTAGAGAATACCCATATTTAAGGAGCTTGGTAGAGAAGTAGACCATAAGGTGTGTTCAAGGAGAAGGAAATAAGACTCAGATGTTGGATGCGATTGAAGCTGATGGATAGATTGGGCAGTAAGAATGGTGAAAATGGGCAAAAGATCATGTACTATGAGGTTAAGTATTTCTATGGAATGAAAGGACCATGAGTGACATCCTGGAGAATACCCATATTTAAGGAGCTTGGTAGAGAAGTAGACCATAAGGTGTGTTCAAGGAGAAGGACATAAGACTCAGATGTTGGATGCGATTGAAGCTGATGGATAGATTGGGCAGTAAGAATGGTGAAAATGGGCAAAAGATCATGTACTATGAGGTTAAGTATTTCTATGGGACTTTTGTATCCCCACAGTAAAATAAAAAAATAGTGGCATAAATTATGGGTTTAGAAATTTGGATATATTACTCACGTCTTCTCAATGTAATACAGTATAAAAGCATTTTGCCATTACAAAGCTACAGGATATGCCAGAGAATAATTTTATTCTATAAAATTCATGGACACAATGACTAAAGGACTGAAATTCACACAAGAGCTCTTTGGGAACTGGGGATGTAAATTATTTGTCTTTGTTTTTAGCACATAGTGAAGTCCTTGGTACCTTTTTGGATCTCAACAAATGCTTTTGAATAGAATTAAATTAAACCACTTACTATTTCACACTTATTTCTTTCATAGCAGTGGGAGCTACACATTGTAGTATTGGTGTCTAGGATTGCCTGCTGAAACTATTAAGCCTTGCCCTAACCACCCTAACTCAAAGTAAAGTTGGGAGGAAATCAGAGAGAAATTGGAACCTGGCAAGAGAAAGATTAAATCATTCTAATACTCATTTGTACTATAGGTTTTCTATTACAAACATAATTTTAAATGGCACTGTGTGGGTCATGCTTTCCCATGTAGAAATATTCATTCAAGATTAACTGTGTTAAGAGAGTTAAACTATTTTCCATGTTGGAAAAATGATGAAAGGCATTTTTTTGAAATCTCGTTAAAATGGCCTTTAATTTTATAGTCATTTTCATCCAGAACACTGTAGGTAAATTTGAGGATATGATTTAGAAAGCCCATAAAAGAGGTTTATAAAGAAATTCATAATCATATCCTGCTTTAATGCCTTTTGTTTGGTTTAACTTTATACCCGATTGAAGGTTGCTTAAATAACTAGAAGCATTTTTTTTGTTGTTCCTAAAATTATGCTCACATGGAAAGTATAGGCTGATATGCAGCAGAATTTCAAGTAAATTAACTTCAGTTTTCTCAGACGGAGGTTTTGCATTATGGAAAAAGAAAGTATCCTTTTTCTTCTGCTCCTGAGAAAAATGAACAGATGTATATTTGTTACTTGTGTGGTTCCAGCCAGTCCTCTGCAGATTTCCAATTCCTGTGACTTAAGAAGAATTATTTTCTAGACACACCAGGAAATATAGTGATTTTGTCTTCCATTCATTTTATTTATTCTCTTAAATAGGAGCTATCTATGATTTGCCTGTATGATGGAGAAGTTGCTTAAAGTATAATTGAAGTTTTCGGATATCTGGATATTAAGATAAAAATGAATTTTAAAAATTAATATCCTTTCACCTGCTTATTTTTAAATTTTATATGTTATTTATGTACACAACATAGTAAATAGTTTCTATGGCTAAGTTATATCTGATATCACTTCCTTTTTTTAGTTCTTCGCTTCAGAGAATTGCTTGAGGATTCCCAGCTGCACCCTCTTTAAGTTACAGTCCCTCCACCACTCCTACATAATGCTTTCCTTTTCTTGATTCCTTTTTTTACATTATATTTATTACCTTCTCATGAACAATATAATTTCCTAACTATATATTGTCATATTAATTAAATACAAATTTATAGTTAATTTTGTATATTGTTGACATGCACGCTCCATGAAAGCAAGGTTTTTGTATATATCCTGAGTGCCTAGCATAATGCTTAGTTCCCAGTACAAACTCAATAAATATTTTTTGAATGTATATTTATTTATATACACGGCCCATAACTTAGGGACATACATTGTTCAACTCCTCGTGTTTGAAGAGTGCATCATGGATATTTTAGAAAATTTCCTTCCCACTTTTCTGTTTCTTCCTCTGTCCCTGTTTACCTCTGCAGAATCCCAAAGCACCTAAGGATGCCTTTTTTGCTTTATGCCTCCACTGTTTTTTGTTTGTGTATTTAATGTTTCATAAATGTGTTTATTTAAGTACAAAATAAAATTTTAAAAGTTATTATTTTGGGGAATTTGGAGGCTGAGAAAACAAGCAAATTGAGCAATTATGAATTTTTATTCCAAAGACATAGCATTATTCATATTTGCCTCAGAAATAATGTTAGCTGAACTTTTCTCTATTTGTTGCTATTATTTTTAAATGTATCTTTATTGTTGAAAGTATTATAGATGTACCCCTCTCTTTTTCCCCATTGACCACCTCTACCCCACACCTGCCCCTTCCACACCTTCACTATACTATTGTCTGCATCCATGGTCTGTGCATATCTATAATAATAAAAGCGTAATATTGCTAGTTAGACTAGACATCTTTCCAGACAACCTTCTGGATGAAGCCTGGGCAGCCCGGCTCCCGGGTGCCTGCCTGTGGCCAGAGGGAAGCTGGTGCTGGCAGCCAGGGAAGGAAGGCCTACTCTTGCACGAATTTTGTGCATTGGGCCTCTAGTATGCATATAATAGTTCCCCAGTTAATCTCTCCCCACACATCACTCATCCCACCTTCCCTCTGAGATTTGTCTGTCTGTTCCATGCTTTCTATGTCTTTGGATCTATTTTGTTCATTAGATTCCACATATATGTGAGATCTTGTGATACTTGTCTTTCTCTGTGTGGCTTATTTCACTTAGCATAGTGGTCTCTAGGTCCCTCCATGCTGTCTCAAAGGGTAAGAGATCCTTCTTTTTTATAGCTGCATAGAATTCTATGGTATAAATCAGGGGTGGGGAACATCAGGCCTGTGGGACATATAATCACTTGATCTGGCATGCCAGGGCATTGGGGATGTGTTACTTAGATGTTTGATCAAATATAGCAGGCTGATTTTTTAAGTTGATAATTTTGTATGGCTGGAGAATGATGTTATAAATATTCACATGGCCCTTGGCAGGAAAAAAGGTTTCCCACCCCTGGTGTAAATGTACCACACCTTTTTTATCCACTCATTTCCTGAGGGGCACTTGGGCTGTTTCCAGATCCTAGTTATTGTAAATTGTGCTGCTGTGAACATAGAAGTGCATATATTCTTTCTGATTGGTGTTTCCGATTTCTTAGGATATATTCCTAGAAATGGGATCACTAGGTCAAATGGGAGTTCCATTTTTAATTTTTTGAGGAAACTCCATACTGGTTTCCACAGTGGCTGCACCAGTCTGCATTCTCACCAGCAGTGTACTAGGGTTTCCTTTTCTCCACATCCTTGCCAGCACTTGTCATTTGTTGATTTGTTTATGATAGCCACTCTGAGAGGTGTGAGGTAATGTCTCATTGTCATTTTATTTTGTATCTCTGTGATGATTGGTGACTTTGAGCATTTTTTCATATGTCTCTTGGACTTCTGTATGTCCATTTTGGTGCCTCCACTGTTTTTCATTATAGTACCCCCACTTTTGTTTCAGCCCTAGGGCCCTTGTTGGACATGACTAGATGGGATTTGGATGAAAGGCAAGAGGAAGGAATGATCCCATCTTGCTGTTCTGATCATGAGAACAGTGTTAGGAAATTTCTCTCCAGTCTTTTAAAGGGGAACTTCATCCAGTTTAGTTAGTATATCCCATCTCATCAGCAGTCTCAGAAAATGACAGGCAGGTTCTTTCTTAGAGAATAGAAATTCCAGGTTAGGGGAGTAATCTGAGCTGTCCTCAAGTCTAAAGGTAGACCAGGTTCCAACACTATTTGTAATCTATGAACAGCTTTTTTGTTTTGTTTTGTTTTGCTTTGTTTGTGATTGTATGTGTATGTTTATCCCCTATATCTTCGCCTGTTTGAAGTAAAAATGTTTATAAAAATCTCTAACTCTCAAAGGCCAGATTTAGGGATGGGTGCACTCCTGGGATGTATACACATTCTCCTGCAATTTAAGGTTGGAGAAGAGAGTGCAATTTTAAGCAAAAGCAGCAACTGATGGGGAGGAAAGACAAGCAAGTTGGCCAATTTCTAGGCCCTGTTCTCAAAAGAAAAGAGGGAGAGGGAGAGGGAGAGAGGGAAGCACTCAGGGCTGAATTTTTTCTGGGGCTAGGCCCGTACCTTTATAAAAGATAAGGGTGCAGTGAATGTGAATGGAAGAGAGAATAAAACCAATGCTACAGAAAATATTAACCAATTTCCTCTTCATTTGGCACCTCAGCCACCAACCTTCCATCATTCCATTCATGTCTTCTGGTTCCCCTCTAGCTTTTTTTCTCCTATCTCCAGCCTTAAGCACCAATTTGCCTCCTGCTCCCACTGCTAGTACCAGTAAGTGATGCCTACTGCTATGAATGGATCCTTGCTCTCTTTGACCCCTGTGTTGAGTGAAAGGACATTCCTTCTGAGCATCAAAATTAAATCTGCAAAGGCAGTTTCCGGAACATTTTTATAAATGGTGTTTTCCTTCTCTCCTACAAGTACTTCAGGATAAGCCTATGAGTGAATTGTTTCTAGGTTGCAAAATCCATTCCAAGCAAAAAAGAGATAGACTTGCATTTTTGGAACTCATCTTGCTTGTTCTTAAGTTAGAAACTGCTTGTATGACCTAACACCTATTCCTGCTGGTCTGTGAGATACATGATACCTTTTCCCCTTTCATAATTTATTGCTTCAACAGCAGACTTTTGTTAGAGCACTGCTGCTAAGGGACAAAGAAAACACCCACTTTGTTGAACATTTATGTTTAAAGTGAGTTAGTGCACTAAATCATGCGGTGCCCATGGGAACATCTCTAACCCAGATTATAACCATATCTACGGAATCAGGCTCTGAAGCTTTTTTTTTTTTAAATAATTTTTCTTTGAGCATGTTGATTCCTGTGGAATTTT
>NW_005371324.1:10489598-10490779 GCF_000412655.1 Myotis brandtii
TTGAAATCCAGATCGACATCCTAGCATAGCTGGAGCACCATCTGTGCAAACACCACAAACCTTTTCCCAAGAGATCTTATGCTCTTTCAGAAATGAACCAACTGTGTCAAATACATCACGTGCAGTAGCTGTCGTTTTAAGAGGTTTGCAAAAAAGAAACTCATCTTAAAAGTCGCCATCATTAATATACCTCACGTAAACCAGTAACTGTGAACAGTTTGCAACGTCTGTAGATTCATGAAGCTGGATACTAAATATTGAAAGTAGAGCAGATTTAATTTCCTGGATTACCTGATCAAGAATATCAGCAGACATGTCATCTATTCTTCTGCAGACAGTGTCGTTAGATAAGGAAATTGCACTCAATTTCGTAACAAATTCGTCTCCGATCATAACTCGAACAATGTCTTTGGCCGTTGTCAACAGTAAATCCTCAGCAATGGTGTGAGGTTTCATAGCTCTGGCAATTCTGAGTGCCACCAAATATGAAGCTTCAACGGCTGCTACGTTTTGTTGGTGGTACTTGCCACCAGTGTCAAGTCTGGCTTTCTTGAGTCCATCAGCTTTGCTTCTAAAATAGTTGGTATCCTTGCTAGCAAAGCTCGGATGCTTGCTATCAAAATGGCATTTTAGTTTGTTCGGCTTCATAGATTCGGCTGATAGAACTTCACAACAAATAACACATTGCGGTTTCTCAATTCCTGCTGTAATTATGGAGGTAAAACCATACTGTAAAAAATCCTCACTATATTTTCTTTCTTAATGTTCTTCTCTACATGATCCATTGATTGTCATGGGTTTGCTAATGAAAATAATATATAACAATAGCTTTAATAATACAAAAGATGATACATGGCATAGTTTGTTCAATACAGTTCATTAAAGTTTTCTATGATTTACCATTCTCTGTGTTATTTTTTTTACATACCTGTTACTATCACAAGGGGCAGTATTCACATCAACCACAGCTGAATATAAAAAGACCATTCAGCATCCAGATTAAGTTCCCATGGTACAGATATTTTTTTTTCAGTAGTTGATGATTTTACAGTACATGATTTTACATTTACCCAGTAATTATAATTCATGAAGTGTCATTTTACCTCCAATACTGCTGCTTTCAACACAGTAGCTGCTTTTAACAGAGTAGCTGCTTTCAACACAGCAGCTGCTTTCTACAC
>NW_005371324.1:10490980-10506311 GCF_000412655.1 Myotis brandtii
CCATCGAAAATATGTGTTTTCCAATGGTCTTAGGCGACCCCTGTGAAAGGGTCGTTCGACCCCCAAACGGGTCGCGACCCACAGGTTGAGAACCGCTGCTCCACAGCGATTGCACACCATCCAACTGGTGTTTCTCCTTCAAGAAATTGCATAATATGTCATCTATGTTGGATAATTCCTGTAAACAGCAAAGAATAAATAGCAAATCTCTATATAGGTTTAAAGTTAAACCATTGGGAGCAAATGTCTTTAATTTTTGTATTAGATACTTTTCAATTCTTAATTATGTTTGTTTTAAATCACACTATGATCTTATAGGATGAAGGAAATATTTGAAAGAAATTTGACTGCGACTCTAGAGATAAAATATAGGTCTACCAGAATAGTATTTGTTTTCATGGGGAGGGAAGGAAGGAGAGGAAGAAGTTTCCTTTTTGAGTAATTTAACTCTGTGGTACCTTTGCATCATGGACCAAATACTTAAGAGCATGGGCTTAGGTATTATACAAACTTGAATTAAAACCTCCCATGTGATCCATGATTCTCTCTCATCATGGGTGTTTCTCTCTCTCTCCCTCTCCCTTCCTCTCTGAAATCAATAATAAAAAATATATGTGTATATATATATTTAAACCTCCCATGTATTGATCCTGTGACAGACTTTCCTTAGTTTGCTTCATCCTTATTTCTCCTCTGCAAAATTAGGTTATGACTTCTCCTAGTGTTGTTGCAAAGATTTTAAAAAATACTGGGAAACTTGATATAATTAAATAATAAGGAAAACGGAAGTTTTTATTAGTTATAATTTTTTTCTTTGTAATTATTTACTGGCTATACTTTTGGAGGATATACCTATACTCACTGGTAAACACTTTTATGAAAAGGAGTGGGTCTTGAGTGCAAGAGTACTTCAAGGGAACCTCTTTGCAAGTTGTATTAGTCAGGGTTCTCCAGAGAAATTAACCAATGAGGTATATATATAAATGTGAGATTTACTGTAAGGCCCTGCCTCACATGATTATGCAGATTGAGAAGTCCCGCAAGTGGCCTCTGCAAACTGAAGACTCAGGAAGGCTGATGGTGGAGTGTGAAGGCCTGAGAGGCTGGTGTAAATTCCAGTTGGAGTCTGAAAGAACCAGGAGGTCTCAGGGAAGATCAGTGTCACCAGCGCAGGCAGAGAGGGAAAGCTAATCCTCCCTTCCTCTGTTTTGATCTAATCAGGCCCTCCTCAGAGTGGATGTTGCCCACCCGTGTTGGGGAAGGTAATCTGCTTTACTTCGTCTACTGTCTCTAATGCTAATGTTTTCCAGAAACATCTTCACAGACACACTCAGAAAGAATGTTTAACCAGATAGCTGGTCATCCTGTGTGAAGTGGACACATAAAATTAGCAATCACGCAAGTACATTGGTCATTATGTATTTTTTGGTAACGTTGATTGGCATTGGAGGCTGTAGTTGATCTTCGTTTGAAGCAAATGCTAGATGTTTATTGGGATGGATATGTATAAATAATGAGAGAGAGAAATATGTTGATATGGACAATGAAGAAGCATTGGGTATACAAACCAGAGAGAGGGGGAAATTATTAATACTGAAATGGAGAATAGGGACATATTCCCAGTAGAACAATGTGGGGTAATGGGAAGACAGTGTGATTCGAAGCCTGGCAGCTCTGAATTTGAATCTCATCTTGAAACTTGTCAGCTCTGTTTTTGTGGGCAAGTGTTTTAACCTTTCTCCCTGATGTTTTTATGTCTCTAAAGCCAAAAAGCAATAATATATTACATTGTTAATTGTATGGGTGAAAATAAATAATATAATGTGGAAAATGCTATCATGAAGGCATCCAGTATTAAGTATCCTTCTTCCTATTAGGTACTGTTTTTTAATTAGGAAAGTATATTCACACCTATAATTATTTTATGGTATGCAGAGAAAAATACAGCCTTAATTATATATTCAGAAGACAAGTATAAAGCAAATTTATGCATATATTCATATACAGTATAGTTCTGTGAATCCTAGATCCAACAATAATTAGCAACATAGATTTGTGAATAACCATTCTGATTTTGGGACCCCTTATTTGTAAAATGGGGCTTATTTGTAAAATGGGTTTATTATGAGAATTACATAAGATAGTAGTCATGATACAGCTTGCTCTGGACCTGTCACAGAATAGAAGTACCTTTGTAATGAATGTTCCGTTTAATTGATACCTCACATATTTTGAAGACTTGGTACTATAGTGAGACTATATTTATTTCTTTAGACCCTAAACAAAAAAAAATAATTTATTTTTAAAAAAGAGCTACTACGTATTCATTTTTTCCTAGCGTTAATTGATAAAGTGTTTGAGAATGCATTTGAAATATTTAAACAATCATTTTGATCAGACGCCTACTGCTCCATATTTGACAGGTTAGAATAAAACCTTTCTTTAGGCTGTCATTCTACTTTATTTAATTGTCAAAGTCTAAATAAAATCCAATTTAGAACAAATAAACAGGTCTGTGTCAGAGCAAAGAGGAGGCTTCACTGTATTTTCTGAAACCTGCTTGGCAGTTACGTGACATTAGAAATTAGTTCACGTTGCATGGTTGTTTTCTGCTTCTCCATCTCCGTTTCCATTCTTCTTCGTGCGTAAAAAGCAGAGTGGGAAGACAACTTGCTCATTACCCTTTCTGGTGGAATTTAACCTTTTCAAGAAAGGACATCTTTTTAGTTTGCTCACAGTACATATTGTATATAATAATCACATGCAGTAATTTAACAGTAGTTTAAATTAAGTATACAATGAAATTATGCTTTTTGTAGCACATATATTACTATTCTAACAAGTTGAGGTTATGTGTCTTAAGTAAAAAAGTAACCACTTTATTCACTTTCTCTATTTGTGGTTTCCTACCCATAGGCATCTTTGTAAAAATGTCATTTACCTATTAAAAGGGGGGCGGGGGGGGGAGGAGGGAGAGAAAGAAAGAATGATTTGAGGGAAAAAATATGAGTAGAGAGAATTCTTTTGCTTGGTCCTCAAATACAAACTCTTATTATCCTAGGGTGACAAATGCTGGGTAATATCAGAAAATATGTATAATTTTGTCATAGGTATCTCCCTCAAAGCTCAAATTCAATCATTTATATCTCACTGAATCTTTTTTCTCTGATGACAGTCCTACCTATTTCTATTTCATTTGAAAATTCATGTGGGTTTCCCTCTTCCTAGTTACTTGGGAATTAAGAGGATTAATTAATTTTTAAATAAAAAACACTACTGATGTCATTACTCTTTTGGGCAAAGTGAAAACTCTAACCACTCTGATGTCTAGGAGCTTAATCTAAGAGTTACAATTTCATATACTCTTTATGCTCTTAAATTATACAATTTTAATTAAATATTTTAATCACAACTTTGATACTTGACAATTGCCTACTCTGGTTATCACTCAAAACTAAACTCATACTTTGTGTTCCTTGAAATGTAATCAAAAACGTTTTCCTTAAAATTATCTGTGAGAGCCATACTTTATGTCACTTATTTTATGACCTTATATAATTAAAACAAAACAAAATAATGCATGTGACATTTTATCAGTTGGGGAGAGGTTGGTTTGCAAATGATAGGAAACCCAAAATAACATTAGCTTAACCAGCAATTTTCAACCCCTGTGCCCCAAGAGGCACCCTGGTGTGCTGCAAGAATTTTTAAAAGGTGCAATACCTGACTATTTTGTTAGGGGCACTGACCTCTTTTCCCTTATTTAAAGAAAAAAAAAGAAAAGAAAAGAAAAGACAACAGCCAATACTACAAGAGCTATCTGGTGTGAATGAATCAAAATTATACCTTTTTTTTTTTGTCAGATTGGCAAAAAATATAATGTATTTTTTTGTGTGCTGCAAAATGTTAGTAGTTAGTTTATGTGTGCCATAACATGAAAGAGGTTGAAAATTGCTGGTTTAAAGTAGTTAATTTACGTTTTCTCTCTTACAAAAAAGTAGTCCAGAGGAGTGAGGTCCCAGGTGTGTGGACAGTTTCATGAAGGGCTGTTTTCTGGGCTTCTTTTAGTTTGTTCTCCACCATCTTCAGAACAGGATTTCTGCCTTGTAGTCAGGAGCGAAGAAGAAGGGTAAGAGAAACATGCTCCCCTCTATAAGGGCATGTCCTCAATGTGCTTTCATCTCTTTAAGCAGAGTTAGTTACATGACCAAGCCTGATTGATCATGTTTTTGTGTGTTGTTTTTTTGGTGTTTTTTTTTTGTTAATGTGTGCAGTGGTGAGTGCATGTTAGACACTTAAATACTAAGCTTTTGTGTTGCTCTAACCCTTGGAATTACTTCATTTGATTCATGTAGTAGTAACTTATTTTATTTACAGTGTTTGTTTTTTTAAAAGGAATATGAGTTTGGTTCTATTTACTTCCTGTTATAGTCACTTGAGATTTTGCCATTTATCTATTTTATCAGGCAAGACAGGGGGGCATTTGTGTTTTATAAGTATGACATGCTGCTATTAGTTATTCCATTTTATGCCAGAAATTAAAAATTTATTTTTTCAGTTGTCCTGTTATAAGCATAGCCTAAAACTAGGCATAAATCTTGTGAAAACAGTGAAAAGACGACTGTAATGCTATTTTACACTTAAATTATATAAAATCTCATTATTGGAGTCATTAGCTAAATTAGCCAATTCGATTAGGAAATTTGAATTAATGCAAAAGTTCAAATATGGCTCCAAACCAATGCTAATTAATTTCACTTATAAAAAATTGAACTTGAAAAATATATAATATTTTAACTCTGAGGGAGAAAAAAATATTACTTTTAAAGTACCAACACATAGTAAAGGACAATGGAACCAAATTCAGAAAAATATCTAAGTTTAAGATGAACATGATATTTTTGTTAGTAATTGGGCCTTAGGGATTATAACTTTGATTTTGTGAACCATTACCTGTAAATATTGTTATCTGATTTATCTTGATTACTAAGTACTTTTTGCCCAGGGAATAACCAAACTATTATTACTCAAATATTCTTAATAATATAATCTTAATTTTAAGTTCTTAACTTTAAAATTTCCAAAATGCTTCCTAAATAGATAGTCATTTAATTCCATGAAGCCTGTTATTACTGGTAAAATGTTGTCCTCTGTAATCTGAGTAGATAAAAATGTCGTCCTCTGTGACTTTGAGTTTCCATAGCTTGATCTGTCTGGAACTTCATTACCTGCATTCTTTACTTCTCTTGGAGCCTCATCTGACCTGTCACCTTGGGAAGGTGTACCTTTCTTTTGTGGGTTCCCAAAACACGTTGTGCTTTATTTACACTGGATTGTGATTCTTTGCTTGTCTGTCTTCACCGTGAGACAGTTCTTTCAAAAAGTACTTATTCGTTGTTTGGTGATTGTATTCTCAATGTTTAATATGTTGTAATGGTGCCACATGTTATTCAACAATGATATCAAAAGAAGAAACCAAGCGATTATCTTTTAGTGTTTCCATAGTTTTACAGTTACAGGACTCTAGGTGGACCGCACCCTGTTTCACCTGTGTTCTGCGTAGATGTCAGCTTAATTACCGCAATGCATATTCTTGAAAAATTACTTTTCATTTGAAGTGCTTTATCAATAACTTTTGAGTATCTCAGATTTCAACCTTTTTAAAAGACCTTTCTGAGAACCTGAGGCAAAGGTAGCTTTACATGAATATTTTTGTTTTGCTAGGACTATTCAGAGGGGAGTCTATTACAAGGAGACAATGATTGCTGATGTTTTGTTTAGATGTACTGACAGTGTGGAGAAGGGCATGCTTTTTCTTTTTAATTTTTAGAAAATTTTATTTTTTATGAAATTATGGTAGATTAGATTTTTATTGAAAACTAGTGTCCCGGTACACAAAATTTGTGCACATTAAAAGAAAATTAATTGGAGGAGATATTTTAATATTTCTATTTGCCCTTTCTTTATAATAAAAGTGTCAGAGATAAAAGAAAATTAGTAAAATGTATATGAAAATCTTCCTCCTGTCGGAGTCTGAGGCATGCTGTGGGACCCAGAGTCAAGTCCCTGCCCACCCGCGTGTGCCTCGAAATTGTGTGAGACCCAGACCCAGCCGGCCCCACCCCCATTGGGTGAGATCCAGACCCGGCCAGCCCCACCCCAGTCAAGCCACACTGGGTGCAGGGTGCAGCCTCAGGTCTCCTGGCCCGGCGCCAGGCAGGGGGTGCAGCCTCAGGTCCCCATCAAGCCCGCCGGGTGGGGGGGCACAGCCTCAGGTGCCCCGTCAAGCCCCACTGGGTGGGGGGGTGCAGCCTTAGGTCCCCTGGCCTGGTGCCAGGTGGAGGGTGCAGCCTCAGGTTCCTGGTGCACCCTCACATCCCCAGGCGCTGGGGCGGAGGGCACGCCCTAAGGTCTCCAGTCAAGCCCCACTGGGCAGGGGGATGTGGCCTCAGGTCCCCCAGCCTGGCGGTGGGGCGGGGGGACCAGCATCAGGTCCTCCAGCCGGGGGCGGGGATCATGGCCCGACGTCTCCCATCAAGCCCCGCCGGGCTGGGGGCGTGGCTTGAGGTCCCCTTTCAAGCCCTGCCGGGCTGGAGGTGCAGCCTCAGGTCCCTGCTGATCACTCGTTATGGGAACTCCACCTCTGCTGTGGGCACAGCCACCTTGTGATTGCATGATGGAGTGGGGGTCAATTTGCATATTACCTCTTTATTATATAGGATTATTTAATCCTTTCTTTTTGTAATTAAATTTATTGGGGTGTCGTTGGTCAACTTGATCATATAGGTTTCAGGTGTGGGTTTCTATGTTACAAGATCTGTATATTGCACTGTGTGCCCACCCAAATGTTTGCTTTCTTATATTTTTTGTTTTTTACATAGTTCATGTATGTGATTGACATGAGAACCTTATTTCTTATAATATTATTTCAATTTCTCCCCCCAAAACACTTTAACTTCACATTAATGTATAGTATAGACCACTTTTATTAATGGAAAGGCAACTTCATATAACATGAATAAAATTATTTCCCATTAGATTCTTGCTTGATGGTATATTAAAATGTCTTCTTATTTTTAATACTGTAAACATAGAAACCAGAAGATTATATTGATCAGCATGTAAAAAAACTATGTCATCAACTTTCAACAGTCATTTGGTATGAGTAATCTACCAAAACACAAATCCTACTTATAGTAATGAGACTGCTGGGCTTGAATTGTAGCACACTTCTTACTAGTTGTGTGACCTTTGGCATGTTGCTGAACTTTTTCTTGCCCTAGGTTCATCATCTATAATATGGAGTTAGTAAGAATAACCTACCTATAAGATTATCGTTGAGTAATAAATAAGTTAACATATGTAAAGTGCATACTACATTTTGAGTACTCAATAAGTTTAGCTGGTATTATTATTACCACCATAATTATTACAATGTGAACGGTTCTCTCCTTCTGTCATATCTTCAGTAAAATAAAGAATAGGTTCTGTAAATGTGGAGAAGGGCAGTAACAGAAGCTTGGTTGTCATAGTGCTAGGATTGACTCAAATTCATCCAGACCTGCCAAAATGGCATTTGATTCCTTCTCTGAGCATCAAATCAAGTTAATGTTATACAAAAATCTGGAGAGTTTTAGAGCAAAGGAAACATAACCTGGTACGCATGTATCTAGAATTGCATTACTTTAATTATTTCCTTTTATTTTTCTTCTAGAAATAGCATGAGATTTAGTATCAGAGAACCTGCTTCAATCCTGCCTTTGTCTTCTTATGAACCATGAGACCTAGAGTTAGCTGGTAAATTCTCTGTGGACCGCTCTTTCTTCCTGTGTAACATGGAGCCTCTGATAACACTTTTTATTGCTGGCCAACTGCTGCTTGCTTTTCAAGCCTCTGCCACTGTCACCCTGGCTCTGTGAACCTTTGTCCATTCCTGAGCTGGGGTGGTGTTGGTCCTCTGTCCTCTCTCATAGCAATTTTCCATACCATTTGTTTTCTTTCTTGTTTCCCCCAGTAGCTTGAGCATCATTGGCAGGTGCATTTCTGTCTTTTTCACATCTGCAGCATGCAGACTAGGGCCTAGTTGATGCTCAATTAAATCCTTAGCCATGAGAAATTAGTCACAATAGCCATTTCAATTGGTTGGACTCACTCCATTGCTAATGTTATTCAAATGATGCAAAGGATGATGCTCTAATTTAAAGAGCCACATTATATAATTCTGGACACTTGCCTGCTACAAATCTCCGTGTGAGTATTTTCCTCCAAAGAGTAAGCAGGCCAGACAGGATTGTCTAGATCTGGGTACCATACCAATTGTTTTTTCTCTTCTTTGTATATTTTATGAATTGGAAAATGACAGGAATATCATGCATCTGTATTGGGGAGGCCATGAGGCTGAATACATACACCAGTTTTCAAAGTTTATGGACTTTAGGCATGTGTCAAAGAAATGTGCTCATCTCTCATGCTCTTTCTCTCTAGCCTAGCTGCATATTTGCCCTTTAGAAATGTAATTATGTGGAGACTAATTAGTGGGCTATTGCAGTTATTTAGGTGATAGGAAAGATAAAGGGGCTCTGACTGCCATACAGATGAACCTTGAGGGGCAGAATAAAGAATCTTAAAAAATGAGAGTCTGTAGGTTCTGGGGACTTTATAAAACATGGAATTTTGAGGGTAAGTAAAAAGTCAGGTTTCTGATTTTAGCAACCTGATGGTCCTAATTATTGAGGAGATTTAATTTCTTTATTTTCATTGGGAGATACTGTTTTTAAGATTTGGATGTATTGATTTTGAAATTCCATGGAGCACCTAAGTTAATGTGGCTCAATAAACTGTTGAAAACAGAGCTGGATGTCAGGAGAGAGAACTCGGCATATGAGCTGCATGTGTGCATGATGTCATGTACAGACAATATGTAAACATGAAAAGAGAAAAAGACTTAAGTCCTGTGAAACACCAACTTTCTTTAAAGGAATAAATCAATAAGAGGAAGTTTCTTCATTTTCTGTAGGATGGTCCCAGGGATAAAAGAGAACTAGAGGAGGCTGGTTTCCCAGAAGCCAAGGAAATACAGTTTTAGGAAGGAAGATGGGTTCAATAGTCATAGGTGCTACAGTTGAACGGGTGGTTCACATCAACATGTTATTTTTAAAATGTGGTCATTAGTAGAAATTTCATTATGACATTCTGTGGAATTCTGGGAAAGAGCCGAAACTGGATTTAGGGGTAAATGAAATTTGAGCCATTGGACATGTACACCATAGACATTCTTAAAGGAAATCTACCTTTAAATGGAAGAACAATAATAAGCAGTAGTCGGAGGTAGATGAAGGAATAAAGGTTTTCAAGTGGTTTTTCCCTGCCTTTATGCTAACAGGCACATGAACATTTTTGTGGTCTTAAAGGAAAGAAAACTGTAATGCAGAAAGAGATGGAAGATACTGGATAAAGAGGGTCTCATGAAAGATTTGAATTCCTAGAAAAGGTAGAAAGAAGAGATGGTATTTTCCTCTGGTGTCATTAGCCTGTATCAAAGGAAAAGCATCTCTTTATCTGAATCTCAAAGGAAAAATGACAAAGACAATTAACTTTGTAGATGAGTTTCTAAAATGAGATAATGTATATGAGCTAGTTAACTGGAAAGCATTTTGTCAATAAAATTATTGTTATAAAGGGTATTATTCCTTTTTTGAGAAGTATGTTTGTGTTTTCTCTTTATCAAGTTTACTCATTTTTAAAGGCAATAGAACATTTTCACAAACTCTTGAGTACTGCAGAAAACTATTCTTTGTTCCCAGCAACTGAAAAATACACTTAACAGCAAAACATATCAATTTCATGATCAAATTAATTGTTAAAATTTTTTAATGAAAATGTACATTTATGTATAGATGTAAGTGTTATTCATGTGTTTGGAAATGGTTTGCTCTATTCAAACGATTTTTTAATTTTACTTATTTATTATTTTAAAATATGTTTTTATTGATTTTAGAGAGAGAGGAAGGGAGAGGGAGAAAGAGATAGAAACATCAATGATGAGGATCATTGATTGGCAGCCTCCTGCATGCCCCCGTCTGGGGGTCGAGTTCATAACCTTGGCATTTCCCTGACCTGGAATAGAACTGTGATCTCTTGGTTCCTGGGTCGACACTCAACCACTAAGCCATGCAGGCTGGGTGACTTTTTAAATTTTTTATTTATTGACACTATTACAGATGTCCTTTTTAACAAACAGTATTAGAAATAATCATGAAATTAATTTATGCCAATGACAGGAGTGAGCAACCTTTAATTTCAAAATGATTTTCTTTAGATATTTTTTAATGATGCCCATTAAATAATAAACAGAGGATTTTAAAATACTCCCTAAAATGATAAGCTTTTATCAGTAGCCTTCTCATTTCTCAAAGCTCCCTTTTACCAGCCTTTCAAAAGCCTCAGCAGCTGGCAAGTAGAATCTGCAATTTGAGGTTGATAACAGCAGTACTGGGGCCTCAGAGAGGTGCCAAATGTCTGTAAGATACTCGCTGATTACAAGAGGAGAGGAAAAGGCCAAAAAGGCCTCTGTGAGAGCTTTTCAACTAAGTCCAGTGCCCTGACACTGTATTTTCAAAGATATGATTATAATTGATTCTCAAATAAGTCAGGAGGGCAGGGTCTGGAATGGCTGGGGTAACCCATGTGGCCACTGCCCAAGGGCCTCCTAGAGGTATGGGGTGTGGAGTCTGAGCGTCTGTAGTGAACTGAAATGTGCCCAATATTCTGAAATAAGGAAATAACAATGTGGATAGTCTTTAATCTTTCTCTTTGTGTCTTTATGGCTTCTGATTAAATTCTGACTCTTTATCCTGCGGACCTAGATTACACTTTGTCTTTCGGGCAGTCATGGACCAGTATTTCCCAAACAATATGACTAGCGAGAGAGGCGTTTCATGTTTAAATAAATACACATATAACCACATATGCATATGTATGTATTTAACTTAAACAGGTTTCTTTTCTGAAGTGATGAAAAAATGTGCATTCTCCAGGAAGAAATTTAGGTGGTTTTTCTGTCCAGTGGGAGAGAAAAGACTGTGGGAAAGAGGAAAGTTCAGTGAGGATAAAGGGCTTTTTGAAAATGCTTCTTTTTAAAAAAAAATAAATTTAATTGATTTTAGAGAGGAAGGGAGAGGGATAGAGAGATAGAAACATCAATGATGAGAGAGAATCATTGTTCGGCTGCCTCCTGCACGCCCCCTACTGGGGACCGAGCCTGCAACCCAGACATCTCCCCTTGGCCGGAATCAAACCTGGGACGCTGCTTCAGTCTGCAGGCCGACACTTTATCCACTGAGCCAAACCGGCTAGGTCTGAAAATACTTCTTAATACTTTCTGATGCAACATAAATGCAACTGATACCTCTCCAATATTTTCTCTCCTGAGGAATAATTTCCTTCTATTTAGAATTTATTTTTATAGTACCAGGTCAGCGTTTTTATGGCCCCTTAACCATTTTTATTTTTAAAACATAAAATAAAAATTTGTGGTTTTATGTATAGTAACACGGTCCTATCTCCAAATTTCTCTTTTCCTCACGCAGAGGGTTACTCCTGCAGGAGAACAGCAGGTTTGCAGAAGCGCTACATTATTATAAACTGGCGATCGGGAGCAGGCCTACACTGGCTTGTAAGTAACCGTCGAAGTTTTTCTTTTTCTTTTTTTTAAGTTTTTCTTTTTAAATATCTTTTTCTTTTCCTCTTCATGCATGGAAATTATCTTGATGACTTACAACCTCACAGAGAAAAAAGCATGGTGCTCCTATTTTTGAAAACTTGTCAATCAAATTATAAGCCTCTAACAATTATATCTCTCATTTTAATCATATTTTAATATCAGTTTGTCATTTCTTAATATGTTCAGATAAATACAACTTTTATTCATCTAGATTTTAAGTTCAGAATGTTTTGAACTTTTTGAGAACAGAGACTATTCCAGATATTTTTCAGTGATACCGACACTTCTTACTACATTAATTGTTCCCATATGTATTTGTTCCCTAAGTATTTATGTCTTGGTTTCTTCTAAAAATCAGAAATAATCCATAGAAAGTAAATTGAAGTAAAGGTAACTTATTGTATCCACAGTGCACATCATCTTCTTACATTTATATTTCCACGTTTTTCTCTCAGCTGCATATTTAAACACCGGTATTATTCTGATGAACCAAGGAAAGACCGAAGAAGCCCGACGTACATTCCTGAAGTGTTCTGAGATCCCTGATGAAAACTTAAAGGACCCTCATGCGCATAAGAGCTCGGTGACCAGCTGTCTGTACAACCTGGGAAAACTCTACCACGAGCAGGGACACTATGAGGTCAGGCCCAGACCTCTCTCTTTTTTCCTTCCCCCTTGTCTGATCCCATCTCAGTGCTTTCTACCTTACCATCTCATCACAGGGCGCTGTGAGCATTTAAGAAGCTAATGTGTGTTTTATTAAAAGTGTTTCAAGGTGAAATTCATTTCTGGGGGGAAAACCCTCTGCTAAAGAACGCTTACCGCCCTAGTCCATTTGTCTCAGTGGATAGTGTCAGCCCATGGACTGAAGGGTCCTGGGTTTGATTCCGATCAAGGGCACATGCCTCCATTGCAGGCTCGATCCCCAGTCCAGTCCTGGTAGGGGTGCATGCTGGAGGCAACCAATCGATGTGTCTCTCTCATGTCAATGTTTCTCTGTTTCTCCCCCTTCCTTCCACTCTCTCTAAGAATCAATGGAAAAAATAACCTTACGTGAGGATTAAAAAAACAAACAGAAAAGAATACTTACCAGATTTCTTTTCGTGTTGTTAATCCTGACCCAAGGATATTTTTTTCCATTGATTTTATTTTTAAAAGATAGCGGAAGGGAGGGAGGGGGAAGAGAGAAAGAGAGAGAGAGAGAGAGAGAGAGAGAGAGAGAGAGAGAGAGAGGGAGATGTATGTGAGAGAGACACATTGATTGATTGGTTACTTCCTTCACATGCCCTTACTGGGGCTGGGATGGAACCTGCAACCCAGGTATATGCCCTTGACTGGGAATCGAACCCGAGATGCTTCACTTGCCAACACTCTAACCACTGAGTAACACTGGCCATGGCAACAGATTTCTTTACTATTAATTTCTCAGAGCAACTCTTCAAGAAGGGGAAATTACAACCATTGCTCCACAAGCTTATTTGCTTATCATCTCTGATTTTATGATCCAAGACATATTGTGACTGTTTCCTTATTTCCAACGTTTGATGTTACAAAATACATTGTACTCTGAGTATTAAGTATTAATATGATATAAATCCTTCCCATTTCTTTTAATTGTTTTTAAAACAATAATTAAATTAAAATTAGTTTGTGTTTTTTTTGAGAGAGAAGAAAAGTGATGGAGATGAGACCTTGCACAGAGAGCTGGGAGGTTGACCGTCTTGTCCTCCCTTTCTCTCACAGGAAGCATGTCTGCATGGTTTCTTCTCTCACATTCAGTATTGCTCCTCCCCTCTTTCAGACCACACCCCTACATACTCCTTCCTGTTGTACCAATAATGTAATGTAGAGATACAACTTTTAAAATTATTGCATTTCATAACCTCAGTGGGTCTCAGTATCTAGGTTTGTTATTTTATATTTTATTTAGATCCTACTTGGTGGCCTGATTTTAATTACAGATTATAGATGACTACGGATGATTTCCAAATATGAAATTTTCTAGTGTTTTAATTAAATAATCTTTGTGAACTGAAATTTTATATTAAAATAAAAGAGCTTGGTAGTAATATTCAGCTACTTGTTACACTAAATTTTTATCTGACCTTTTTCACTCACTGGGTTGAATATTTTTATTCATGAAATTGTAGTAGTATGACATCAAAGTACAGCTGAATTATTTCCCTCCAATGAGCCATTTAGAAATAGCAATGGAACTTTTTAATTTTGAAAGGACGTTGTTATTTTATTTTTGGTGAATATTCTTGTATTTCATCTTTTTTCATTTATTTATTTTATTTTTTTTGGTTTGTTTCTTAAATTAGGAAGCCCTTAGTGTATATAAAGAAGCAATTCAGAAAATGCCAAGGCAGTTTGCTCCACAGAGCTTGTACAACATGATGGGTAAGTCAATCCTTACTATTTCAATTGCTATTTCAGGAACCTGTGGGGAAATTAAAACCCCTGCTTCTGTTAAATGGAATTCTAATAAGTTATAGCATTGATCCTCACCCAGAGAAATCTTTATTCACAACTGGGCGTCACATTCAAATTTTCACATAGCATACTTTTTCTAACGAGAACAAATACGTGAATTATCATATTGATTCTCAACAAATTGTCCAGATCGCAGAGTTGTTGCAAGGGGCTCACAAGCCCTTTTGGGTATTAAGCATTAGCTAGACTCTGGAGATTGAAGAAGATGAATAAAATCCACAGATTTTAGCGAAGTTATCAAATTCATGATACTTTTTAACCATGTTACTTGCTTAATCAGAAGATCCTCAAAAGTAAACATGCTATGATGTAGAGATGAATGCATTTTGGTGCTTGTAACAGATGAGATTAACTGAGTCAATTTGTATGGTTTTCATTGATCAGGCCTTGGATCTTCAAGGCCTTTTTTTTTTTCTAAATTTGTGTTTTAGAGTAAAAACAATACTGTGAAAACTGCAAATGTGCTACTACAATTATTCTTTTTTCTATATTGGGTAATTACCTTAATTTTCTTATTAGAAAGCATGCAGGCCTGGGCATTGATTTTTCTAAGTGCAAGAGCTTAAGAATTAGAATTTCTAATAAAATATCTATCACTTACAATTGATTTGTGACTGTAAGTTGTCACCACAGCTATTTGATGGTGGACGGAAACTGCCCATTCAGCATGTGACTCTTGGAAAGAGTCCCTGAAGTTTAGGGTGCTCTGCTGATTGGTTTGCTGTTTCCAGATAAGGGAGGGAAGAGAAGGGCTTGCTTTTGTCCTCAAATCAAATATGTGTGTGTGTGTGTGTGTGTGTGTGTGTGTGTGTATATATATATATATATATGGATAGATAAGGAATGGCTAAGCAATGCTCATACTATTGTTACTAAAATAGAAAATAGTTAGAAGAAACTGGGATTTCTAAAAATATGAGGTATTCTGTTTATTCATAAAATTGCTTTAAAAATCATTAGTATTCAAGTGAATCTTGGACTTGAATATCTATGGTATAAAGTTTTGCCTGATCTGAACTTACATAGTAAAGTCCTGGTTCTTGTGAAAGAATGTATTGACTTTCTCTCTCTCTCTCTCTCTCTCTCTCTCTCTCTCTCTCTTTCTCTTTCTCT
>NW_005371324.1:10506462-10520877 GCF_000412655.1 Myotis brandtii
ATGCCTGACAAGGACACACACTTTCCTTTTTTTCTAAATGACAGAAATTTAAGAAATAGTTTAGAGACAGAATGAGGCACGGGTCAATAAACAGAAAAAAAAATTATGATTTGGAAGAGGTTAATATATTCATCCTATGTCTCTGGGACCCCTGCCCCAGTTGCCTGTGCAGTGTGAAATGATTTAATGCTCACATTAAAAAGGAAATTGGGGTATTTCTAGTTGCTTCTTTTTCTATTTGCTATGATTACTAAAAGCTAAAATTTACCTTCATTAAATGTACTTTTGCCCTTAAACTCTTATAATTTAAAACAGTGCCTTATACTATCCAGCATTTTGCCATCAGTCTATCTATTCAGATGAAATGTACATGTCCAGGAAGTGCGTGCTTAGCGGGCTTAGATTTATCAGAATTAACTTTTAAATATTAATACTGGATGGTTATTTCTGTCAAAGTGAATACTAAAAGGATCATTTTTCTACTTTTATCTAAAGAGGCACAATGATTTTAGTTTATATTTTATTCTTATTGCTAATGGTTGGGAAGGCCATTATTTCCAATTTCCCTCAATTATGAAATGAGATGTCTTTCTTTAAACTGGGAAGGGACTTTGAGATCCTTGGCAACAGACTGCATTTGGTATCTTGATTGTTAATAGGAAGTGTGGCATTCACTATAGTTAGTGATTTCAGAAAATTCATTCAATTATTTTATGTTAATAATTTGATTGAAAACTCAGCTGGTACCTTGGGATCTGTCTCTCATATGGTTATGCAAATACTGAGCACACACAGGCAGTGGAAGATAAGTTAGTCCCTGGGGTTATTGCTTAGTCCTTTGTCTTATTTTCCATTATAGAAAGAGGCAGTAGCTTTGCCCAGACTCTGAAAAGCACTCTAACCATTTTCAAGGGGAGAATCCCAATATAATTTAAAATTGCAGATTTCTCCCCTAATCATTGTGGTTGCCTTCTGTTCAGTTTTGTGTGAAGGTCTGTTATCTGACCGGGCTTGTAGTTTCAACTGTTTACGAAACTATAATTTTCTCAGAGAGTGAGTTCACCTCCTAATCAAATGGGTGAAATCCTCTGAGTGTTTGCTTTAACTCTTAATACATTTTGATTAGCCTCCATTTGACAAGAAAAAAAAATGGCTCAGGAGATAAACTGCCTTATCAGTTCATCAGTTTCATTACTCTGTCAGCATGTGCTGATTATCCTATCAAGTTTATCAACAGCCTTGAATGTGTTTTCTAATTCTCACATTTACATATTATTAGTGCCCTTCAGGGATCAGTGATGGATTATAATGTCTGGCTAGATTTAACCTGTAAGTATTCATTTTTCTCATGGCTCATTCATTTCCCCCTTAATGACCACTTTCTGCAAACACTTGTGTATATGTATACAAAAATTATTTTCCATCCTACTTTTTCTTTTATTTGAAGGTTAGGAGAAATAAAGGAATATTTGTGAAAAAATACAGTCACATTTGAATGTTATTATTAGTTTCATAACTCAATTCACTGCAGTTGCTCTTTAAAAAAAAATCCACAGAAAAACACACTAGCTCTTTGCACTTCCCCTTCCCTTGAACATTTTATGAAAAACTTTTATCACTCTCTATTCCATATGCTGATAATTGACTTATTCGGAATACCAAATGAGCAAGTATATATTCCCAATCATGTATTAATGGAAAAACACGTTTGATTTACTTCCCAATTTAATTTTTTTGGTATATTTTATTCTAAGATTGTTAATCTTTACTCTGGCAGTTCATAAGTAAATTTTTAAAAACTATTTAAAAATATATTCTCATTATTCTGTTTGATTTCATAAATCCTAGGTGATTGAATAACAACAATTGAGAAGTATCATCCCATTCAAAATTATGTAAATTACAAACATAAAAATAATGGAAAGCAGATACTAAATATTATAAACAAAAATTAAACTTTCACCTAAATGGTGGTTATAATTACGGTAGCAAGGTATGAGAATACATAAAATATTTAGAGATCAAATCACAAAATAACCGCTAAAT
Organism: Myotis brandtii; assembly: GCF_000412655.1. Taxonomy (NCBI): domain Eukaryota; kingdom Metazoa; phylum Chordata; class Mammalia; order Chiroptera; family Vespertilionidae; genus Myotis; species Myotis brandtii. Next base: position 10,508,509 of record NW_005371324.1, read on the forward strand.
GGAGATTCAGTATAGGATGAAGTCAGATAGCCCAAGTTCAAATGATGGCTTTGACACTTACTAACTGAGCAAATTACTTAAGTGAAGCCTCATCTCTCCCCTCCGTTAGATGGCTGTAATAGTAGTGTCAGCTTGAGGATTAATTGGGATAATGAAAGTAAAGTTATTGGATCAAATGCCCAACCTAGGAAGTGTTTATTTAGATTACCTCCACTGTGATCATTACCATTTCTGTGGATCTTTAAGCTCCAAATGCCAATGACTGTATTCTCTATCAGTTATTTTTCTATTTACCAATGTAAGTATTATTTCTCTACAGATAAGATTTTGTCATAGTAATGGCCTTACAGTCACTGCTGATTCAACGGGGATTCTATTTAGTTCTGTCCTAGAACTGCTGTATTTTCTCTAGAAGTTCATTTTCCCTTGTCCCTTAGCAACCATAGTCAAAATCCTTCTTTGATCAGTAACTATGTTAACCAAAAGTGAAACAGCTTACTCAGCTAATGCCCAGTTAACAAACTCATTAATAGAGTACTCCCTCTAAATTAAAATTGTCATGTTTAGGTTAGAGTTTCTTCTGTTTTTCTTATCATGGCATATTTTCCCCCTAGACTTAGTTAAAATTATTTTTATTTTAACATCCAGTACAGGTCTTTATTGAATCTCCATTTCTCTTTTATTCTCAAAGTATAGGTGTATTTTAGAATCAGAGAATATTGACATTGGAAGACTCATATCTTAAAATCCTCTTAACATAATCACTTTTATTTTGCAAGATAAAAATAAACACTCAAAGTGTATGTTCAGAATTACACAGTTTGTATTAGAACCAGTATAGCTTTCTGACTTAAATTCAAGTGCTTTTCCTATTTAGGCTTCTGTATTACTGAAACTGGCATGTTTTGTACTGTGTCAATATAACTTTTCCTTACCTTTTTTAAAAGTCAGTGAAATGTATATGTATATATTTCATAGATATATTTTTATTATATATCTGCTAGAGGCCCGATGCACGAAATTAGTGCAAGGGGCTTGGCCCTCGCAACCGTGGCTTGCCTCAGCCCTTGCAGACCCAGCTTCATCCAGAAGGCTGTCTGGAAGGTTGTTCAGCCGTCCAGTCTAATTAGCATATTGTGCTTTTATTCTTATAGAAGATTACATAGATATGTAACAAAAACCTCTTCATCTTCACAAAAAAGAATATTGTGATTTCATCACAGATGCATTAACTATGCAGGGTATTATTTTTTCTTTTTTTTTAATGTAGGATAATTGCTGTCTATCCTCAATTTTTTTCTTCTTTCTCTATAATTACTTTTCTTAAAAATGTCCACTTAAACATTGTTTTTGAATAAGATTATGGGGAACAAAATTAGGCTGTAACTTCTAGTTACTTTTATCAGCTAGAGCCCTTTCAAACCCCAGTGGTCATTTTAAGCCTATTTACTATTTAAAATGAAATCACCCTGCTTTCTCAATGCAAAGTAATTGTTGGGTTTAATTACATAAGCAATTTAGGCCATTTCAGTTGGTAATTTATCCTGAGGACAAAGAGACATAATGTGTTACATGAAGTAAGAGAGAACCTAGAGTTACTGCTTTGTCATTGTAGTCTATAATCACTATGTTTAGAATAATTTTTGTGTGCAAAAATAATTTTTTTAAGTCACATATCCCCCACTCAGTAAAAACGTGATGGTGGTGTGAAATGGAAAGTTCCTGCTCTCAGAGAACTTTCTAGGAAATTTCACAGTTGGTCTGGAGCTTAGTGCCTTCCCTTAATAAGGAAATGCCCATAAATAAAATGGAAAACTGTACTGCTTTAACCTTGAAAATATTTTGTCCATACTGATGTAGGCTGTGCTAAGTTGACTGGACAACACAAACCAAACCAAAGCAGACAAGCAAGGAAAATATCAAGCTTTTTTATTTCTAATGTGACACTAGTGTCAGTTTGCATACATATTCACATTTTCCTATTTTTAAAAAATTGTGCTCGTTTTGGGTAATATGCTTTTACCTTAGGGAAAGGTTATATACGTCTTCCAGAGGAATTGTGTGATAATGACCCATTGCTCTTTATGCCTTGTTTGCCTTTATTTTGATCATACTGTTTTGATTCTCTTATCCCTGATAATTTCCTCGTTTGTTTGTTCTTTATCCACATTGTTACTTTTAAAATCCCAGCTCAGTATTGGGAAATATATTTTCCTTCATCAGCCTGCAAATAGCAGATCTTTTACTTACATAGGTTTGCAATCAAAAAGATGTTTCTCATATTCTCTAATAAGAAGGGGGAAATATTGATTTAATTTTGTTTCATGAAAGTAGCTCTTTAATTATGGGAGATTTCCCCAATTTTATTGAGCTATTTTAAGTGAATGAGGAAAGAGCCATCGATAGGAAACACAGTGAATGTATTAGACCAATTTTTGGAGTTAAAAACTTGTCCAAGTTTTATAATTGTATTTTTTTGAAAAAGAAAATTGTGGAATGAGTTAATGGCTACCAGTGGTATTTAGATTCCTTACTACTATTCCTTAGTACTATTCCTTATTACCACTACTATTCAGGTAAGAAGAATTGACAAACGAGATGTCAAATGTACCCCCTAGAAAACAAAGTAAAAAATGTTTACTTGTAAGTTTATCCTAACTCTACTCGATGTATGTACACTATAGGCTGTTTAGTTGTAGAATGGCTCTAAAATAAGTTTATTTCTTTCTCAGCCTTCTGTGTGGCTGCTTTTTTAGCTGAATCATTTATTTTTGATAAACTCTTTACCTCACCTTGTTCCAGAATACATTTAAAGTAGAGATATTCAGAGTAAATTTTTGACATGATGCTTTACATCCTTCATGTTTTCTTCTATGACTGCGTTTGGATCGATTGAGGCGTTTAGCATGCTGACTGTGAAAGAGATGGTTTTTAACTGTGTGAGATTTGAACTTCACATCTTTCAAGCGTGGAAGCATTAACACTCCAGCAGTGTTAAGCTCTTTATACCCACCCGTTTCCCCTCTTTTGAGTTCTGGTGAATTTTCTACAATTGCTTCCATTGACACTCTTGAAAATCAGTGTGTCAGTCCTATAAATGTAAGTATGGTCTTACAACTGGATTAGCCATTGATCTGTGTACCTCCTGAATATTGACTTCTGATTTTAAAAGTAAATCTATTAATAACATTTTCATATGTTCATCATCAGAAAGGACAAGACCAGGAAACCAGTACTAGGTGTGAGGTTTAACAGTCCAGAAAAGGGAAGTGTAACTGAGGGATTTTAGAAGTTCACTTTATAAGATGTGGAGCCAGCGAGATAAGGAAATCATGAACTTTTGGCTGTATAGCAAAAAGAATAAATATATAAAATTTATGTACAAAATTTATAAAATGTTCTCCCAGAAGTTCACTTGTCATTATAAACTGTAGTGGTTTAATTTTTCTTTTTACTCTTCAGGCTTGATATAAATTTGACATTATGTGCCATGGTTGCAGACATTAATTTGCTAGGCATTAGTCTATATACTACAAAGGTCAGCAGCATCCAGTTCAGCTGCATTAAATAGGTAATATATTTTGTTTAAAGTTTTAATTAAACCCAGGGCCTGAAGATATATGGTCCCTGTGGGGAGTTGTAACACTTTCATGGCAATAATAAGGCAATAATAATGGTTAGGTCTAATGTCACTTGCTTTCCTGGAAATATGATATGAGACAGTTGATTATATTTCATTGCTATAAAAACCACACAAGTCCACCTGTTAACATTAATTCTTACTTTTTCCTGTTTAATGGTAAAGGAAAAGATTGGTGCTTAAAGACTTTACTTATAAATTCAGTTATGAGAAAATGAATACACTAAAATTAATACTTAATTATATCTTTCTTATTCTCTGATTCCCAAATAGTTTCAATATGTTCTGCTTGGAAAATTTGTTTTCTGAGGCTTCAATAAAAATAAATGAGAAGAAAGTATACATTTTACTCTTTCTTTGGGAAATGTCCATGGAATGAACCTTTTACTAAAGGTTGTAGGGTTGTCTCATCAAATTGAGGTGATATAATGTTATACTTAGAATTTTATTAACTAGATTTCAAAATCTGGCATTCTTAAAAGATGACTATTTTGGTGACTAGATGAAATGGACATAATCATGAGGGAGAAGACAATTTTGTATGAAGGATATAGTTTTTGTACATATTTAGAGTAGGCAAGTAATAAAAATTAAGTTAAAATTAAATATAGTTTAGTGTTAAATATATTTAACTGTATATACTTAGCTATATGTGTACTTATGTCTGCTTTTCCTAATATATAAGGAAAAGATTTTTTTTCTACATACAAATCTCATTTAACTTCCCTAATGAGCTGTTCTTTAGTTTTAATTATATCTCCTGTAGAAACTATTGCTATACTCAAATTGAATAAAGAGTTAAAATAGAACTTACAAAGTTTTGTTCCAGAATATGTCTTTTTTGCCCACATGCTAATTATGGGTATTCATTTTTTGAACTGTCATTGAGTTGTATTTTCAAGTGTTCATTAAAAATAGGATGAATTTAATTAACATTAATATAAAATTATAGTATAAATAAATTATTCATTGCATATTATGGAGACATATTGCTTGCTCCAGAAATACATATGAAATGTATTCATAAGAAGATGTATGTAAAGCTGAAAATGCTTTTATTATATATACACTTTTGACATTTGCCTGCAAATATTCAAGTCCTGTTTCTCTGAATACTACTATTTTCATTAATTCTTTCCAGGCTAGTAGAATATTTACTTATTATTTTTTTCTTTTCTCTGGTATAAACCTTTTTTTTAATTAAACACAATTTAGCACTTCCTTGATATTTCTAGTATTCTCTAATTAAGTTATATTAAGCCATTTCATTTACTCCAATGTAATTCTTTCTCTCTTTTTCATTTTTTATTGAGTTGAGAGAGAGAGAAAGAGGAAGAGAAAGAGAAACATCTATTTTGTCATTCCACTTATTTATGGATTCATTGGTTGATTCTTGTATGTGCTGTGACTGGGGATTGAACCTGCAACCTTGGTGTATTGAGATGAAACTCCATCCAACTGAGCTATCCAATCAGGGCCCATTTCATTCTCTTGAGGAGAGTATTGTATTTTGAGGGAGAGGATCATCAACTCCACCAACATACACATAAATAATCCCCCCCCCAATTTTCCCCCCCCCCCCCACACACACACAGTCTCCCTTTTTCTGTTTTGGAAAATGCTGAGCATTTAATAGGATTGGCTCCAACAGTGGTTGATTGATTATTTTCAGTGATTTAGTTCTTTGAAAACATAAAAGGAATTGATTAGCCTAGAGAACTTCAGGATCCCCTGTTGCAAGTAGAGAAATATTGACACAGGATCCTGGCTTTTTTCCAAGTTAAATTTTGATGGCACATCAGTTGTTTCCTGTATATAACCTCACACTAGAAATTAGCAACCTTTTCAACTTTCACCGAAGTTTAACCCCTTTCTTGATGTGTTTTACTTAATGAAATGTGTATTTGCTCCCCCCACCCCACCTTTCCTCTTTTGGGATTAAAACTATTCTTTCAGGCTTTAAGATTTCCCTTAAGTTTGATGCTTCCAGACTTGGTGAAGTATTAAATATTGACCTTTTTCATAAGCCTCCTTAATTTTAAGATTTGGGTCATATTTCATTTTACTTCCAACTTCTCCACCCAAATGGAAAAAGTTATTGAAGTCTGTTGTCAGATACTAAATAATCTCTCTTATTTCTGTAATCATTTAAAATTCTTCATCTTTTTTCTACTCTGCACATTAGCTATTGAGGATTTCCTAACGGAATTAATATATTTAAGGCAGGTGGACTGTGTTATTTTTATAAAGATAAGGATATAAATATAAGAGATTCCCAAAATTTGACAGCCAATAGTTATAGTAAGTTTATGGTATAAATAATTTAACAAAGCCAGACTTCCTAATGTTTCTGTGTTAATGCTAACACTGTGAAGTAAAAAGTGAGAATTAAAATTACAGCAAAGTTAAGCTCTTGAACTAATAGACTCCTAATGTCATGTGGTTCTGACAGACCACAGATTCTGGAAGAAGTATATACAGTGGGGCCTTGACTTACGAGTGTCCCGACTAACGAGTTTTTGGAGATACCAGCTGTCTCTTGGCCGATTTTTTGCATTGAGTTGATAGAGTAATTTGAGTTAACAAGCTCCTTAAGGAGCTCGGTCTCGGAACGAATTAAACTCGTAAGTCAAGGCCCCACTGTACTTGATAAAAATGTAACATCTAAATCCAAGTTGATATATAATGTGATCAAATATTTATCAGATATTTCTCAAACTCTTTTGAGCCAGAGGCATCTGAACTTAGGTTGGAGGACTCATCATGAGATGAAGGGTTTTATGCCTGGTTCTACACATCTCAGAGTCTAGTTTGGGATTAGGAAGCTTATAATTGTCCAGTTAGGTCCTCCAGGTACATAAACAAGGGTGGGGGGAGTTTGGATAAATGAAGAATTGAGTACTAATCTATACTAATCTATACTAATAAAAGAGTAATATGCTAATTAGACCGGGAGACCTTCCGAGGTCCTTCCAGACAAAGCCATGGTGGCGGGGCCGAGGCAGAGGCTGTTAGGGCGAGCTGGTCGGCGGGGTGGGGGGGCAGTTGGGGGCAAGCAGGCAGGCAGGCAGGTGAGCGGTTAGGAGCCAGCAGTCCCAGATTGCGAGAGGAATGTCTGACTGCCGGTTTAGGCCCAGGGATTGGGCCTAAACCGGTGCACAAATTTCGTGCTCCAGGCCACTAGTCTTAAATAAAGGAAATCAGTTTGTAAAAATTTTCTTCTTAAATTGACAAATTATAATTCCATAGCAATAAACATTTCAACAAGAATTTTATCAAAAAGTTGACAAAATACTTCCATAGTTTATCTGATAGACTTAACAGGAAAATAGAGCAAATGAGGGGAAGAATACAGTGGGGCCTTAACTTACGAGTTTAATTCATTCCGTGATGGAGCTCATAACTCAAATTACTCGTATGTCAAATCATTAAAGTGAACGAGTGAGACACGTGATGCTGGGCTGATGTTGTGGCGTTCACTGTGACGTTCGCTGAGCCAACTAGCGGTTGGGTATCTGAAGCTGGCTCGTAACCCGAATTTTAGCTCGCAACTCAAAGCAAAAAATTGGCCGAGAGACGGCACGTATCTCGAAAAAATTGTTAGTCGGGATACTCGTAAGTCAAGGCCCCACTGTAATTTGTTGTACTCAATATTAGTATAAAATATTAAAAGAAGCTATAGTAACTAGAGCAGTGTTGTACTTGTATAAGAAGAGAAAACCAGACAGAAGCGAGACCCTAGAAACAGATAAAAATCTACAAAACATTTTTGTAGGTAATAAATGTAGAATTAAATATTGGTAAGGGAAGGCAGTTCTTATAAAAGTTGATCTGGGATAATTGATTAAATGTTTGGGAAGAATAAAATCCAGTACTTGCCTCACACCATAGGGCAAAATGTATTTCCTATGAAATAAGTAGCCAGTTATAATAATGAAATTATATAATTAGGAGAGAATGTATGACCCTATGATGAAAAAAATATTTTTTGTGCATAAAAGATAGTGATAAACCTACGAAGGAAAACTCAACTTGATTGCATACATAAAATTAAAATAGTCTGAAAAGAAAAACTATTTAAACCATCTTTTGCAATATCATAAAGGAAAGATAAATACAGAAATTAAAAAATGGTTTAAATCCATTAAATGATAACTTAAACATAAAAATATTCATGGGTAAAATTTTGTGAAAAAAATTGTGAAAATTTGTGCATTTTCATTAATCATTAAAATAAAAACTTTAAATGAAGCATTTTTATCTTTTCCAATGGATATTTTAAAAAGCATTAGAATCTCTTTTGATGAGGCTTTAAAAAAGTTGTTCTCATATACTACTTGTGGAAGTGAAGTATTTTATCTTAAATGTTAAATTTGCCAATGCTTTTTAGTTTGAGAATTCAGCTGCTACATATGTATTCTAAGGAAATCATAAGAGAAATGTAAATAAAAGGACATTAATAGGATGGTAATTCCTGAATTTGGTATAGCACCTCCATAAAAATGTGGGAGGGGATTTTTTAAATAAACAAAAATTGAATATTGATCTTGAATGAGAAAATTGAATTTTGGAAAAATTATCACATTTTTATTTAATATAGGAAAACACTAGAAAGAACCTAAATACTTATTAAAACTACCGAAGTTTTATTGGTTATATAATTGATTTTTTTAGTACGTAAAGTAAATTCTGGAAAAACACTAAAATTTACCAGTTGCTATCTATGAGTGATAGAATTAATACAATGTAATAAAATTGTGATCTTTCAGACTTTCTGTAATGAACAGATATACTTTTAATTAGATAGCAAATATATAAATATTGAATAATAAAAAAAGGAATTATCAGGACTTGATTGGGATATAGTCACTCTTAAATATATTATCTAGAAAAATCCATGAACATAGCAGTTCTTTTTAAACTGACTAGGATATTGTCACTGATTTAAGTAATGAGTATAAATTACACAACATTGGTGATTCTACAGCTGATCATCTATATCATTTTGGAGACAAAGGAGTTATTTATTCTTAGCTCCTCATTTTGTAGGTGATAAAACCAAGGCCCTGTAAATAAATTACTTGTTCACTACCATACAGCTACTTAATAGTAAAGTAAAAATTTGAGACCCCGTCATCTAACTACTATTTTGTTATATAATTCATAATTTAATGCTGCATCATAATTGTAAATGATTTCAACAGGTAGATGAAACAAATTAAATTAATCAACTAATTAAAATGGTTTCCTTTATTTTAAAATTATGTGGCAAAATTAAATTCTAAAAAAAGAATTTAAAGTAGCATACAAAAAGAAATAATCATAAAAGTGTGAAGATTGGTAAAGTGATCCTGAAAAACAATGGCCAGCACATTAAAACACTAAGTATAAAAACCACCAAAGTAAACCTAATATCTTAAATGGAAAATAAACATTTCTGGAAAATGGAGGATTACCTGAGTGACCAGGTAAGTCCTCAAATTTGGAAAGCCTGGAAATTAGAAAGATTATCTAGAATGCCTGAAGTTCAGGCAAAGTACCCCAACATTTGGAGGATCGGCCATGAGATCCGTTCTCTGTATCAGCATGAAAGCCTGCGGTAGTCGTGTGGGGCCTGCTATGAGTGCTCCTATTATTCTTGAGAGGCCAGAAAAGTGCTATAACCTCTGTGAGGCCTTTTGCAAAAATAGATGTTCCCTCCATTGTGCTGGGGTAGCATTTTTTTTACAAACATACTTTTGAAACGTTTATAATTTCTTCAATGATAGCTAGGTATACCATGTGAGTCAGTGTTGTTCACACCTCTTGTACTCCTGTTCTGCTGTCAAAACATGTTCCTAACCACTTACCACCTTTATTATTATTTAGTTGATATTTTTTCATTCCAAACCATGATAACTATGAAATCATATTTTTAAAGTAGGTTAAATGAAATCTATAAGTACTAATTTTTTTAAAAAGTTTTGTGTAGTTTCCTGTGCATCTAAAAATTGAACTTGGAAAATGCTAATAAATATATTTATTTGTCACTAGATTATAGCAAGAACCATGCAGGCAGGAATGAGTGATATTAACTTTTATGTTTACCATCATATGCATAATCCATATTGGTTAACCTAAATTGATATGTAAGATATTTATTCAATATTTTTTTTAGAAAAAAATACTGTAAGGGGTGATCACTTTTGGTAAGGTATGTCACAGAAGTTTTTTTTGTTTTTGTTTTTAAATAGGGAATCTGGGGCAGGGAGAATTGGATGAAAATGGTCAAAAAGTACAAATTTCTAGTTAAAAAAAGTACTGGGGTTGTAATGCACATGCTGACTGTAGTTAAAACTGTTGTGTGATACATTTGGAAGTTGCTAGATCCTAAAAGTTCTCATCACAATGAAAAAAAACATTAAAAAAATCTCTTTTGTATCTGTATGAAATTATGGATGTTAACTAAACTTATTGTGGTCATCATTCATAATATATATGTCAGGGCATATGTGGAAACTTTAAACTCATACACTGCTGTGCATTAATTATATCTCAATAAAACTGAAAAAAAGCGGGTATTCAAATCATATCTTAATTTAGAAATATCTTGAGCAAGGGCAGGAGGAACAAAAGGAAACACTGGCAAATATAGGTTCTATGCCCCACTACATGCTCTACATGCTCAGCTGTCCAGAAACCTGAGTCATGAGAATCAGTGAGATCTGGCCTCTTACATCATCAGTAGTCCAGATTTTTTCCCTTTAAGGAATAAGTTTTGCCTGGGTTATTTAGACACAAGCTTTTTAGGGAGGAAGGATGACATTATTTGTTTTACATCTGAAACTGGTTTATATCTGCCTGAAGCCAACCTGGAGACAACCAAATCCCTTTTGTCCGTGCCTGAATCAGAAAGAAATCTGAGTGATAAACCTGATCACTACATCATTGCACAGCAGATCTTCTCATTCTAAAGGAAGGGCCTCTATTATGTCACTTTCATTTTTTGCAGGATGAGAAGGAAAAATAATCATCATTGCTTTTTATTTTCCCCTCTTGGGGACTATAAACATTTTTTTTTCTGTAATTGTAAGTTAAGAATTACAGTACCAGAGAAGATGACTTGACTTAACCCCCTCCCTATACCCATTCCCAACCAAGTATCTTCATTTCCTTACTTATTAAATTTGCTGAACTTTCTTTTTCTGTGGCCACTTCTTTCATGGAATTTTTTATCATTTTGATCAAGCTTAAAGTATTACATATATCATTCTCTCCTAAAACTGAATCCACTGACAACACTTTTTACAGTAACCGGATCCACTCTCTAATGATTGTTCATAGTATTTAGACAGAATGATATAGTGGAAAGAGTCGGGGAGAACTCTGATTTGAATCCTGACTCTGGCATTTGCTTGTTTTTGAATACTGAGCAAGTTGCTTAATCTCTTTTTCTTTCTTTCTTTTTTTTTAAATTTTTTTTATTGGTTAAGGTATTACATATGTGTCCTTATCTCCCCATTACCCTCATCCTCCCCACATATGCCCATACCCCCCTGTTGTCTGTGTCCATTGGTTAGGCTTGAGTGCATGCATACAAGTCCTTGGTTGATATCTCCCCCTTACTCCCACCCTCCCCTTCCCTCTAAGGTTTGACGGTCTGATTGATGTTTCTCTGTCTCTGGATCTGTTTTTGTTCATCAGTTTATATTAATTATATTCCATAAATGATTGAGATCATGTGATATTTTTCTCTGATTGTCTTATTTCACTCAGCATAATGCTCTCCAGTTCTATCCATGCTGTTACAAATGGTAAGAACTCCTTCTTTTTTACTGCAGTGTAGTATTCCATTGTGTAGATGTACCACAGTTTTTTAATCCACACATCTGCTGATGGGCACTTAGGCTATTTCCAAATCTTAGCTATGGTGACTTGTGCTGCTATGAACATAGGAGTGCATATATCCTTTCTAACTGGTGTTTCTAGTTTCTTGAGATATATTCCTAGAAGTGGGATCACTGGGTCAAATGGGAGTTCCATTTTTAGTTTTATGAGGAAACTCCATACTGTTCTCCACAGTGGCTGCACCAGTCTAAATTCCCACCAGCAGTGCACGAGGGTTCCTTTTTCTCCGCATCCTCGCCAGCACTTGTCATTTGTTGATGATAGCCATTCTGACAGGTGTAAGTTGGTACCACATTGTCATTTTGATTTGCATCTCTTGGCTGATTAGTGACTTTGAGTATGTTTTCATATGTCTCTTGGCCTTTCTTCTGTCTTCTTTCAAAAAGTATCTATTTAGGTCCATTGCCCATTTTTTGATTGGGTTGTTTATCTTCCTTTTGTTAAGTTGTATGAGTTCCCTGTAAATGTTGGAGATTAAACCCTTATCAGTGATAATATTGGCAAATATTTTCTCCCATGCAGTGGGCTTTCTTGTTGTTTTGTTGATGGTTTCTTTTGCTGTGCAGAAGCTTTTTATTTTGATGTAGTCCCATTTGTTTATTTTCTCTTTAGTTTCCATTGCCCTAGGAGCAGTATCAGTGAAGAAATTGCTTCGGCATATGTCTGAGATTTTGCTGCCTGTGGATTCCTCTAGTTACTAGAGTCTAGTATTTTTATGGTTTCCTGTCTTATGTTTAAGTCCTTTATCCATTTTGAGTTTATTTTTGTGTATGGTGTAAGTTGGTAGTCTAGTTTCATCTTTTTGCATGTATCTGTCCAATTTTCCCAACACCATTTATTGA
>NW_005371324.1:10521949-10544800 GCF_000412655.1 Myotis brandtii
ATCACATAAACAAATTGAGAGATAAAAATCACATAGTCATATCAATTGATGCAGAAAAAGCATTTGACAAAATTCAACACCCTTTTTTGATAAAAACTCTCAGCAAGGTGGGAATAGAAGAATCATACCTCAACATAATAAAAGCCAAACCCACAGCCAACATCATCTTCAATGGGCAAAAACTAAAACCATTTTTCCTAAGAACAGGAAAAAGACAGGGATGCCCACTCTCACCACTCCTGTTCAACATAGTACTGGAAGTACTAGCCATTGTGATCAGACAGGAAGAAGAAATAAAAGGCATCCAAATTGGAAAAGAAGTAAAACTGTCCTTATTTGCAGATGACATGATACTGTACATAGAGAACCCTAAAGACTCCATCAAAAAATTATTAGAGTTAATAAATGAATTTGGCAATGTAGCAGGATACAAAATTAACGCCAAGAAATCTATGGCATTTCTATACACCAATAGTGAACTTACAGAAAGAGAGACTAAAAAAGCAATCCCATTTACCATCGCACCAAAAAAATTAAGATACCTAGGAATAAATAACTAAGGAGGTAAAAGACCTATACGTGGAAAACTACAGGACACTGAAAAAAGAGATAGAGGAAGACATAAGTAGATGGAAGAACATACTGTGTTCATGGATTGGTAGAATCAAGTTGCTTAATCTCAGTGAGCAGCAGTCACTTCATTTGTAAAATGAGACAGATATTAATTGCAGTGTAGGCATACTGTAAAAATATGAGATAACATATTAAAGACCTTAGTAGGTAGTCAATAAATAATAAATTTTATTTGATAGGCAGCTTGATGCAATGGAAAAAAACATGGGCTTTAGGGCCATTCAAACCTTTTTGGATGGGATTTCTACTTGTCCTCCTGCAAATCACTTATCATACCTGAGCCTCCTTCTCATCCATAAAATGAGTATTCTGACTCCTACTGTGAATGAGAAATGAGAAATATGAAGCCCCTACCTTGTCAGTACTTGTTTATTGCTTAAATCTTTATTGAGTTACCATTTAAACACATTTAAATTGATATATGACCATTTTCTTGCGTTTTAGGTTTTGCATCTTGATTTTATTACCACTTTTATGGACTGTTTTTGTGTTGAAGTTACCCTTAGAACTAAAGTGCATCTTAGATGCTAAATATTTCCCCCTTAAGAATTGAGTAACGTCTGCAGCAGCAGCATTTTTAAAGGTCATCCATGGATTATTATTGCTCTTCCTTATTCCTTTAATTCAAGAGATAAGCCCAAGGCAAAGTGAAATAAACTCCATGGCAAATTATCACAGACTAGAAAACAATTTTCTTGGAGTAAGAAAGCGAGTGTAATTTTCACCTGAACCAGAGCGGCAGAAAGTTTGTGATTAGTCTGCAGCAGCTGGGTGAATCAGTGTGCTCTGAGGCCAGACAGGCCTGGGCTGAATCGCAGCTTTACAGTTTCCACATTTATGAGTCTTTGTGTGTGTTTTTTTTAATATATTTTATTGATTTTTTACAGAGAGGAAGGGAGAGAGATAGAGAGTTAGAAACATCAATGATAGAGAAACATCGATCAGCTGCCTCCTGCACATCTCCCACTGGGACTGTGCCCGCAACCCAGGTACATGCCCCTGACCGGAATCGAACCTGGGACCATTCAGTCCGCAGCTCTATCCATTGAGCCAAACCGGTTCCGGCGAGTCTTTGTGTTTTATTTAGCCATTATGCTGCTCACTTTCCTTGTTTGTAAAATCCAGGTAATGACATTTCTTAATAACAAATGAGATGCATATATAAAGCAACTAATAGACTGAAAACATGTTTCATTTTACAAACCTACTCTGAATAGTTGGTAGTTAGTGAATGGTGGTAATTAGTTAAGGCTTCTTGAGGGAAATGAGAAAACATTTTGCATGCCCAAAGATGCAGAATGTGAGGCGTGGGAACACATAAATCAGAAATTTACCCATCCCCCAGCTTGCTATTCTGATTCATAGTAAACTTCAGTGAATTATTGTCATTGAAATCATTTTTATTACTGAAATATAATGAGTGGTTGTATAAAAATTTTCTAAGTTGTAATGAATAATACCCAACAAGGTTGGCTATGTACATTTTTCATATATTTTCCATGATGTATTATTAGATTATATTTTCTATTTCTAGTCCTTTGATATTTCTCCATGTCACAAGCTTTACAAACTAATAATTGCTTATGAGTTTTTACTGAAGACAATGGGCCAGCCATGAATTATTTAGTAAATTAATAATATTTCATTTCAAAAGTAGGTTTTAATAATGATAGATTTCTGACTTAGAAAGAAAGTACGCTGTCTGAAGTGATTTTCAGACATCACCAACTTAAATATAGATATTTGAATCTCAAGCTCTATGGCATTGTGGTTCTCTTGCATTCTTTTACTAGACAGACAACCTACTGTTATTATTCTACAAATTAATTGGATTTTTTATAAATAAAAAGTAGAAACTATATTAAATGCAATGATTGTACAACTTCTAAAAAGTGACCTATGAACACTTGAAGATCCAAAGTAGAATTTCAGGTTGATTCCAGACAACCTGCAAACAGGCCCATTTTCAGCTGTAACTGTGATGTTAGTATGTTTTCTGCTGGCTTTAGAATACATTTTAGAGATAAATATTTGAATACAATTTACCATTAATTGCTTTAAAAATTTCAGTACTTTAGAGATTGTGCATCCTAAATTATATCTAGAATGGTTTTAATGTGAAGAGCAGTTCACTTTTCCTAAGAAAAATTACTATTTTCTTTATTTGGGAACATTTGTTAGTTTGTCATGGCAAAAAAATAAATTATAACTTTGACAGCATTTCAGTTTTTATAAAGATATTGTAACAAAAAACAATATAGTTATGACAGAAAATTAAAAAAAATTATTCCTAATCTTACCAGTCTAACAACTGTGAGCATTTTGTGTATTTCATTGCAGTCTTCGGCCTTTACTTCGGTAGTTCTTGCATCTCACCCCAAGCATGAGATTGAATCTAATCAAATTCTTTTAAAGTGGGAACACGTTTTAGGTTTAGTAAAACAATACAAAACGTTTTCTAGCTATTATTTTCATAATAGTATAATTTAAGGACTATTCTCAGAACTAGAAACACATAGATGTATGTAAGTAGATACATACATATACTTTTCACCAATATTTTTTACTGACCAGTTGAGCCAGGGGCACTCAAAAGGTCAGGAGACTCAAATTAATTCAATTCATCAAACATATTAGTATTGACAATGCTGTACTGATCGAAGAGTATATGGTTAAAATAAAAGGAAGCTAGCTCATCCTTGATATAAGGATATACAATCAATGTAGGTAATACATATAGATAAAACAACTGATTTTGAGTATAAATGGAAAAAGCTATCATAATGATGATTAGTTAAGCTGTAAAAGTCTGCTTGAAAATAATGCAGGTTACCAGTCTATTGCTTGGTCTCAGAAACTGAATAGCTTCTACATTTGCAGTGCTTATTAAAGCTAAAATATTTAACTTAAATACATAAATTATCTTAAAATATAATTTTTCCATTGGGTGATTGTTCTCCATAATCATATAAGGGAGAGAGGCATTATAATAAAAGAGCAACTGCTATACTTTTGGCACTATTTCCAATTATTTTCCTCTTTCTTAGCTATTAGTAAAATGTTATTTGGTAGGTAAAATTTATATAAACTGAAAGTAATAACAGATGCCTCAAAGGCCTCAGACTAGCTTTAGAGTTGGTGCTGGGCATGATAAATAATTTGTCATATATTTATTAGATTTAAAAAAGAAAGTGGTAAAGTTTGTTTACTTATTAAAATATAAAGTGCAAATAATTCTGAAAAAATCTAGCATTAATGCATAATCATAAGTTTGTCATTCCTTCATTTAATCTTACTTTCTCAATGCGGTTGTAAACCTTAGAGGGTAGGACCCTAAACTTCTCTCCTCTGGATCCTGCATAACGTTCTTCACTTAATAGTTATATTATAAATGCTTATGTTTCTAAAGGAATGAATGAATATGAATTAAAAAAGCAAATGATTATACATAAGAAAGAACACTTATTTTAAGAAACACAGACATACACACACACACACACACACACACACAAACACTTATTTTAAGAAACACACACACACACACACACACACAAATGGTGACAAAGCACATATACTTGGGAATCAGATGTTCCTAGATTAAAAATTAAAGTTTTACCACTTAGTAAACTTTTTATTTTAGCCATTTCACTTAATTTCTCCAAACATGTTTTCTCTTCTGTAAAATGGAATGACGACGACTTGTAGCGAATAAAATGAGATAGCAGATGAAAGTACTGGAAATGTCACGGAATATAAGCATGGTGATGCGATGCTGTTGCAAAGGCTGTTGGAGAGCTGTGTCCTCAGATTGATTTTCACGCTTCATTTTCCAGGTGAAGCGTACATGCGGTTAAGCAAACTCCCGGAGGCAGAGCACTGGTATATGGAATCACTGAGATCCAAGACTGACCACATTCCTGCTCATCTCACCTATGGGAAACTCCTAGCTCTAACGGTGAGTACCTACCTTCCTCACCCTTTAGAAATTGGTTTTCTCCATACAGACCGAGCTAGCTGTGGTTTGAGGTGCTGGTTCTTAGCCAGTTGACTCATAATGATAGCAACACTAAGTTAGAACCCTATATAGAAAATGTGGAAAAAAGTATTTCTTTGACTGTGGGGTTTGCTTTATATAAAATTTGACATGTCATGATCCCTGATGTAACTTAATGAAAACATATAATTGGAGAATCCCCAATTTGTGGTTACATAATGAATTGTCATAATAACAATATTTGTGCAAAGATTATGTTATTATGTTACTATAGTTCTACAAGCCAATATTAACCCCAAACTGGCAGTAATGTAAAACTAAGTCTAATTCTTTTAAAATAGGCAAACTGGTGTGTGTGTGTGTGGATCAGTATCACCTGGAATTTTTCTAACTAAAATTATTATAAAAGAAGTGGAGCCACCGTTTGGCCTCTCATTATGTGACAAGCACTCTTAGAGGCCAAGTTCCATGAAAGTGGTGTTAGTTTGAGCACAAGAAATTGCTGATATTCTACTCTTATTACTTACAAATGTCAAAATTTCATGTCTTTCAAAATATTGTTAATATTTTTATTTGATACAACAGATGATTGTCCAAAATATGTGAAGTTTCTGAGCTCATCCAACTACTCAATAGAACTAACCTTCAATCCTAATCTGAATCTATTACCTATACTGCTTTAGTTACATCACCTGATCTTTCTCCAATATTAATAAAAATAAATGAATATAAGGAACACAGAGCAAAAGGTCAGGAAAGTGATTCCTAAGTGAGTGCATAGAAATGTATCTTATAATTATTTAAAAGTAATAGCATTTACTTCCTCACAGAAGATGCTAGATTAAACACTTAAAATGTATCTATTCTAAGATATCACTAAAATGCTATTAGAGAAATTATATGGGCAGACTAAGTAACCAGAAAACATCTCACTAAAAAAAAGTCTAGAAATGCTAAATAAAATATAACACATATCCTCTTAATGCATAGCTGAGCTCAAAAAGTAGTAAGAGAATTTTCCTGTAGCTAGAAATGAAAGAACTAAACACCATAACAGTAAACAGCAGACTATCCTGTAGCTGATTTGGGATAGTTTACCGCTTGTGACAACCTGTGGGAAGGGAAGAGGCGTTTTGTTTGTTTGTTTGTTTTTGTTCTTGCTGGAATAAGAGACAAAGCTCCAGATTGGGTGGAAGGCTAGGAATTAGATGCCTAATAAAGCAGATAAATTTATATTCTTAGTGAAAGGGTAATACAGACTAAGATTGCATACTGATACAAGAAAGTAGCCTGTCTCAGCATGGGATCTGAATGGAGAATGAAGGAAGTCTCTGCTGGGAGTTTATCCTAAGCCCTTTTCCTACCAGGCTTTGGGTTTTGAATTTACTTTATTTGCATAATCAGGGAATTTCTAGGCCAAGAAATTAAATAAAAAATCAGCCCACTGAAAGCTTTTGCCCAATAAATTATGGATGTCCTTCAAAAAAACAGTTAAATCTAGAAAGAATTACTTAGTGAGGTGTGGAAAGAATGGTAAACAAAGTAATGGTTATTATGTTGGTAAATTAGAATAAACTTTTACTGAATAAAAGATTGAAAAAGAATAATCTCATGGGAACGATCAGAGTGAGAGAAGAGATGATAGTTAAATTGATTTTGGAAGTCAGAAAGTGGAAGGAGATATTACAACTGATTTCTCAGAGCTGGCTGTGGGATGGGATAACAATGAAAAGATATATTACATACTCAGAAAGAAACCTGGGGAGACCACTCAAGATTTTGAGGCAGCCAGCTTAGAAGAGAGTTAAAGAGCATAAAACGAGGTAATCAGTTATAATGTATGGAGCAGTCAGACCTCTCCCCCATGTACACATGCCCCAACCAGGCACTTCACCTGTACGGCAAGGAGAAGGAGGCTCACGGTGGCAGAGCTGTTGAATAATAGAGGTCAGTTCTCAGCAACAGCTTGCACAATTGAAAGTGGAATGAAAGGGACTGGAAAGAAGATTGAGTGAATGTCTTCCAGCGGATACTCGATCGCCAGTACCCTCCCCTACCACATGCAGAACACCAACAGCACAGAGTATATACTCCACCAGCTACCCCACCTCACCACCCCACACACATCCCGCCTCCCAAGAAATTGTTGAATTCTTTTCTAGAGAAACTGATCATTGTAAAAAAAAACCATTTCCACATACCTACTTTTGGAGAGGCCCTATAAATGATAGTTCCTAAAGCAGATACACAGAAGTGAATCTGTCTAGTCTAGGAAGCACATCTGTGCCTAAGGAACATCATTCAGCTTTTATTTAACTTACTGCTAAATATCAATGGGCGGATGCCCTGGCCAGATGGCCCAGTTGGTTGGAGCGTTGTCCGTACACAAGAAGGCTGTGTGTGGGTTTGATTTCCGGTCAGGGCATATACCTAGGTTGCAAGTTCGATCCCTAGTAGGGGGAGGGAGAGAATAGGGGAGGCAAATGGCAATGTTTGTCTCATACATGATGTTTCTCTCTCTCTTTGTCTCTCTTGCTCTCTCTCTGTGTCTGTCTCTATCTCGGTCTCTCTCTCTCAAATCACTAAAAATCATGGTATCAGGTGAGGATTTAAAAAACATTTATATATGCACAACCACGGATCACAAATCATAATATAAAAGCTTCAAATGTAAAAGATTGGAACTGATACAAATTATTATGAGGACAATGAAAGAAAGAGAAGAAAAAACGTTTCTTAAATTGTTAGAAAGAGATGGCAGTGAAGTATTTCATGAAGCAGGATGTCATTAAAACATAAATAATGAAAAATGAGAAAGAGCTTTTAAAAACAGTAATACAAAAAGATATGTGCACCCCTATGTTTATTGCAGCATTATTTACAATAGCCAAGATATAGAAACAACATAAGTGCTCATCAATAGACCATTGGAGGAAGGAGATGTGGTATAAATACACAATGGAATGTTACTTGGCCATTATAAAGAATAAAATTTTACCATTTCCAACAACATGGATGGACCTAGAGGGTATTATGCTAAGTTAAATATGTCAGACAAAGAAAGACAAATACCATATGATTTCACTTATATGTGGGATCTAAAGAACAAAATAAATGAACAAACAAAACAGAACCAGACTCATAGATGCAGAGAATAAATTAATGATTGCCAGATGGGAGGAGCTGAAAGGGCTGGGTAAAAAAAGGTGAAATGATTAAGAAGTACAAAGTGGTAATTACAAAATAATTACGGGGATATAAAGTAAGTATAGGGAATATAGTCACTAATATTATAATAACTATGTATGGTGCTAAGTGGGTTGTAGAATTATTGGGGGGGCAATCACTTTGTAAAGTATATAATTGTTTAACCACTATGTTATACACTGGAAGCTAATATCTATATCATAAAAGGCCTGTGGTCGTGACGCCATAATGGCTGGGCCTCTAGTAAGATAATATTGAATGTAAGCCATAATTGAAAATAAATAAATACATAAATAAAATAAAAAATATGATATCAAAACAATTTTCATTTGAAGGATAGGAGAATAAAGGTGAAGAAATATTTCCATATAAAAACAAAAGGAAAAGGAAATAAAATTAAGAAATTATGAAAGAAATCAATATAAGTCTCAACAGAAAAAAATAGAGAAAGGAAAAAGAGAACATTACTTAAAGTTTATGGGGACAAGTTGGTATTTCTGCCATTTAGAGGTTATAATATATTGAGTTTAATCAGAAAAAAATTGTTTTAACTTATGAAAACCATTTTCATTTATTATTTTGATAGTATGATCATTCATATAGCTCCACTTAAGAATATAATTCATCTACATCACTTGCCCCAAATACTATCTTTGAGATGTTAAGGATTTCAACTGGCATTATTTTTAATTAAATTGATAAATGACCACCTTTGAAAAATATTGATACAAGTATAAGATGCCTGATTTTCAAAAATGAAGAAAAGGTCACTTAGAAAAAAAAATTTGAAAGTTTAAATGTACTTAGTTCTGAATATACCTAGAGTCTGACACTACTTTGGCTGTACAAACAGTATATTCTTTTTTTCCAAGTTCTTCTTTTCAAGTCTTAATATTTTAAGTTTCCTTTACCAAAAATATGATTTTACAGGCTGCTTTATTTTTTATAAGGCATTTTAAAAAAACGGGATTTAGAAATTTTAACTCACTTAAACATATGGAAGGGAAGGAAAGACTTGTGTATTACAATCCAAATTTTAATTCCCCCACACCACCCAAACTTTTATAGTTTCCGATTTGCTGATTAGATGAAATACAAACCCTATTACGGAATGACTTGAAATCACAGTGCCAAAACCTCACAACCGTCTTTAACAGTTTCTTTTTGAATTATGAGATTTGGCAAATTTCTGATCCCAATGGATTGCTTTTGTCTAAATTTGGGTTTCTTGGCCTGGTAACAGGCCCTTGACTTAACATGAAATTGGCAAGGTGAAAAATGCCACACATTTTGACTTCTGAATGCTTTATGTATTAAATATTGTAAAATAGAATTGTCTATTAGTCTCAAGAGAAGAGAAATAAAGATGGAGTGGTGTTTTTATTGTTTTGTCAAAACTGACCAAAGGCAAATATGTAAAAATGATATTCAACTATATTAGACAGACTATAGAGTAGGATTTCATATAAAAATTATATTTTTATTCGACAAATAAAAAACAGATTATTGGTGCCTTTATTACAGCCAGTGGAGTGATTCACTTAGTACTTTTTGGTACAGATTTTTCTTTAAGAATTTGTACAGTATTTAGAAAAGTTGAAAATGATTTATCATCTCCCAGAATGTACGAAAAATGTCCTTTTTCTCTCTCTACCTGCTCAGATTTTATTTCCTCGGTGAAGTCTTGCCCAAGTCTTTCAAGCAGTTGTTTTTTCCTTTCTCTGTGCTTCCGTACCATGGTCTCATTATCTTTATAATAGTGCTTCCAGATTGAATGGCAGAAATAAAACTATGTCTGCCTTTTGACCCTAGACATGGGACAGGAATTAAGTCTTACCTTTTTATCTCTTCAGGCAATTCACTACCTTGGTAACTACACCTATAACTTCCTTGTGCATTTCTCTTTTTAAGTTATTTAAGGGCTGGATACATAACTTTTGACTATTTTTATTTTCTTAGCCCATTCTCATTCCTTTCATTTGGTCAACACATGTATTGAGACTTATTACTCCATGCTAGGCATCACTCTAATTCCCAATATGTTCTGAATAAATGAAAGAGAATGGCATGATTATAGGTTGCACGCAGATTAATCTTCCAAGACCCTAGAAGGAGAGTCTGGGCTTGATATCTGTTATTCTGTGAACCTTTAAAATGAATATCCTCCTCTTTTTATACATAAGGACACTGAGTTTTAAAGATTTAAGGCACATCCCCAAGAATAATTTAGCTACTAAGTAGA
This sequence comes from Myotis brandtii, assembly GCF_000412655.1. Lineage (NCBI taxonomy): Eukaryota > Metazoa > Chordata > Mammalia > Chiroptera > Vespertilionidae > Myotis > Myotis brandtii. Next base: position 10,532,026 of record NW_005371324.1, read on the forward strand.
AGAATTCGATACAGCCTCAATGTTTTCTGAATTGAGCATCATTAATTTCACTCTATATTACATAATTTTAAGTGTGGAGCCTTTTTCCCCTTGTTATACCTGATAGGAGATTGTAAAAGTAAGCCAGGATTTCCTGTCTCTCCCTTTTTATAACTCATTTTTAGATATTACCTCTATATACTAGGTTAGTTTGAGTGGTTCAACAGATTTTTATTATTAAGCATCATAGGTCATGAACTTAGGACTTCTGTTTTTGGCTGTTGGCACTTTTAGGTCCTACATTATAACAAAATACAAATTTTCCCAGGTACTCTAAGGAGTAGTTCTGCCTTAGGGTCACTGGTCTTGTCCATATTTAAATATACCGTAGTTGGGCCTGGGTGACATCTCTTTAAAATATCTGGAACTTTTTATACCAACATCATGTCCAATTAAAATACTATACAGGGGCACTCTCTAAAATTGTGATTTATTTCTTGTTTGAACTTTGTTACCTTAGGGCTAATGCCATGAATTTAAAATAGGGCATGCATTAAGAGAGAAAGGAAGAAATAACATTTCTATTATTATGCTATTTCAGGTTGTTTATAGTTGTTTCTAAAGCAGTGTGTGTTCTATAATTATTTTGATTTTTTTGTTTTCCTTCCTGTTTGTCCTGTTCAATTTATTTAAGCCAAATATTTTGCAGTTTTTGTGAGCCAGTGAAATTAATATTGACTTAAATTGTACTAATAGCTGTTTGGCTGATAGCTTATTTTACTAACAGATCTAGGTTAGTTAGTAAGAGAGAAGGAAGGCTCTGACGGCAATTCTTGATACAGAAAATTTTTATTTTGGCTTCTGCAAGTAAACACTAAGCCAGATTTCTGTGTCTAGTCCCTGTTAATTATGCTACAAAAACTCCAGTTGTGAAAGTTCTTGAGATTCGATAGCAAAATTATGTCCCCTAGGCTAGAATACGGTAGTGTCCATGTAGTTTGTCTCAAGTGTTGTGCTGTTTGTTTCCTTGAGTTTTTTGTAATAATTATTATTTAGAGGTGGGGTTATTTTTCACTTGGTCCTTTTCAGAGCAGACTTCATGGTAATCACCGCACAGCCTCGTTTAGATTAGAGGGAGAGGTAACAGAAAATAGTTTTTTCTGTGAATCTAACATTGTTATGTATCTGTCCAATTCAAGTTGCAAAATTTATTCTGTGAAAAGAGGAGTAAATATAACATAAATTTTGCTACTGAAATACTATATGAAATAAAGAAGAAACTTTATTTCAATACTGTATTCAGGTAAGCATTTTATATAAAGTTGCCTCATCTAAACTTTATGATTTAGTATTCTAGAGATAATATAGTTATTATTGTATTGTTTTTACTCTGAAGCATAATGGATCTGATAGACATTTTTTATTATTTTTTAAAATATATTTTTATTGATTTCAGAGAGAAAGGGAGAGGAAGGAAGAGAGAGATAGAAACATCAATGGTGAGAGAGAATCATTGATTGGCTGCCTCTTGCACTCCTTCTATGGGGATCGAGCCTGCCACCTGGGGATCAAGCCCGCAACCTGGGCATGCACCCTTGATCGGAATCGAACCCAGGACCCTTCAGTCCGCAGGCCGACACTCTATCCACTGAGCCAAACCAGCTAGGGCTGATAGTCATTTTTTAGAGACCAGCCCTTCACTTCAAGATACAGATATTTTTATCTAGAATCAATCTTGCAATCATTCTACTGATTGACACTCAAATATATCCAAAATGTCTCAGGCTTTTATTTCTTGCTTTTGAATGTCAGTAGAAGTCATTGTTAAAGATGTTTCCTTTTGCCCTAGCTGGCATAGCTCAGTAATTTGAGTGTCTGACTGAAACCAATCGATGTGAGAGAGGCACACTGATATTTCTTTCTCACTCTTCTCTCTCTCCTTCTCCCCCACCCCTCCCTTGTGCTCTCTTTAAAAATCAATGGAAAAAAGATCATAAGGTGAGGATTAACAACAACAAAAATATTTCCTTTTGCCAGATATTCATAGAAATAGTAAAAATTAAAATATTCAAATTCTCGGGCATTAAAAGTTACATGAAATAATTCTAGCTGCTTCATATCTACATATACATGCCTATTTTTGAAACCAAATGTTACTATTTTTAGTGGTAAATAGAATGATACTGCTTTTGAACTAACTTATATTTCATTGTTACTTTTTTGTTTGTTTGGTTTCTGTATTTGGTCTGTAGTTATCATTTAGTGCAATTTAAGTAGCCCAGCAGGCTCAGGCCCTCATACTCCCCCAGTACTCGGATATAGAAGGATGTAGATGGACAAGTGGTGTGCCCTTAAAAACACACTCCTTTACAAAACCTGCATTTGACACACATGTGCTGAGCCTGCACTTTGGCTTATTCTATGTAATAAAAGGCTAATATGCAAATTGTCTCCTCGGGAGTTCGACCAGGAGACCGGGAGTTCGATCGCTCGCTATGATGTGCGCTGACTACCAGGGGGTGGCACAGAACATGGCAGGCGACCAGCAGCAGCAGTGGGGCACTGAGGGAACAAGGGAAGAAGGAGGCAGAGAGGCTAGGAGGCGGGGAATCTGATTGGCCCTGATCGCCAGCCAGGCCTAGGGACCCTACCCGTGCACGAATTTCATGCACCGGGTCTCTAGTGCTCTATAGTAAACAGTTGAGATACAGAGACAAAGAAGGCATTTCCTTGGTCTTAAGAAGACCTCAGTGCATGCTGTTGAGGAGAAACTGGTCCAAGAGCCATGGATAGCTGCTTCAGTGGTGGGTTGCCTTGCTTTGTGATTGGAGGAAATGGCTTGTTTCAGAAAGGACAATTATGTAGGTACCTTAATTTTATTTCCTTACTCTTTCATTTTTATTATAGATATAGGATCTCATACCAGTTAGCAGGCACTCTTTCCTCACTTGACAGTCCTTTAATTTGCTATGCGCCTCATTGATGGGCTGCATACAGTGCAGGACTCATGCTCATGACTTCCAGGTTGATACTCTTCCTCCTGCACCATGTGACTCTCCTGCCATGTAAGAAAGCATGGACACATTTTAATGTGAGTTAAACTCTACTTTTCACTTATGTCTTCTATTTTCTTAGCTTGATAAGTTTTTTTAATAGGATAAAATTTGAGTCTCTTTTCTGGTTAAAACAGCATCGTGATGTAAGTATGTTTACCTTTAGGAAAGGTGGTACAGGCAACATACATTTTCAAAATGTATGTTTTTTCAAACACAAATATCTTTAACCTTTACCAAAGGAGGTTACCTTTTTTTCTGTGAAATTTGGGTATGGATATATATGCATATTCATATACATGTACACACACATGCAAATATATAAAGAAAGCCACATCTGTTCTAAGATTGGAAAGTTTTTGTTTTTGCAGTCTCATAAGTAGGTTCAGAAGCAGCCCAGCTATGAACGTGTTCACAAGTCCATAGGCTTTTGCATTTCCCCTATATTTACCCACATTACATTGAGGCCATGAGCCTCAGCAACCTGAAGCAAGAAGCCTGCAGAGCTGCAGATTGTATTTTTAGTTTTATATTAAAATTATACTTCTTCCAAGCAACAGTTAATTCTGAGTTCAACTTGATTTTTATCTAAGTCCTGAGCTTCTAGGACCAGCTAACTTCTCACTAATTGCCTATCTCCCTTGCCATGAATCTGTTGCTTTCCTACCTAACAAAGAATTAAATATCATGCATAGGGTGGCTCTGTACCCTGCCTCTTCAGTGGTCATCCCAGGCACAGTCCCTCCTGGATAAGCACAGACACTTTATCACGTGATGAACTAGGCGCTTTACGTATGCTGTTCCAAGACCTCCTCACAAATCCCAGACTCTAGACACCCAGTGTAGAGATGAAGAAGCTGAGCTTCAGAGGTTAAATCCAGATCCGTGTTCAAAGCCTATACTACTATGCTTTGTTTTTTTCTGAGAGCTGTGCTATTTAAATTGCTCTCTAGCCTTTTATTTATTATGCCAAAATATGCATATGTGGTACCTTATGTGCATAAATGCTTAACTTCAAAATGCAAAATTTTGCTTATTTTTAAAGCAAATCATTTTTCATTTTTAGATTTCTTGTAATGTTTTTCTAAAGTGAAAAGACAATTTCTGTGTATATTTATATATATAAAAGCCTAAGCAACCTTTAATGCTGGAATGACCGGAATGACTGGTCGACCAGTCGCTATGATGCACACTGACCACCAGGGGGCAGACACTCAATGCAGGAGCTGCCCCCTGGTGGTCAGTGCACTGCCACAGCCAACATCCTGCAGCCGGCCAACCTCCTGGAGTCCCTCCCACTGGCCAGCTGCGCCCCGCCCCCCACCCCCGAAGGCCTCCATCGCCAGCCAGGTTGAGGGACCCCACTTGTGCACATATTCATGCACCAGGCCTCTAGTCATTAAATAAAGAAAAAGAATTTTAACATAGGTAATTGATAAAAGGATTTAGGTATTTATACATGTGAAATAACAAGGAAATAGGAATAGTGAAGTTTAAAGTTGAATTTTTAATGTAAGCATGCTGTGTATGTTATACCATATATGGAATATAGTTTCTCTCATATTTTAGGCCTTGAAGAAATGTGATATTCCAAACTGAAAGGGAGGACAGAGTGAGAGGCCCAGGTGAAGTGACCACTGGCCTTTACCTGGTTAACATTTAACTGGTAGAACATTGAGTTGGAGCCAGAGCACCTGAGCACTTACCTGCCTAGAAATTTACTTCTTCTCACAGGGGAAAGCATAATTCTTTTAAAAGGCTTAAATTGCAGATATAATTGTGGCTCATTTCTGAAGTATAATTGAGGCTCTTTGTCAAAGAGACAGAATAAGGTACATTCTTGAGCCCACACTGTGATTCCGTGTGCACTGTAATTACTTGAGGTGCGAACCAGGAACGTGAGGGTTCACACATGATTAGGACCCTTTGGTCATGTGGCACTGGGTTTCAGATGGGCACTGACCGTTGTTTACATGCCCTGCGTTATGATGTCATGGGATGGAGAAATACGTAATGTGGTTGTTGGATGTAATGGTCGTTTTGGGAAATTTTGTCTCTGAGAAATGGAGCTTGAAGACATTATGCCTTATATAGTGTGCACTATTTCTTGAAATAAAACAGCAATAGCTAGAAGAATAGGATTTCTGTCTGCTTAAATCAGAAATTTATGCACTTTAAGCAGAAAATTACTGATCAGGAGCCTGTGGTCCTATGTTTTAAGATGTCTTTGCATATCTAAAAAGATTATTGCCTCAGCAGCAGTATAGGATTACGTTGAAATCTATTGCTTTGGCTTAGATAGTTTCCTGAGGTCTGCTTTCATCTTCTCCCCTAGAGTGCACATTCCCCACAAGTGGTAATTACCTTCACTCATCTTCCCCTCACCACTTCAACAGTGCTCAATGTATAAATATAAATAACTGCCTATTTATATTAGGCACTTATTGGATTTGATACCCTTGCTTTGACTATAAATATTAAAGCTGACTCAATAAATAATGTTACATGGCAAGAATTGCTTTTACTTGATTATAAAAGGGAGGTTTAAAATATGATGAAATTTAAGGGTACCAACAAGATTTTACCACTGCCATTATTGCTCTGATAGTTTCTATTAAAACGCAGTTCCCAAAAGATCCAGAAGACATTCCCCAAATGTATTCCATATTAATAATTCTTGATGTTTCTTTAAAAAAAAATACAAAGTTAAATTAGTGTGGCAAAGCTCAATACTATATTTCTTTCTTAAAATATGTTAATATACATACAATCTATTAAAGGACCTGAAAGTCATTTTGTATTTAAAGCCCTACTTAGAAAACTTACTATGGCGCCCTTTTTTAAAGTTGACCTCATCATCTAGAGAAAAGAATGTCCTGCTGAGTAAACTCTGGGGAACTTAATAAAAACCAAACTGCAAGGAGTGGGACAGAATACAGAAACTCCAGAAATAGACATAAATGAAAAAGACAGTTTTACCTGATAGACCCGTACATTCAGCAAGAACACTTGAGTGTTGCTAACCTAGTGATTTATAATTTAGTTCATTCTTAAAGTAGCCATTTAGTTTGACACATCTAAGAATTTAGTAAAAATTGAGTGTAATTCTTTGCTTTCCTCCATGATGGGTGGTCAGAGATACTAAGGAAGTTCCAGGAAATTCGGATGCAGGGTATCACCATGTTCAAGATTTTGGAAGAAAAAAAAATCATTAGGGCTAGAGCTACTCTAAAAATAGCCATTTGTCTAAACCTGTCCAAAACCAAATCGAGTTGAACTACAGTTGAAATGTTATAATGTGCTTAGGATCTGTTTGCAATCTTCAGGACATAGGTAAAACAAAACAATTTTATTTTAATTTTTTTCATATTTCTTTTTTATTATGTATTTTATGCATTCTACTTTCTTTTTGAAATATTGTATTTTTTAAATTCTTCTTTATTGTTTAAAGGGTTACATATGTCTCCGTTTTCCTCCATTGACCTCTCTCCAGCTATTCCCACCTCCCAGCATATGCCCTCACCCCCACACTGCCTGTGTCCATGGGTTAAGCTTATGTGCATGCATACAAGCCCTTTGGTTGCTCTTTTAACTCCCCCCCTCCCCTGCTTTCCCTCTGAGGTTGGACAGTCTGTTCAATGCTTTTATGTCACTGGATTATTTTTGTTCATCAGTTTATGTTGTTCATTATATTCCAAAATGAGTGAGATCATGTGATATTTATCTTTCTCTGACTGGCTTATTTCACTTAGCATAAATACATTGGAGCAAGAACACTTGAGTGTTGCTAACCCAGTGTAAAGACACTCTTTTCCCCCCTTCCTTTCCATACTGTACTCATATGTAATCCACACTTAAGGAGTGGGAGTTATGCTCGCTCTCTGGGGACAGAGTTCCTGTATAGATTATTTGATTTTCTTCTGCATGGAGATTGGTCTCTTCTCTTCTCCTTAATTATTATTTAAACTAGAGGCCCGTTGCACGAAGAGATTTGTGCAATAGGCCTTCCCTTCCCCTGGCTGCCAGCATTGGTTTTCTTTTGGCACCCGGGACCCAGGCCTTCGCTCCGGCCGGAGCCTTCAGTCTTTGCTCCGCTGCTTTGCCCCTACGTATGCAAATTAACTGCCATTTTTTGTTGGGTTAATTTGCATACTCTCCTGATTGGCTGGTGAGCATAGCGGAGGGATGATTAATTTACATGTTTGTCTATTATTAGGTAAGATTTTTAGGTACATTAGTGTGGACTCAGGGATATTTATTTTATACATGGGGTTAAAATGTGTTTCTTCTGTTTATTTTGTTGCTCAAGTTGGTTTTGTTGTGTAGTTTTGATCAGTGGGAGTTCTTTCATAGGCTTCTATGTCCCTTCAACTTACCTCCATTGTGTGTGTGTGTGTGTGTGTGTTTTCCTTTGGGTGCTCTCTCACTTTCTGTCACTATAACATGCTCCTGTTTGGTTTTATATGTTTTCTGCCCAAGTCCTAGAATCTGACATTTTCCAAGGAGCCTTGGATCCTTTTATTGGCAAGTGGTTTAGAAACTAAGATCTGTGTTCTAGGTACTTAGAATATACATATATATTCTATATGTAACTCTGTATTTTATATTAAACTAAACATATGTTTGTACTGATGTCTTCATCCTAACCCATTACCACCTGGATCTTTCTAGCCTCCTCCCCTTGTTTATCTATACTTCCCATTCAGTGAGAAGCCTGCCTTCACCATCCCCCATACATTTTCTTAGCAGTTCATGTTCCAGCATTCACAGGTAGTTGTTTTAGAATTGTTACCTTATACCCCCCTGGGGGGAACAAAATCTTTGTCAACTAAAGGTATGTTCATATTCACAGTGTCTCCCCCCTTGTTTTAGATACTGCCTCATTTCTAAACTTAGACCAGCACTGTGTTCCCCATGTTTCCATACGACTCTTGCCTTTTTCTGTCTCTCCACCTGGCAACATCTGACCCATCCCCTTAGTGTCATCTCTAACCCTCCTTTTCTTAAAATAGTTACTGATTTCTTCCAGGCAGCCTTAGGGCTTCTCTTCCAGGGTTGTTATGCATATGAATATCCCCATGTTGCTGAATACTTGTGTATGACTCTTATTTGTTGTTGTTTTTTAGACAGTGAGAGGAGGGACTGTGTCTCTTCATAAATATCTGTTGACTCATTATGAGTGAAATGACTTGAGGCAGAGATTGGCTCATTTCACTTAAAGTACCCTGTCAGGGTAGAGGGCTGACCATCACTGCCCTTCCTCAGGGACATAATTCTTCTGTTCTCTGTGTTCGCATGAAAATAGGCCCATCACCTTCTATTATTGTTAGCTGTGTTCATGGCTGTCTGCCCCTTGGGTCCCATTCATTACTTTAAATGCCAAGGGAAGACCTTGTAAAGCAGTAACTATTTGTTGAGCAAATATATTATTTTAATGTTGTATGGAGGAAGGAAAGAGTGAGAAAAAGAAAAATAGAAATTTGAAAGGATAAATGGCAAAGGTGAAGGTTTATACAAGTACCTAGGCAGAAAGGGGGGGAAAGTGATGTTTTGAGTAGCTAAAAGTTAAATAAAAAATATGAGAACTTACATTTTTTTTGTTTCATTCTGGCTTAAAATGTCAGTTTCTCAGCATTAAAAAAGATTTAAAAATGAATTTAAAGAATTGGATAAAAGTTGGATAACAACATTTTGTCTGTAAAATAATTTATTTTTGTCTCAGTAAAAATCATAACTATAGAGCTGCACATTATTGAAAGATGGGAATAAAAATGTAAAATTGAATATATTCCTTTATTGTTTTTCCATTTGATAACATAGTGGAGCAGCATCTTCTGGCTGTTTTGTTCTGATAGCCTGGGAAGGTACTCTCAGCAGAGTACATCCTATAAATCATTCATTTCAGAGGGAGTTTGTAGAATTTCATGAACAGTGGTACTGATGATAATGAGTATGTATTCTTCTGACAGGTATAATATAATACAGATAATCCTTTATTCTTTTATTTTATTAAGTATGATGTATGGCAGCCAGGAATAATACTATCTTTTCTAGAAATTATCATAATCATATGATTTACTTGAAGAATCAGCTTGATATATAAATTTGATGGGATGTAGAGCAATATGAAACATTTTCTACAGAAGATGATTAGGTTGAATTTACACATGATGATTAGAGAAGAAGCATGCCTTTTTTTGTGGTTTTGCTATAGTTTTGCTGGAGTTCATTTGTGATCTTAGAAAGCATTAACTTTTAATTAACACAATATCGCTTACTCTATTTTAAACAAATACTAAAATAACTTGTACTAAGTAACATTTAACAAACCTTTATTTGGAATTGTGAGGAATAATTTTTTCTAGAATAACATTGTAGAGATCCAAATATTTATGAAACAAATGGATTATTATTGTAAGCCACCCAAATCTAAAAATGTCACTATTCTTGAAAGAATTAATAATTCCTGTTATATAAAATCTTCTTAAAATAATATGATTTAAGTGACTTATTTAGGCACATAGCTTAGTCTCATACTTTTCTAACTTCATTAATTAATCTACTTAGTCTGGCAGCTCCAGAAACTGCCTTTTGTACTATTTCTTGCTTATTCTTCAATACAGAAGCTACCTGCTAGAAATAACATCTTCTCTGGGTGTTTTCTGTACTTTTGTCCTCCATTGCCTATCCAGTATTTCTTATTTCATTATATGCTTTTTAAAACAATGATATAATATGGTCATCTATAGCTATTTGCTTTGAAAGAGAAGTGTGATATAGGACAGAGTTGAATAAAATATATTTTGATTAATTAAACTTTTGCTTCTGTGAAATACCCGGCATCTGAATATTGCAATATTGAGTGTCAACTGTCACTTTCTACTTTCTTATTATTCTAAGATTGGTAGCAGCTTGAACCATGCTAACTACTTCAACCTGAACTTGCCAAATTAGGTCAGCATTTCAAAAGGGATGGACCTTTTGGAAAACACATATTTCTGGATGGGGGAAAATGTATTCTGAAACTGTCACCAGTATTTATGTGGCTTTTCCAGTTTGATCAAACGTGGTCCTAAGTTTTTTTGTTGTTGTTTTTTTACTGAAACGTCAGTTTCGAACTTTGGTATTCTCACTGATTTCTCTTTTCTTCAAATTCTCTGATCTCAAAGGAAAATTTTACCCACAGTAATCTAAGACATTCAAGAACAAGAGACAATGTGGTTGATAACTGTTTTGGATCATGACGTTCTTCATGTGACTGTGTTACAAGAATTTAAGTGACTTATTTAGGCACATAGTCACAAATGAAAAATAATCATCTACTTCTATGACTTACTTTTGGGTAAATGGATTTAGGCATAAGAGGACTAGTTAAGAAGAGAACTAACTTTTTTATGAGTGCTCACAATGTGTTGCTGTGTCATGCTTTTTAAATAAATTTTACCTCATTTAATTCTTTTAAGATATTGCATAGTAGTTACTGCTGTCCTTATACAAAGTTCATAATAGCTAACATTTGTTGAGTACTTCCTATGTCCTGTTGACTGTTATAAGAGTTTTACATTCACTGTTCAGTTATAAACCTCATCAGGACATATCATTCTTGCCCCTGTAATGTATTCTGGACAGAAGAAAAAACTTGCCTAAGTAGCCCAGCTATTTAGGGATTGTTCCATAGGAGATGGTGAAACTCAGATCTATGTGATTCCCAAGCCTATGTTCTTTCCCCTATGCCAGTGCTGCTCTTTTTATAACCTATCTATGCTTATCCTATATAATAAAAACCTAATATGCTAAGTATCCGGTTATCCAGTCATCCGTTCAACCAATCAAAGTGTAATATATTAGTGATATGCTAAGGCCGCTCAACTGCTCGCTATGATGTGCATTGACCACCAGGGGCCAGACAGTCGACTGGTCGCCCAGTCGCTATGACATTCACTGACCACCAGGAGGCAGATGCTCCAACTGGTAGGTTAGCTTGCTGCTGGGGTTCGGCCGATCAGGACTGAGCGAGACAGACCAAACACGCCCTAGAGCCCACCCGCAGTCCCTCCCTGGCTGGCCAGCCTCCTGCGTCTCTGCCCGACCCCAATCGTGCATCTGTGGGTCCCTCGGCCTGGCCTGCGCCCTCTCACAATCTGGGCTGAGGGGGACCCTCCCCCCCCCAGTGCATAATTTCATGCACCGGGCCTCTAGTTTTAAAATAAAAGCTGCTTTAAGTGATTTCTTAATTTAATCGTTTATGTCCCCTCCCCAAGCTCCCGAGGTCTTCAGAGTGACTTGTGTTTTTCATGGTATGATACCCTGGAACCAAAGTGCACATGAATTGTATTTTGAGAAGTTGAATAAGTCATGATGTTTCTTCCAAAGACTGCTCTGTGTATATTTGAAGCAGTTGCACAAGGAGTGGTGTCAAGCTGACTGCACTGCCCTCTTATGTACCTCCATATTACTATGCTCAAAAATGCACTGTGCATATGATTGGGGGTGTCAATTCATCCCTCTTGGGTTCCACAGATAAACCTGCCAACTCAGGTGCCAATTCAACTTCAGACTGTGACAAAGACAATTTGGGAGGTTGATGTTTAGTGAGTTCTCTGCTGCCTTTACAGCCCATGTTTTCTGCCAAGGTCAACAGGGCGTGAGATGTTGACAGTGATAATTTAGCCGAGTTGAACTACTATTAAATAGTCTATCTAAAGGCAAGCAAGGTCAGACTTTCTATTCTCCGTCTCCATGTCACCTTTCTACTCACATTTTTCCCATTAGTGGCCCACAATTTCTTGTGATATTACACATTTTCTCTTACTTCAGGAAAGGGAATGAGAATTTCGTTTTGTAACAGTGCCAAGACTCCTGCGTGCATGCTTCAGCCAGCACACTGCACTGCTAGGACTTGGGAATGATCCAGTTTGGCGCTATGCTTGTCATATGCATTTATACATACAAACGTGTTCTGCTGGTAATGTGCCAGGCTCTGACCGTTTTCTGTGTGTGTGCGTGCACGTGTGTGTTTTTCTTTTTTCTACCTACTTTAAAAGTTCCTGTGATCTTATATGTACTACCTCTGGTCACTTCACACTCCAGACATGAAAGTGGATGAGTGTTGCTTATGAACAATGCTGTTTTAGTAAATTTTTCTTTCTCTGTAAGTCACATACAATTATTATTTACAGAAGGTGACTCAAGAGTTATGTGGCCTGATAGAAAGTACAAATTTGGTATTTTTAGTTATTAAATAGGTATATTTTATTAAATTGATGTATTTTGAGTTGGTTGGTATCAAATTACGTTTTTTTGCTATTGATAATCCTCACCTGAGGATATTTTTTTCATTGATTATTTTTATTTTTTTTAAATTTAATTTCTTTATTGCTTAAAGTATTAAATGAGTCTCCTTTTTTCCCCCATTGACCTTTCCACGGCTACCCCCACCCCCAGCACATGCCCTCATCCCCCTTATGTCTGTGTCCATTGCATGCATACAAGTCCTTTGATTGATCTCTTATCCCCTCACCCCCCACCTTCCTTCATAGGTTGGAGAATCTGTTTGATGCTTCTGTGTTTCTGGTTCTATTTTTGTTAATCAGTTTATGTTGTTCATTATAGTCCACATATGAGTGAGATCATGTGATATTGATCTTTCTCTGATTGGCTTATTTTGCTTAGCATAATGCTCTCTAGTCCATCCATGATGTTGCAAATGGTAAGAATTCTTTCTTTTTTACAGCAGCATAGTA
>NW_005371324.1:10545433-10550300 GCF_000412655.1 Myotis brandtii
TGCAGAAGCTTTTTATTTTGACGTAGTCCCATTTGTTTATTTTCTCCTTAGTTTCCGTTGTCCTAGGAGCTGTATTGATAAAGCTATTGCTACAACATATGTCTGCTATTTTGCTGCCTATGGATTCTTCTAAGATTTTTATGGTTTTTTGTCTTACGTTAACTAGTAAGTCCTTTATACATTTTTAGTTTATTTTGTGGTGTAAGTTGGTGGTCTAGTTTCATTTTTTTGCATGTATCTGTCCAGTTTTTCCAATACCATTTGTTGAAGAGACTGTCTTGACTCCATTGTATGCTCAGGCCTCCTTTGTCAAATATTAATTGAGCATAATGGCTTGGGTCGATTTCTGGGTTCTCTTTCAGTTCCATTGGTCTATATGTCTGTTTTTGCACCAGTGCCAGGCAGTTTTGAGAACAGTGACTTTGTAATATAACTTGATATCTGGTATTGTGATCCCTCCAACTTTGTTCTTCTTTCTCAAGGTTACTGCAGCTATTCGGGGTCTTTTTTATTCCAGATGAATTTTTGGAGAGGTTGTTCTAGGTCTCTGAAATATGCCCTTGGTATTTTAATGGGGAGTGCATGGAATCTATAGATTGCTTTGGGTAATTATGGACATTTTAATGATGTTGATTCTACCAATCCATGAACACGGTATATTCTTCCATTTGTTTATGTCTTCCTCTTTCTCTTTTTTCAGCGTCCTGTAATTTTCTGAGTAGAGTTCCTTTACCTGCTTGGTTAAGTTTATCCCTAAGTATCTTAATTTTTTTGTTGCAATGGGATTTTTTTTTTTAGTTTCTCTTTTTGTGAGTTCATTATTGGTGTATAAGAAAGCCATAGAAGTGGAAAGGAAGGAGGGTTGGAAGAGAGAGAGGGAGAGAGAGAGAATAATGTGAAAGAGGCACATCAATTGGTTGCCTCCTGCAGGCACCCTGGCAGGGCCAGGAATCAAACTTGCAACCCAGGTACATGGCCTTGACCGAGAATCAAAATCACGACCCTTTGGTATGCTCTAACTACTGAGAACACTGTACAGGGCGTTTCAAATTAACTTTTGTAAGCTGCAGCTCTTTTTTATGGTGTTAAAACAAGAAATAAAATTCTTTATTAGAATAGCTTTCTAAATGTTATCAATTTAGATTATGTAAAGAGAACTTTTGAGCCACCAGCCGTTGGACTGACTAGATAATTGCCTTGATGCCTGGCCACCTTGTCTTCAGTCTGTGAGCCAGCTGAAGTATGCCAGCTACTTCCTTTATTTATTTATTTTTTTTGAGACCTCCCCTGACTCATTCAGGCCAAATATATTTGGTCTCTGTTTTCTCCTTTTTTGTCATACATATGTTTACCTTTTAAATATCATCTAGCAATCAAAAAGGGCCTACATACAGAATTGCCACAATATTACTCAGTCTCTTAAGAGCAGGAGTCATTTTGTCTTCAATCTGGCACAATACCAGGCATATGCTAGGTACTCTCTAAACACGTGGTGAAGAATGGATGGATGGGTCGATGCATGAATATACGTGTGGACCTCTGCTGTATAAAGCTTATCTTTAAGTAATATAATGATTCCTGGTAGTAACCTTCTGGACAAAGACTATAATGTAATAAATAGCAAAAATTGTGAAGCCAGATTATTTTTGTTTTAATCCCAGCTCTGCCAAATCAAGCTTTTGTACCAACGGCAAGGCGCTTAAACTCACAGTGCCTCCACTTTTTTAAAATTTTGTAAAATGGATAATAATAGCATCTCGGCGGTGTTATGAGGACTTAATGTGGCAATCCACATAAAGGGCTTGAGTGGTGCCTGGCACATAGTCATCTGCTCCATAATGTCTCTGTTCTTATTATATAACCTATAAAGAGAAAGTAGAATTGCAATATAGGACCACAGACTACTTGAGCAATGTGTTTTTGGGAAACAGAGAAGATGAATGGAAACCTAATTATGCTCCACAGAGATCCCATGGTCTTGTGCTGTGAAAGGATGTCTTTGTTAATGCTCTTTGTTGGGAGTGTGTTGGGGAATGAAAGCTGAGGTCATGGGGAGACCTCACGGATGCTGCTAATGGAGCCTAGTTGTTTCTTCTGGTGGGACATTGCAGTATCATAAAAGCCATTGTTTCACTCATCTAATTGAGGCGAACACTTGTGAGAGGTAAACAAGAATTAGGGCCACTGCAGAATATTTGTCAAAATCAGGACGGGGTGCTGTTGTATGTACACTGGAACAGCAGGCATAGACAGAGCAGTTTCAGGCAAATCAGAATAACTTTGAAGCACAGTAGACACTTTCAGTATATGTGTGGCCTGGTTGGTTTAAGAACCTTTCTGTCTTTGATGGGCACCTTTACCTTTAAAGTACTTTCAGGAGAAGATACATGGATCATTTATCCAACTTCATTTAGTTTCGCTCATTAGTATATAAAATTAACCACAGTTGACGTTAGGTCTCAGCTACTGTCCCCAATGCCAGTGTCAGCTCACTAGATTAGGGGAAGGGGCCAATCCCTCTACTCTGTTATGTATTGCAAAACAGTGGAGATGAAAAAAGGATGCCATGAATTAAAAATGCGACTTTTCCTTAATCTGAATTTTAAACCAATGATTACTTCCCCTGAATTAATTTCGTTTCTTTAACAGAGAATCATAACCCGGAGAGTTCATTTAACCCAGGGCCCTTGATTGACAACTGCGAATGAAACCTATTCAAATTAGTGGCTTTCCTTGGTTGTTCATCTTGGTGTCAAAACCAGACTAGCACTCAGGTTTCTGTTTTGGATCCAGTGTTCAGTCCCATGGTTAAATCATCAAAGAATGTCACGTCTAAATAAATTAAAGAACCCTCCATATCTTTTCCTGCTGAAGCTGTCTACAAAAATAGTATAAAATTAGGGAATCATTTACATCTGGCTTTATCCTCTTGCGAGAGCATTTGGATTTGAGAGCGAGTGGCACCCTGCCAGTGACAAATGGAGGCACTGAGCTTGCCTTCCCATCATCCGCTACCTTTTATGGTGTCTAGGGATTACTTGCTCTCCTTTGTGATCCAGCTGCAAAGCAGCTGTTGTTGAGAGGCTCCTGCTTCTCCACTCTCACAAGGCAGCTTCCTAACCATCCCCACGGGATTTAACCTCTGCAGCACAAGTGTCAATGCTGAGCTCTGTGAGCCAAGGCCATCTCCATGGGGGCCAATCCGCATAGCCACTTCCCGTGCTATTAAACAGTTGGGGATGGAGCAGTCCAGCGAATATTCATGATGCTGGCCTTGACAAACAAGAAGCACCCATTGCACGGACAGACTGGCTGCATGGTTGGTATGGTTGCTAATAGCTAAGATTCGTGGCTTTCTAATTGAGCTAATTCCTTAAACCAAAATCACATTGACCTTTTTATCCACCTAAAAGAAAGTTTCCTGTGCTGGCTGGGTGGCTTGGTTGGTTGGAGCCACATCCCCGACACCAAAAGGTGGAGGGTCTGATTTCTGGTCAGTCAGGGCACATACTCTGGTTGCAGGTTCGATCCCTTGTCGGGGTGCATACAGGAGGCAACTGATCAATGTTTTTTCTTTCTCTCTCCCTTCCTCTCTCTCTAAAAATCAATAAAAACCATGTCCTTTGGTGAGGATTAGAAAAAAAAAAAGCTAAGAATTTACTAAGAAAAGAAAGTTTCCTATTGTAAACCATTTTCTATGAACATTTAGTGCCACCTATGGACCACAGAGTGCTGACTAAAATATGGTTTCTTTTTTTTTACCTTTGTAGAGGAGTGGTGTTGATGACTGTGACAGTAGGGGTTACCTCCTGGATATCATGTAGGCCTTAATATTTAATCACATTTACCACTGAAACCTTTGCTGTCCCAATGAGGCAACAATACTTTCCAATGAGAGTATGCATTTAAGAAGTGTATTTTGGTTGAGCTGGTGTGGCTCATCGGTTGAGTGCTGACCCAGGAACCAAGAGGTCACTGGTTCGATTCCTGGGTCAAGGCACATGCCCAGGTTGTAGGCTTGATCCCCAGTAGGGGGCATGCAGGAGGCAGCCAATTGATGATGTTTTCACTCTCATGGATGTTTTTATCTCTCTACTAGAGGCCTGGTGCACTGGGGGTGGAGGGGTGTTCTTCAGCCCGGCCTGTTCCCTCTCACAGTCCGGGACCCCTTGGGGGTTGTCCAACTGCCGGTTTGTGGCTGGATGGCCTTCTGCTGCTGCATGGCCTGCTGCTTCAGCTTCAGCAGTTGCTGCACCTGCATGGGCTGGGCCACCACGGTCTGTCCTGCGAACACCATCGAATGAGTGAGTCAAGCATGGAGGCAGGCTCACCCTGAGTTCCCTAAGCTTCTCTGAATCACTGAGTTGTTCAGACTGACTGCCTGCTACAGAGAACGGCACCAGGATCAGGCCTAAGCCAGCAGTTGGACATCCCTCTTGCAGTCCAGGACCCCTTGGGGGATATAACAGTGCACCAAGTGGCAGGCGGCCAGGGAGGAGCCCGAATCGGGCTGGGCGCCTCGCTGCTCGAGCTCACCCCAGCCCGCTGCACCTGCTGCTGCCACTTGGCAGTGCTCCCTCCATGGTAGCTGTGCTCACCAGCTGTAAGCCTGGTGGTCAGTGTGCATCATAGCAACTGGTCGTTCTGGTTGTAACACCATAATGGTCGCTTAGGCTTTTATTATATAGACTAGAGGCCCAGTGCACAAAAATGGAGTCCTTCAGCCCGGCCTGTGCCCTCTCGCAGACTGGGACCCCTCAGGAGATAACGACGACCTGCTGGAGGCCCGCTCCCGGGTGGCAGAGGGCAGGCCCAATCCCTAGGTGCAGCCCCTGGTCGGGCTCAGAGCAGGGCCGATTGGGGGGGA
>NW_005371324.1:10550494-10550703 GCF_000412655.1 Myotis brandtii
GGGCCGATCAGGTTGGGGCGTTGCCCCCTGTCATGCACAGAGCAGGGCCCATCAGGGGGGTTGGGGCTTCGTACCCTGTCACACACAGAGGAGCGCTGATCAGGGGTTTGAGGAGCTCCCCCCGTCACACACAGAGCAGGGCGGATCAGGGGGTTGAGGAGCTCCCCCCTGTCATGCACAGAGCAGGGACGATCAGGGGGTTGAGGAGC
>NW_005371324.1:10551991-10557948 GCF_000412655.1 Myotis brandtii
AATTTGCATACGCCCTGATTAGCCAATGGGAAGGGTAGCGGCTGTACGGCTAATTACCATGTTTCTCTTTTATTAGATAGGATCCTTTTCCCTACCTCTCCCTCTCTAAAAATCAATACAAGGAAAAAATATTTGTGTTTTTAGTGGTTGCTTTTTCAAGATATTTCCATTTCCATGCATTTATGACCAGCTACTATGCATCTGACCCTTATATTAAGTGTTGGTTAAACAATTCTCCTAAAGTGGTTTACAAATAGAAGAGAACAAATGGTAATTGGAGTACATGTGGTAAGTGTCACAACAAAAATAGGAATCAAGTGTTTTAGAGCACCCAAGACTTAGCGTAAAGGATTCTGGGCAGGTTTAATTTGGCCAGAGAAAAATTGGAAAGTTATCTAAGACTTCTAAAAAAAATACTTATTTTTTAGTTATTTTCCTTTCTAATATTCAATTGAATTAAGAAAAAGAAACCTAGACATGATTTTTTAAGCCCAGTTGTGATTTATGTTTTGATTTTCTGTGTTCTTTTTCAAAACACTCAATGTCTCATCTGCTTCTGTTGACATTATCACTTCCCCTCTCCTTCACAGCCAGATGGGACAGAATTGTCTGCAATTAAGGTATCCATTTCCTCTTTCCCTCCCCGCCCCCACCTCCCCACTCCCTGAGGATCCTCCATTCCTTTTGGCTTCCAGGCCTGATCCATAGAAACACACCTTACTGAGGTTACCAGTCATCTCTCTGTCACTAAATCTAGTGGATATTTTTCAACATTTGACATAATTGACTGTGCTGTCTTCTTGAAATACTATTTTATCTTGCCTTTGACCTCTTGATTCGGCCTGACATCTCAGACTGAATCTCATAGGTACCTCAATCACTACAATTCTTAAAACTGGATTCATAATGTTACTTTCTTAACCTACATTTTTTCCCGATTATTTTACCAGCTTTTCTTCAGTTTCACAATCAGGAACATAGAGGATATCTTGTTACCTCAGCTCCCTTGTCCCAACCTCCGCCCCATGTTGCAATGCTCTCTGTATTACTTGACTATTCCCCACGTCAGCCACTAATCCTCTTCTCCATTATCAACTTCATCACTCTTTTTTAACAGCCTGTGCTAATCTGCCTGCACCGGTTCCGTTCCCATTCCAGTGTTATTCACGCTGCTCTCAGAGTGATATTTATAAATTCTCTCATGTAACCTGTAAGCCAGGTGCACTGTACTCTTCCCTGCATTTTCACCTGGCCCACTCTCCTCCTCATCCGTCTCACCCTGAGCTCCAAGCAGTGTTTCCGATTTGCTGCCCCTGGGGCTTTACCTTTGCGGGGCCTCACCTTACAACACCATGTCTCACCTTCAGCCAGTTAATCAGACACATCTTTCAGATTTTTAGAGGAAGCAGCAGTCCCTTTGGAAACCTTCCCTGAGTACTGCAACTAGGTCAAACCGATTGTTCTCAGTGAAATCCACAACCCTTGTTTATGTGGACTTATAAGAGTTACAGTTTTGGAAGCATCATGGGCTGGCTTTGTGTCTGTTCTTCTTCACCGTTTTCATTCTGGTGCTAACACAGTGCTAGGCACATAGTAGGTGCCCAGTAAATACTTGTTGAATAAAGAAAGCAAATGAATAATTCAATAGATTCCTGAAATCTCATTATTTTAATTAAAAATGGGCATGTTTAGCCTGGCCAGTGTGCCTCAATGGTTGAACATAGACCCATGAACCTGGAGGTCACAGTTCAATTCTGGGTCAGAGCACATGCCCAGGTTGCAGGCTCAATCCCCAGTAGGGGGCATGCAGGAGGCAGCCAATCAATGATTCTCTTTAATCATTGATATTTCAACCAATCTCTCCCTTTCCCTTCTTCTCTGAAATCAATAAAAATATATTTTAAAAATAAATAAATAGAATAAAATAGAAATAGGCATGTTTCTGTTTAGTTTGTGATTGAAGATATTATAAAGTATAAAATTAGCCAAATTTGAAATTTAAAAATGATTTACATAACTTTAAAGGAAAATTCTAAGATACTTTATCTATAATTTAATTATAAATTTTATTTCACCACAACTTACTCAGACATTTTAATAAAATATCTGAAAGCTGTTCTTATTAACTGAGATCATGAATGGAAAAGAGTTATGGTGAGACATTGGTTTTAACTTGATTTTGAGCTCAGTATAGCGGGGCAATGTAACAGCCTAAGTCATTTGGCCAAATGGAGCTTAAGATGTGGTTGTATCCTGTCAAATTAATTATCTCCCGCTGAAATGTTCTTACAGTATGTGTGGATGACCCCTTTACGCTTCAAGGCAAAATATACAAATGAACAGATGTAGAAAGGAAATGAAAACTTGTACCATAACAGGAAATCTAAATAAACTAGACACCTTCAGTTATGTAATATTTTAGAAATTAGCTGTTTTGTGTTTATACCTTAGCCTATAATATAAAAGCTCTGATGAAAGCAACATATAATTTATATTTTAAAAATTATCAAATACTTTAAATATGTATAAGAGGCAAGATACTTATTTAAAATAGTTATTTTAAGTGGTCCTAAATGTTTATATTTTATGATGGTTTTAAGATGTATTTTTCTTTTTTATTCAAAATATGGTTTAAATGCAAGGGTTTTTAGTTTTTTCTCTTTTTTGTCACCCCCCCACCCCCACCTTGGCATTCTTATATGTCTTTCTCTTTTATTTTATTCAAGGTACCAGAGAGCTGGTGTTCCTTTCCTTGACAGTGCCTGGTCGGTGGCCTCCTGTCTGGCCAGTCTTTCTAAATTTGTTCTCCAGTCTCTCTTGCCCTAAAGTCTCCATCAGACAGAACTTGATTGCTCCACTGCACATGCACCTTCCTACCAACACCTTTCCCCACAGTCTTTCCCGTGTGATGAAATGATACCTGCATTCACCTTGGTATTTGACTCTAGTTTTTATGATAGAACCATTCATACTCCGTCCTTCAGCCACCTATCTTCAGGAGATTCCACATCTAACCACATCTCACCACTTCCACTGCTTCACTTGACTCTTAGCCATGGAATATTAATATGCTTCTGGGTGGCCTTTCTGTTTTCTCTTGTCCCCTATAGTCAGTATTTCCACCCAAAATCTAGAGTGTTTTTTGTACCTTTAAAATCTTGTTGTGTTCCTTCCTGATCAAAAGAAATTTTAGTGCTTGCTTCAGCAGCACATACACTAAAATTAAAATGATACAGAGAGGATTAGCATGGCTCCTGCCCAAGGATGACACACAGATTCATGAAGTGTTCCATAATTTTGTGCAGTTCCTGGAGACAGTTCGACCCTTTGCTTGTTAACATCAAGGAAATTATATGAGTCAGAGCAACATGTGGCATCCAGTACTGAAACTGTGGTTTGCACTTCCAAAAAAGAAAATTAATTCCAAACCTCTCACAGAGCATACTAGGTCCTACATGATCTGGTGCCTCCCATCTCTCACACTCATTCCCTGTGATTCTGGGGGGGGGGGGGCGGGGGGGGGGGGGGGGCGGTGTACTCCACCGATGCCATATTGATGGTCTTGTGAGGCCCTAACACTCCATGCATGCCCAACCTTTGCATGGCTCACTTGCTTCCTTTTCTTAGGTTGCTTCTCAAATGCCACTAAATGCCTTTCTTGGCCACATTATCAAACATCACCCCATTCTACCCCCGGGAGAGTATTGCTCTTTTCCCTTGGCCTGTGTTAGATTTTACCAGAGGACTTAAGAGCAACTGACAGTGTCACCTGCTCCTGTGCAAACTATCCATTACACTACTGGATGTGAACTGTAGGAGGGCAGGAACTTTGTCTTGATGACCAAGACCTGGAACACAGTCTGTCACATAGCAGAAGCTTATTCCATTTCTATGGCATGAAACATCACATCTCTGAAGCCTTCTTTTGCCCTTCTCAGTAGGCTAAGTGTGCTGTGTTCTCAAGACACAAGTCAGCACTAACACAGCGCTATACCTATCAGTCCACTCCAGATGAGTACTTCTCTCCCCATCATTCTTGAAATACTGAGGGAGCAATACTTTCATTCACTTTTGAAACCCCAGCAGTAAAATTATCCTTTGATTCAGATAGTGTTAATTTTCTCTCAAAAATATTCTTTCAGTTTAAAAAAAAGCACAAGTAATTAGGACATGGGCTACAGTGTATTTCATTTAGCAGTGGATCATGAAGATCTCTTGTGGTTTAAAACTTTTCTACAAAATCATTTTAATAGATTCATAGTGATTCATTGAAATGACATTTGGTGGACATTGAGTTTATAAACTCAATGTCTATGCTGGTGGACATTGAGTTTGTATAAACAATTCTGCAATGAAGATGAATTGCCACCTTTTTGTATTTACAGGTGTTTCCTTTGGGTAAATATGTAGAAATAGAATGATTTAAAGACTTTTGATATATAGCAAAAAGCTCTCCAGAAGGTTCTATCACAGTTTATTATATTTTAGCTATGTGTGATATAAACACCTATTTTTATGAACCCTTAGTAATACTGAGTTCTATTTTTTTGAGGGGTACTTCATTAACAGGGGAATAATAAAATCTCAATGTGTTTATTTAAATTTTAGGTAAATTAAATATTGAGTAAGTTTAACATGCTTTTATAGGGATATTGGTCATTATTTTTTGAAATTTGCACACTGCTTTTTTTATGCACATTGCTCATTTAATATGTCTGACTTCCAGGCCAGAAAGACAGCTATATGTGAATGATCCACTTTATCTTCTTTGAATGGAATTCAGTGTACTGCAGTCTTCCATCCCGCTCTGGTCAGCCATTCAATTTCAGCCTGTTTTGTGGCCTCCTTCCCTCCCAGAGTTTCAACTACGTCTGGGAGACTTACTGATGCTCACAAGGCTGGGGAGAAGCGGCCCACCTCAACTTGGTCTGAGCTGAATCCTTCACCTGGAAATCTGATGGCGCTACCGTAGCACTTGGAATGGGTTTCATGGAAACTTGGCTCAGGTTGGGAGTCCTGGTTCTGGGGCCCAGCCTTGACCTAGGCATACCACAGAGCCATCCTGCCCGGCGGAGGTTTTGACACTTCCTCTGGATGCTGCCCCTGAACAACTCCCTATCCCCACTAGCCGCCCTCAGTGTCATCTGATGCATTTCTGTGAACTCAGGCCTTAAGACAATACCATATTCCAGGTATCTTTCAGGAAGTGTCTGTTATGGGTGTTTAGGAAAAGAGTCCCAGAAGGACTGATATTCAGAGAAAATGAGACTTGAGAGACAATTCAGGGAGGAAAAACACAATCTATTATCAGTAAACTATTCAGCCACATTCATTTTTGTATCCAGTATCCTTATTCAATTGTAATGCATCCCAGAAGAAATATTATTCTCTCCCTAAAATATGAATGTCATAGTCAAAATTTAGGTATGTGATGATTTGATGAGGGAAATGTTTTGGTAGTACCGATGTAAAATATTTATCACGAAAGTCAGCACTGCCCTGTCCCTTCCCTTTGCCTCTAATTAAGGTTAGCTCTGGTAGAGCATAGTTAGTGTCTTAAAGGGACATGAGAATTAAGTGACTTGATGTAAATCATCTTGAACTGTTAGATTTTTTTAATGATTTTTTTTTCTTTTGAGAAGGGAAGAGTTTTACAATGGAATACTATGCAGCTATAAAAAAAGAAGGATCTCTTACCCTTTGAGACAGCATGGAGGGACCTGGAGAGTATCATGCTAAGTGAAATGTCAGCCAGAGAAAGACAAGTATTATATGATCGCACTCATATGTGGAATCTAAGTAACAAAATAAACTGATGAACAGAGTGGATCCAGAGACATGGAAGCATGGAACAGGGTGTTGGAATCTCAGAGGGAAGGCAGGGGAGGGTGGGTGGCTGGGAGGTAATCAACCAAAGACCTTTTATACATATATGCATAACCCATGGACACAGACAA
>NW_005371324.1:10558010-10578412 GCF_000412655.1 Myotis brandtii
TAAAGAATTATTAAAAATAAAAAATAGAAAGAAAACAGTGAAAACATAGAGCTATTAAAATATTTTTGGATAAAGGCATCCCCCAAATAGTTCTGCTTAAGAAATATTAATCTGGTGAAATGAAATTCACTGAGGAAATCTGAAATCTGTTGTTGCACTTTAGATGTGAACTAAAAGAGCTTTTATTTGAGAGAAGAGAAAGCATTAGTAGAGAGAGTCATTTTGTAGAAAAATGGTGACATTTAGTTGCTACCATGACATGAAATTCTAAAATGGATTTTTGAATTTTGGTAATTAGGAACCACTTGGTGACATTAAACTTGGGAGGATAAATTCTTTTTAAGAGATAGAAGAAAGAAAAATCAAAGAATGCCAGAACTTTATGTGCCAGATCTGAAGCTAGTTATTTGTGATCTTATTATCAATCCTTCAAAATTGTGTTCACTTTTCTAAATGAGGAAAAAGAGACTAAGTTATTATAAAAGATACTCATAGTCACACAGTTAAGTAAGTACAGAGAGCAAGATTCAAACACAGGCTTGTCTGTCTAGGTTGGTTTTTTTGAAAGAGAATTGGAGAAATTGTTTGCCCACTGTGCTCTGGGACTAATTAATTCCCTTACTACTGGGTAATATGTTCATCATGTGCCTCCTGTAACGAGAACAGAGGGCAAGCACTCTGTTCATCGTTATATCCCTGGTACTTGGAACTGTGTAAGGCAAATGGTAGGCATTCAATAAATAATTTCTAACTTACAAAAATAAAGGAACATACAAAAAAACAAGTCACAGAACTGGCAGAAGATCCCAAGTTTCTTAACTCACATTTCCCTTATTTGTCACAGCTGACCACAGTCCCCCCCCTTTTTTTTCTGAACCAACACACGTGTCCAGATATCCAAGCCAATATATAAAATGAGTAATGGTGCTTGATTTGAGGAGTTTGTACAACCAGTGGTTACTCCGTAATGCTTTTAGGAAATGCTGACGTAATCTAAAAGACACCCAGAAAAACATGCTGAGAAAAACTTTGTTCTCTTCTTAACTACCATCCCTCTAAAGCAATGACAGTTGAAACAGTAATTTTTTAAAATGTATCCTTATTGTTGAAAGTATTCCAGATGTCCCCTTTCCCTTCACCCCCCATTGACACAGACAACAGTGTGGTAGGCACCCCCACCCCAGGCCTACCACACTGTTGTCTGTGTCCATGGGTTATGCATAAATGCATATAAGTTCTTTGGTTGATCTCTTCCCACACCTGCCCTGTCGCTTCCCTCTGAGATTCTTTAGTCTGTTGCATGATTCCATGTCGCTGGATCCACTCCATTCATCAGTTTATTTTGTTACTTAGATTGCACATATAAGTGAGATCATGTGATGCTTGTCTTTCTCTGACTGCCTTATTTCGCTTAGCATAATACTCTCCAGGTCCTTCCATGCTGTCTCAAAGGGTAAGAGATTCTTCTTTTTTTATAGCTGCATAGTATTCCTTCATGTAAATGTATCATATCTTTTTTATTCACTCCTCTACTGATGGGCACTTGGGCTGTTTCCAGATCTTAGCTATTGTAAATTAGCTATGAACATAGGGGTGCATGTATTCTTTCTGATTGGTGTTTCGGGGTTCTTTGGATATATTCCTAGAAGTGGGATCGCCGAGTGTTATCTCTCAGCTGCCATAATCCCTTAGTAAGAGCTAGTAATGTGTGTATCTACATGTTTCTGCATTTGGTTGACATTTGATTTTGTATATTCTTGTAGGATATTATTTTCCTCTTTATTATTTGGCACTTGACTAAATAAATAGTAGTCAAAGCAAAAAGATAGGTTTTTGCATGATGGTTTGATACTTACCCCCAGAAAGAGTGTTCTGTCCTTCAATGTGTTTATTTTGTATCAAGGAACTGGTGGGACTCGTTGCCTTTAATAACCTGTCCTCTGGAGTAACCAGAGACCACTGCCCTTTGCGTTCTGGTGGCTGTTTTTAATGCCGTATACGATTATTTTGCCAGTTGACTACAGATGAGGATTTTACTACCCTATTTACTATGACATTGATAAATGAACCAGTTTTTTCTCTTTTGTCCTAAAAAACTTAAGTGGAAGAAAGTTCACAGATCCTTTTTATCTTTGCATATAACATTTGTACAGACTCTCTACCAATGATAGTTTTCTTTTTGCATCTTTCTTTTAATATCATCTGCAAGTTCTTTGTACATCATTTTTCCAGTGACGATTTAAAGCTGACCATGTGTTTTTGAGGTGGTGTGTATAAAAGAACATACTCTTTGTCATTCAGAATTCTGCGTTCTGTTGCATACTATATATGTACATATAAAATAATAATTAACATTTATTATAAAATTACAGTGTATGTAAGTATATAATAATGACTTTATACCTCAGAAATTTAATATCCTATGAACTATTTCATTATCTTCTTTTGAAATAATATACTTTATTTCTAGAGAAGTATTAGGTATAAAAAAATTGAATCAAATGTACAGGCAATTCCCATATGCTCCCTCACCATCTTGCCACCTTTCACATAGCTTTCCTATTATTATGAACTTGCATTAGTGACATACATTTGTTACAATTGATGAGCTAATATGGACACATTGCTATTAATTAAAGTCCATAGTTTACATTAGGGTTCACTCTTTGTGTTATATATTCTATAGGATTTTATAAATGTGTAATTACCTGTATTCATTATTATAGTATCATACCGATTAGTTTCCACTGCCCTAAATATTTTCTGTGCTCCACCTATCTTCTGGTTTGCAATAGAGAAAATTCCAGCTAAGAGATGAAATAGTTTTCTGATGGTCACATAGCTGCACAAATGTGGGTGCTGCTGTGCCTGCCTAGCATCTAGCTCTTAATTAATATGTTAGACTATCTGACTCATTGTAGTGATTTTATCACTTAGGAATCCTAATTTGGTAAGATTATTGCGAACTTTTACTGACTTCATGGAAGTATGATATGTGTATGAAGCATTTTGCTTGTGTTTTCCTTTTTTTCCCTTTGAAGTTACAATGCTTGAGAAATATTTCAGGGAATTAAAATTTTAACTACTGGATATTTGATGAGATGTGTGAGTTAAAGAGGAATTGTTGACTGGAGAAACATTATTAAAATAAAAAAAGAAATGAACTCAGTTGTCTGATCATTTGATGAACACTGGCTGTATATGGCAGTGGCTGTAGGCTAGGTCTTACCTGCTAGGAAATGAATGAGCAAAGAATGTGCAAGCAAGAGTGAATCTTGTAAATGAGGGAATAAACTTAAAGGAGAGGGTATATGGAAAAATGAATCAAAGTTGCATGTAGTGTAGAATCTTAGGTTCATTATACACTTCTGGTTTTGGAAGACTTATCTCCATAATAGTGGTTTTAAGAAAGAAAAAAATAATTTGAAGTTCATGTGGTAAGTAGTATATAAATTAGAAGGAACAGGTAAATAAGATTGTGTGGGGATTTTTTTTTTTGGTGTTTTTTTTTTTACTTGGTACCATGGCTACTGGACACTACCCAGTGCCTTGATGCCACTTATGGTCAGCATAGATGCAGTCAGTAATGTTTAAGGCTATAGCTAGGAAGATAACCTAGTTTTGGATTGAATCCTGGATTAGCAGTATGTTAGTCCTGAATGAAAGCAGCAAGTCCTAGATAAACTGTATTGTTTGATATTCAACAAATTTGACTAGTTTCTTCATGTATAAAGTGAGCAATTAGGATAAAATCATCTCCAAAGCTAAAATGGCCATAATTCTTTACAAGGAAGAAGGAATAAAAAGGAAGCAATTGAAGGGAGAATATAAAATAGACAATGATGATGGTGTTTCTCATCATTCCTTCTATCTATCTTATCCTTTTGGTTTCTGTGAAACCATTTTTAACTTTTTTTTCTTGCTTCCCTGGCTTCTTCTCTTTGATCTTTGATGAACTCACTTTTGTCTGTTCTTCTAATCTTGGTGTTTCCCAGGACTCCGGCTTCAGTCTTCTCTCTCAGTACATTCTCCTTGATCATCTTTGTTCAGATAAAAACAATACATTTTTTTATGATGATTATCAAGTAGACATCAGTCCATTTCACTGGGGCCCAGGAGGAGAAGAATCCCTCATGATCCGCTGCTGAATCATCCATTTTCTCTGTTTTTCAAGGGTCGTAAGAGTGAGGCTGAAAAGTTCTTCTTGAAGGCTATTGAGCTGGATCCCACCAAAGGAAACTGTTACATGCATTATGGTGAGTGGTCGAGAGTTTTTTCATGTCCCCCACATTTCCTATTAATGTTGGTATGAGATTTAAGTTTTGCTAGCAAAGAACATTTTGGGAGGACATTGACTTTGTTCTTGCAGAGTTAGCCTCATTCCAT
The DNA here is from genome assembly GCF_000412655.1 of Myotis brandtii. NCBI lineage: Eukaryota > Metazoa > Chordata > Mammalia > Chiroptera > Vespertilionidae > Myotis > Myotis brandtii. Next base: position 10,562,397 of record NW_005371324.1, read on the forward strand.
AGTCTTCCCTTCTCACTCAAAATCGGCATCTTAAAGAGGGCTATCCACTATGTTTTCCTTTAGTCATTTTCATAGGACTTCCGTAGGGAAGGCGTTTTCACAGTTGTTTCATTCAACATCACTGTGGAGTTTAAATGAGGTCTCATTGGGAAAACATCTCTCTCCTGGCCTGATGTATCATATAATCCAACTACTAGCTCTCTTTTCATTGTAAATGATAATGCATTTTTTATGGAATGTGTCATTTTGAAGTTTCAGAGGTTTACATTTTGGCCTCAAAGTCTTGGAAGATACGGATGCACACCAGCCTCTACATGCCTGAGATTGAGGTCAAGGATCAACTGTGCACAGTGTAAAGGACGGCTCTCTCATTCCGTTTAGCCTGGGCCTGGATCATACCAGAGTGAACTTATGTAACAACTCTGTCACATCCACTCTATCATTAGTAGTGAGTCATGTGTTAAGCGAGGCAAAGTAATATAGCTTGTTTGGTGTTGTGAAAGATGTGCTTATTTCTACCAGATTTGCAGTTGGAATGGCTTTTGGTGAGCCACAAAACATTTCCTTTTGCTGATCCCTTGAGGAAAAGAAAAAAAAGTTTTTTTGGCCACTATTGGCTTTGCTGTGTGTTAGTTATTATCAAGTAGTAAACTTAAAGATGGATGAAAATTAAATCTTGAGAAATTAAAGCTAATATGCTCATACAATATTTAATTTGTTTTTGCATTTTCCAGTGAGTAACAATAAATCAGTGACAGGGTATGAGTGTGGAACATGGAAATAGTCAAATGGAGGATACCCTGAACCAACCACAAGTCCATTTGTTTATTTACATTGTATGGATATGTTTATAGGTTTGTGATGCTTTATCTTTCCAGCATAACACAGCATGTAATTTCACACAATTTATTGCCTAACCACTTCTGCTTTTGTTTCACAGTGCAATTTTATTGCCAGGTTAAGATAGCAGTCAACTAATTCGAGTTTGCTACAGAACTTATTATTACAAGTTTTCTTATATGAAGTATTTTAAGTTAGGATTTTCTTGTGGATACTGTTGTGGGTACCCCTACTGTGCATTAGAGTAGCCCCATGATTATTCTCTCTGAGTGCTGCAGGACCTGCTGTCATTGCATCTTATGAAATAGGCTTGTTGTTTTTTCCTTATCTTGCTGCCAGCATTTCCTTTTGCCTCAAACTAATTCTACTTACGGCATCTTCTAAGTTTGTTTCCCTTAATTTTATTACATGGTTTAGATTTTTCACAACCAATTCCTTTAAACGTTATCATTGCTTCCTTTGAATTGAAATGGAAAAAATCACTATTATATTGAAGAGTTAGTCCCCTTAGTCTCCCTTTATTCTGGCTTATCTGTCTTTACCCACTTCTATCTTTGTATGTATGTATTATTATTATTACTTTTATATTATATCATACTTCTGATTTTTTTTTTTCAGTGGTAGTAGGGAGTAATTCTCCCATGAGAAATTTTTGGATTTATTTTAATTTTTATATGTTTTTTTTTTATTTTAGAAAGAGAGGAAGGGAGAGGAAGAGAGAGAGAGAAACGTTAATGATGAGAGAGAATCACCGATTGGCTGCCTCCTGCATGCCCCCTACTTGGAATCAAGCCTGCATCCCAGGCATGTGCCCTGAACGGGAATTGACCTAGTGACCTCCTGGTTCATGGGTCAATGCTCAACCACTTAGCCACACCATCTGGGCTGGATTTAGTTTTAACAGAAAGAGCAACAAATTTATTATTGTATGTTATTTGGAAAACAGTGGTAACACATGTTTAGCAAATACATGTGTTAAAAACTGATTCTTCTTAGTACCCCTGGATTATTTAAAAATTTTGGCATACATACATTATCAGAAGTACATTTATTGCCTAAGGGAGAAATGACTACATAATTCAGTATAATTTTATAATATTCTTTCCCCCACTCTCGGGGAGGAAATGGAAGACACTCAAGATGAGACATCAAAAGGAAAAATTACAGCACAAATAACCTACAAATGGATAGAAAGCCCATAACTGAGTGACTGAAATGTCTATTTCCCTGTGCTCAAGTTATTACAGATGCACATTTAATGGAATATTAATGTTTTTTAATTTAGGGATATGTACTTCAAATGGCTAAAATTTAGAACTGGAAATTTATTTTAAAATTATCTAACATAACCCGTTTGATATACAAATCGAAGTCTAGGAAAATGAAGTTGACATGTCTAAGTTAGTTGTGGGTAACTGAATTTTGGGTTCTTTTATAACCGTTATTGCTTTTTCTGCTAAGTGTTCCATTTCTTTTCACAACATTGGTAGATAGACAAATGGGTGTGTAAGTAGATAGATATTTTTTATTAGTTGGCCCCTTTGTTCAGTTTTAGAATGTCAAAGTCATATAAGTCATGACAGCTTAAAAGTCTTAAGAAAGGATTTTTATTAATGCTAACATGTATAAGATATATCTAATAGATGCAAGGCATTTTTCTGTTTTTAGAAAGTGAATAGGGTGATGTAGGAAATAAACAGCATATTGTCATTTTTAGAAGGTGATGAGGTGAGAAGTTGGGTACTTGTTGAAACCAACTACTCAGGTAAAGCATCTTTGAAGAGATTATATTTGAAATCTGTAAGCTTAAGTCAGTTATTTGAAGAATGAGGTAAAAGTTTTCAGACAGAAGAAACAGTAAGTTCAAAGGTTACAGACAAGACCAAGTTTACTTTCACAGCAGAGAAAGAAGGCTAATGTGAGTAGGAGTAGATTGAACAGGAAGGGAAAATGGAGGAGAGGAAACTGTAGAGGAGGCAGAGGTAGAGTGCACGGGCTTTGTAGACCAAACTAAGGAGTTTGTACTTTATTATTCTAAGAGCAGGACAGGATTAGGGAAAGGTCAGAGTAGAGCAAAGGGAGCTCTGTTGGGGTTTTAGGCAAGAAATGATGGTGGCTCGGACTAGGGAGTGGTTGTGGGAATATAAATACTTACCTTCTTCAGAAAATTATAAGATAATTAAAAATAAAGGGGACTTGTTTTCCATTTTGGGCCAATGGAAATGTGCTGCAGTAGTTGTCAGTTGAATTCAGGAGTACTCTCTATTTTAGAATTGGATATGTGTTCCAAAATTGACTGAAAATTTATTTCATTAGAATTTTTATTAATTCTTGTCCAAGAAGATGCATACTATGATTCTCATATCAGTTACTATTTGTAGATATTCTTGGAATATTTATACCCCTGGAGTGAATGAATAACAATACATCTTCAGCTTAAAAATAAATGTTTAAATGAAATATGCATGTTGTTCTGAATCTTTTCAAAATGCTTTGTCACATGCCTGTGAAAAAGCAGAGTAGGTGAGTTTTGTTCTATTAGAAATTCACTATCCTGGGTGATTTTATGTGTTTTTTATTTGTTTATCGATGATACAATTGACTTGCAAAATAGCATCCCGTAGGGACTGGACAGGGAGAATTTTAGGAATTTAAACTGGCTACAGTGGCAATTAGAAGGCAGTATTTCAAAGCACTATCAATTACTTGTATTTTGCATCCACAGGAGGGATTGCATTGCAGATTGCCTTTTATTCTTTAGGTTGCTTGTGAGAAAGAAAACTAGGCCCGTCTATAAAATGGACTCAATAAATTGGTTAAAGGCCTGGTACCTGGTACCTATAGTCTCAGAGATTCAGATTTCCTCATTTGTAAAGTGAAAAAGTGGATGTGGGCTTCCAAAATGTTCTCCCAGTCTCAGATTTCATGTTTTTTCTACTATATACTCAATTTCTCATTAGTTTTTCTTTTTTTTTAACCTCTGTAATTATTAGTTTATTAGTATCATCCAGGACTCAGATGTTGAGTATTCCTCCTGAAATTACATAAACAAATGCAAATGAAAATATCCAGGTCAAAATTACGTAACAAAACAGCACTCCATCACAAAAGCATGTAAAATTAAAAGAACGCTATTTTAAAACACTGGCACCGTAAGAGAACGATAATGTCAAAAAACACAAAATTGCCAAATTGTTTCCTAAATAGCTAAGCGGATAACCATATGACCCTAATGAGTTTTGAGTATTACAAAAATCAAATTCAATAAATTGGACAATTCAATCTGTGATACAAAGTTTAAGTGTCTTCTTCCCTCATGTCTATTTGATTTATAAAGGAGCAAACTATAATTTGGAAAATATACCTGATCTTAAATGTGGCATACAATTTTAAAAGTTGGCCTAATTAATTACAAATACCTTTAATGGAGTCTCAAGTTTCCTAAGCAATCCATATTTAGATAAATAGAAGTCATTTACAGTTAGCACTTTTTTTTTTTCAGAGCCTTTTCCAGGACTACTGTCCACCAAAAAACTTCATTCAGCAGTCATGTATTTTAAGCTCACACTTTTGGGGATACATTCTCAGGCCTTCTTTAATGTGGGAACTGCAAACTTAACTACCATTACATGATAATGGGAGTTTTAAAAAAGGCAAGTGCTCATGTAAAGATTAATACAAACTTTCCTATTAGTCCTTCAAGGACAGACTTCCAAATGCTTGCTTCTAATAATCCCATGCTGTGAGTAGAGTGGTTACTTTGCACTTTGTAAATGTAACAGGGCTATGTGAAAATTATCAACTGACCTGAATTTTGAGTTTGTTATGGATGAAAACAGCCTCAATTCAATTCTCATTGCCCTCATCATGAGTACACAGGGTGTGTCGACAAATGCTTTTTATCAGCTAGATATATGAAAAGATAAATGCTGTAATAAACATATGATCCAAAATGGGCAAAAGCAAGACTAGCTTCCCCTCAAGAAGAAAAATGTCAGACCTATGAAAAGGACAACAATACTAATAAAAAAAATTGTATTTACTGAGAAGCATTCAGGATGTCAACAAAACAGCTGCAACTTTTTTTTGCAATTACAGAGTGGTATTCAGTTAATGGAACGACAATTACTTTGTAATAGCAGCAGCAGAGACAACTAAAGATGAAAAAACTGGCATCCCCACATATAACCAATGTGTGCTGTGCACCAACAAGAATTTAAATTTCCATGCCAGTTTACAACCCCCATACGTACCAGGCAAGGTTAGTGGCTATTGAAAATACCGCCAGGACAGGACTATCTAAAAACACATTCGGTCGTGTGTTAATTATATAAAATAAGGCACTGTACAGTTTAAAAACAAATCTTACACCGCCTTACATTTTAATTTTTTTCTTTAAGAGGAGTGAGTTATGTACGGGGGGATTAAATGCTTTATAGACAAGAAAAAAACCCTGCCAGAACCAACTTATTCATCATCATCATCTTCTTCCTCCTCCTCCTCCTCCTCTTAATCTTCCTCCTCTTCCTCCTCTTCCTTCTTTCTCTTGCTTTTTTTTCAGCCTTGACAACTCCCTTTTTAGCCGCATCAGGCTTTGCTTTAGCTCGGCATGCAGCAATATCCTTTTCATATTTCTCCTTCAGTTTAGCAGGCTTCTTTTCATAAGGCTGCTTGTCATCTGCAGCAGTGTGATTCCACATCTCTCCCCGCTTCTTGCAGTGTCACCAATGGGTAGGTCGATGCTCTCCTTTGATTTTGGGGTGATACTCAGAACAAAACAAGAAAAAGGCCGAAGGAGGCCTCTTGGGTGTGTTGGGAGCCTTGAATTTCTTTTTTGATTCCCCTGTAGGAGGGATGTAACTTTTCATTTCTCTCTCGTAACTGGGCCTTGTCCGCCTTTGCCATGTCTTCAGATTTTCCTTTCTCCTTGGCAGACATGGTCTTCTACCTCTCGGAGCATTTCTTAGAAAACTCTGAGAAGTTCATTGAAGCATCTGGGTGCTTCTTCTTGTGTTCCTCCTGGCAAGTTTGCACAAAGAAAGAATACGATGACATTTTGCCTCTCGGCTTCTTAGGATCTCCTTTGCCCGTGTTTAATTGCTTTTCCTCAGTGAGCACGTAGTCACCCGGCTGGCTCACACTTGCCCCGGCACTGTCTCTATGAAGCTCCTCTCATTAGTTTTCATCAAAAATTTTAAGGAATGTGTAGAAAATAGGTTTCAAATGAGGATATCAAGGATAGTATAATGTTGTCTTTATGTGCCATCAGTGTATTCCAGTGTCCATATGAAACAAATCATCTGAAGTCTTTATGGAATTTAGTTTATAGATGTCAAAGGTGAGAACTTGGTGCCTTGGTATCTCATATGGGCCTGTAATTCAAGGGATTTTCCATGGATTTTCCCTATAGTTCCAATAGGAAGCTTCTGTCGAAAGAATGATAGTCAAGACATGGAAAGAGCATATCATAGATGTTATCGTTATGGGCACAGCAGTAAATTTGATGTAGATTCAAACAACTTGAGTCAATACTATGTATAAACCCATACAAATGGGAATTCATTAAATTCATTAAATTCCCAAAAGCATCAAAAATTGAAAGGGAGCAGATTGCGATAAACCTTATTGAGCAGAGCTCTTTTATGTGGACCTTGTATTTTTTTTTCTTTCCCATCTACCTCTTATCCATGTGCTGCTGAGTGCAGATTTTAGCCTCACTTCCTTCATTATTGATACTCTCTGTGGGTGATGTTCATTTCTCAGCGTTCAGCTATATAGTGAGGAGTTCTGAAGCTCTTCCTCCAGTCAGTGTTTATCAAGCACTATAGTAGATGTAGGGACATGGCAAGGAACAAGACAGGTTCCATTGGAGACAGCACACTGGTGAGAGAGGCACAAATTGTGTAAATAATTATTTAATAACAGTTGCAATTAGTTTTTTAAAGGAGACATAGTACAATTAAGATGCCTTGACCTGGGTGGCTGGGGTGCAGGAGAACTACATCCGGTCAACTTGCATGTAAGCTATATTGGAGTGATGAGTAGGAGCTCACCAGACAAACCTATAGAAATGAGAGGGTGCAATGGAAAACATCAAAGGACACAAAATGCAAGAGGCAAAAGGCATAGCCTATGTCTGGGGAACAGGTCAAGGACAGAACTAGGACCACAACTAGGAGCTATGAGAAATACATTTCTGGCTTCATAGAAGGGGTAACATCCAAATTATGAGAGCTGTCAGGTTGTGAAATGAGTGCTCACTGAAGATTTTTCAAGTGTGGGTTTGTAAGGACACTAGAGGCCCAGTGCACGAAATTCATGCACTCCGGGTGGGGGCGGGAGGTGTCCAGTCCAACCTGCATCCTCTTGCAGTCCAGGACCCCTCGCTCCTTATGCCTGCCTGCAGCAGAGGCGGGAGAGGTTCCCACCACCCCACTGCGCTCATCAGCCACAAGCCTGGCTTATGGCTGAGCGGCGCTCCCCCTATGGGAGTGCACTGACCACCAGAGGACAGCTCCGGCATTGAGGGTCTGCCCTCTGGTGGTCAGTGCGCATCATAGTGACCAGTCATTTCACAGTTCAGTCGATTTGCATATTACCCTTTTATTATATAGGATTAGAGAAAATTCAAGTATTTTCAAAGGGGAGAGGGATGGTCCAGAAAACCATGAAATCATTTCTAACACTGAGGATAGTATATCATTTTTTCTCTTGGGCCCACAGAGAAGTATAGAAATTTTAAAAACTATAATTATCTGGATTATTATGATTTGGCTCCACTATCAATTTTAGCATCCTGAAAATGTCTTACTACATTTATCAAACACTTTACCTTCTTACCCGCTGTTTTCTTGATTCTGAACTTTTTCATCATCTAAACCCTGTGAATCAGAAATTTTCAATATATGTAGTTGTGGAAAAACTTGAAGAGTCCAGGTCTTTCAATTTTTAAGTTCAAAATCTTCTGTTAATAGTGTACTAGTCTGTTTTTCTCCAGGATGGTTTATATACTATTAAATTTTATTTTTAAAATAAGTACTGAGGGAAATTGTTAAAAGTATGTTGAATTGTTCATCAGTGCACACAAAAAGAGAAAAGAAGAAGCTTGAAATATGTTTGAATTGTTGAGAGGCCTGTAGTTATTTTTATTATTCATAATTAAAACTACTTAGAAGATGATGAACTGAGATTGGTTGTGTTATAGCATTTCATTTTTAATCACGTCTGAAACTGCAAGAGCAGTTATTTAAATTAAATAATGACCTATATAATGATATTTCCTTGATTAAAAGTGAAAATACATTTTTGGTGAGTGTTTGCAAAATTAACTTGAGGTTACAATTATATTTACTGCTTAAGACCAAAACATTTTGTGAAAATATCAGTGTTTAGTGTCCCAAGGATAGCACAGGCCATTCACAGATACATAATTAGAATTGGATACTATTTTTAAATGTTATTCCACACTATTTTAATTCTTACCTATGATTTTTTATTTTAAAATTCCCTGTTACTACACTGTGTCTAATAATTAATATTATTTGATATTCATACCTATGTGTGTTTTATGTGAGATAATTTCCAAAGCCTTTTGGAATTAAAACTTTCACATGAGTAAAAGGGGTGGGGGGGGCAAGAAAAGGATTCTCTAAGCTTACAAGGAAAAATTAAAGGATCAATGTTTTTTACAAAAGGACTATAGCTAAAGAACAAATAGTAAAGTGATAGGAAATAATTTCCATAAAAGCAAAAGCTCAGTGTATTTAAGACACGAGAAACTCTAAAACTACAAGGAAAATAAATAGAATACAAAGACCAAGGGACTTGAACAAATAATTCCTAAAAGAGAAAATATAACAGGTTTTGAAAGACAGGTAAACATACAATTTTATTAGAAATCAAAGAAATTTAAATTCAAGACCCACTGTCATAGTTTCCTCGGGCTGCTATAGCAAAATACCACAAACTAGGTGGCTTATAAACAACAAAAATGTATCTCTCACAGTCCTGGTGGCTGGAGGTCTAAGTTGAGGGTGCCGGCATGGTCCAGTACGGGCTCTCTTCTGGGTTTCAGGCTTCTTGTATACTTGCCTGGTGGAAGGAGTGAGGGATCTCTCTGTGGCCTATTTCATGAGGGCACTAGTCCCAGTTATGAGGGCAGAGCTCTCCAAAAGCCCCTGCCTCTAAAACTATCACCTTAGGAGTTAGGATTTTAAAACATAGATTTAGGGAGGACACGAGCATTCAGACTATAGCACCCACCAAGTTTTATTATGACTCTTCAAAAAAAAATACTATCAAATATATAAGGATTATAAGATACTTCCCAATATGAGAATGATTAAATGCACTCAAGTAATATGGTATGACCTTGACTCCAGATTTCTGAGAATTTGCATAAAGAAAAATGCTTGGTGTATGCTGGGCACCTCTACGCTTTTTAAGTAATGGTGCTATTATTGAAGCTCGGGGTTCCACTGTTATGTTTCTGACCCAGTGCTGGGTGCTTTTTTGTATATGTTGTCTCACTTGAGTACCTAACCCTGTGCAGAAATAATGTTATCAGTATATTACAGATGCAAGATTTAAGGTATCAAGAGTTTGACATATTGAAGACTCTAGCTCTAGTAAGTTGTCAGAGCAAGGATTTTAACCTCATGTGACTCTTAAACCCATAATATGTTTATGGTTTGCCTGGATCCTTCAAAGATAGTGGCTTTTACTAGACATAAGCCTGGTGAGTCCTCACTGGTGACAGACCCAGAATGCTGAGGTTTTGGAGGACTGGGGCTCTCCTAATCCTGTACTTAAGGCCTCAGAAAGAAAGGACCGTCCTCGGGGCAGGGAGAGAGGCTAACAGGGACAGAGCAAGGGAAGGCTCATGTGGAGGAGAGTTTAAAAAAAGACTGGAGGCAAGGCTCCAGACCTGACGCTGCTGCGTTTACTTATGCTGCCTCGTTTAGTTCTTCTGATGACACAGCAAGGTTATCGCTGTTTAAATAAACGAGGAACCTGTGGCTCAAAACCAGAGTTTTGAGAATAACCAGAGTTGCCTTGCTCCAGGGATTCCAGCACTGACCACTGTGCCTCGCACAGAGAAGGTGGTCAATTAAGAAGGATGCACTGGATTTCGGTTACTTTTACTCCATCCTGGTCTCATCTCTGCTTCCATTTTTCACATGGGGATAGAATCCACTTGGTTTTAAATTACTTATAACTACATCATGCTTTGCTCAGAAGTTGCAGTTGAGTACTTGTCTTAGTCCTTTTGGTCTGCTATAACAAAATACCATAAAGAGGGTTACGTATGAACAGGACATTTATTTCTCACAGTTCCAGAGACTGGAAGTCCAAGGTCATGGCTCTGGCAGGTTCAGTGTCTGGGGAGACCTGCTTCGTCCTTTACAGCTGTCGTCTCTCTGTTCTCAAGTACTTGAAGGGCCAAGGAGCTTTTTGAGGTCTCTTCTATAAGGGCAGTAATGCCATTCACCAGGGCTTCACCCTCATGACATAAGCCCCTCTCAGAGGCCCACCTCCAAGTACCATAGGCTTGGGGGTTAAGATTTCAGCACATAAGTGGGAGGAGGAGGAAGAGAAGGCACAGACATTCAGACCATAGCAACAATTCACCGATATTCTTTTGAATCTGTCTTTGTATAGGACTCAAGAAACCACAAAAGCAAGATTGTAAGAGCTGAATTAAATTTTTGATTAGGGAGTAGATAGTGTAATGGATTTGGACAGTGGATCATAGATTTGGAAATGAGGCATGCCCAGCCCTACTGCTAATTATCTCCCTGAGCATGTTCTGCCTTCTGCTAGCCTTTCTGCTCCTCAGTTTCTTAATGTGGAGATGATTGCTACTGCCTCAAATTGTGAGGATTCATTTACATTTTATAAAATAACTAGCATATAATAGATGCTCAGTACATTCATTGTAACAATGACCATTTATTATTTAAAATCATAATAGAAACTCTACTATGATCCTGGAGAATGAATCATATAGAAAAATGTTTGAATAAGATATATATAAATGAAGAGCAGAAATTAAGGAAGAGAAGGTAGAATAAAAACCTAGGAATAAAAATAAAGGACAATCTTTACCCATCAGCATACAGACTAAAGACCAGAGAGAAAGAGAGTAATTGCTTTCAAGAAGAAGGAGGATTATAAGTAACAATTATATATAGCAATAGAGGGAGAGGAGGTGGGGAGGAAAGAGAGATGGAGTGGGAAGAGACGAGAGGGGGATACTATTTTTCCAGTCTTAGCTATTTTGATCTAGCTAATGAATGCACTTTGTGATTCTTGTTTGCATTCTGATTAAAGCATTGGTTCCAAAGTTTGTGTATCCTGCTATTTACTCTTCTGTACCTCAGTGGACACATCTGTAAAGCAGCACCTCCAAAAAGCCCTTGGAGATGGCCTGGGAGCGCTATGTGAAAAATGAGCTCTCCTCAGGGAGAGGATGTAAGCTCATTGGGCCACCTCTCAGTGTTCATTGCAGCCCACCATAATTAGGTCTCAGATTTAATTAGTGACCTCAGCACCTGTGTGAGCCCTTCTGCCTACCTCTTCTCTTTCCTTGTCTAAGAATGCACAGTATCCTAAAACAAAAGGAGGCTGCTCACCTCTGTGTCTTTGATTTGGGTCTACCCCTCATCTAGTTATGTCTTTTCCTTCGTGTGTTCCCCTTAGGTGATAAATCTCAGATTGTGTGCAGCTCAGTATGACATTCTCTTCCTTGTTGGATCACACATGATCCCTATTGAATCTATATATTACTTAAAACTGTAAAGAGACTGTGTTGCTTTCCCCCTCCTTGTCCCATCCCCTATTCCTTCTTTCTCTTTTACCTCTTCTCTTCAATTCCCCCCAGTTCCCTCTTCTCCCTGCCATTCCCCATATGACAGTCTTCATAAATCCCTCAATGGTTTTCTGGCATCATACCCATTTTGTAAAGGGCCAGGGAGAAATAAATTCAATGAAGAGATGAAAGCCTTGCTGACCTCCTTTCAATTGAGCATGGGGCCCTGGACTGTTGTTTCTCTAATCTCCTTTTCCCTAGACATCTATCATGCTGTATGTCCAATTCAGGGCAAATTCATGGTCTCATGTTCATTTAGGGACAGATCCAGCCTCACCGCCTCAAAATAAGGGGTCTAGATTGATCTCCTGGGTGTCCTTTTCTTGTTCACCTGGTGAACTTCTGTATTTGGCCAGTAACTCTGGCATACCTAGTTCACTGGGTCTCAGTAAACCACAGCTTTTCTTAACTCAGGCTGCCAAAACACAAAACAAAACTAATGGAAGGGGAGAGATACTGGTTTTAAAGAGTGAGAGCATTCCTGAAATTCAAGAGATGCTCTGCAAGTGAGTTGCTCAGCAAGTCTGTTTTCAGAAAAGCAAAGGAGAAGATTCTCCTCCATAGTTTTAGTTCTCCCAGGGAAAATTAGCATCTATTAACAAGTAACCAGCCTTCTTTAGCAGCATCTCCTTTGGACCACTAGTCTATAAATCCTGACTGTTGCTTTTCACCAACTCTGTCTTGTCAGGAATGCATTATTCACCACCGCTAATAGAAACACTCATGAAGATTTTTGCCTCAGTTCCACTTTACCCACCCATCTTGTTACCATTAGATGTCACCAAGGCCAGCCAGCCTCAATATTTCTACCATGGTCTTTTCCCTGTTCCAATGATTTGAGTCTTTGAAAAGTCCCCAGGTATCAATGATTTCTTCTGGATGCCAGTGATGTTCTTTGTCATGATATGGCTACTGATTATAGGATCATAGCCATTTTGTGATAAATCACCTGTGCCCTTTACTTTATATACATTCAACTTTATAAGTTGGATAAAACCAAACAAAAATCTGTCTTTATCGACTTAACCTGTGTTACTTTGTATCTCCATTTTCAAATGTATATCCATTTTGTGGTTAAACTCTGTCCATCCTGTTTCCTCTACCAGAATATGCATTGTTTCAAGGATAAATGTTTCACTTATCTTTGTATCTCTGACTGCAAGTGTCCCCATATCTTGTGTATATTAGGCACATTATACATTACTTGGATTGGCTATATTAAGCTACATTGTCTATATTATGTTTCTTTTTCTTTTCCCAGGCATTGAATTCATTCCTAGTACAGTGAAATATAATAGATTTTTTAGCCCAATTGCATAGTCTGACCTGTTCCAGAATTAAGATATCTTAGAAGGTCTGATTGATGTCTGGATTATTTGTTGTATACCAAGGCAATTCAGAGATGTAAAACCAGGCTGCCAGGTTGCTCAAAACAAGGAGACACTATTCATAGTTCCTAGAGACTTCACTGTGAATGGCAACCTTGGAAATTGTGCAATACCCAGCATGTGTGGCCATTCACTGCAGCCTTGCCTAACATCACTATAAGGCGAGAGGATGTGAACAGATGCCTGCTGACCTATGCTGGATGGATTATGACTTGCTTTTTGAAGATGAAACAAGTAGTCATATAGGGATATGATTGGTCAATTCAGTCCAGTCATTGAACATATATTTATTAAATCACCACAATGTGCCAGAAATAAGAGAATGAACCTTTGTGGTGTTTTGGGAAAGAGCATTCCAGGAAAAGAGGAGTAGGAGTCTGTGTTCCTCCTGTATGTCAGATAAACTACTGGAGGCCAATGGAGATTGAATATATGACCAAAAGGAGGGTAGTAAGAGACAGTGGAGATAAGGTCAGAGGACTGAGGCAGGGATTTGGGGCAAGGAACCGGTGCTGATCATATCACATTGTATAATAATTTGCACCTTCCCTATCTCAGCTGTATAACGACTGGATCTTCCATTTCAACGGGATCATTCTGACTGCTGTGTTGAGAATATCCTGTAAAATCAAGGGCAGAAGTATGATCAGTTAGCAGGCTATTGCTGTAATCCAGAGTGTGATGATGGCTTGAGACAGGGTGTTATCAGCAGAAGGAAAATCATTCTGGATACATTTCGGTAATCTGATGTTGTCTCCCAAGGGCAACTATTTTACTGAGAATGTTATGTTCTAGTTATCTTATAAAAGATTTTCATTTGTCCTTGCAGATTTCTTAAAGTGACATTTGAATGATTTTTTTTTCTAAAAAGAATTCTGTCATCATGACACCTATTATAGATTGTTTTAGCCACTTCGTTTAGTTGCATTGAACATAAGGGCAAATTTTTCATCATATTTTAGTAAGAAATGCCCATCCCGACTAATCTAGGGGCTTATATGTAGAACTTTTACAAAGCAGTGTTTGAACTTAGTTGCATTGAACATAAGGGCAAATATTTCATCATATTTTAGTAAGAAATGCCCATCCTGACTAATCTAGGGGGCTTATATGTAGAACTTTTACAAAGCAGTGTTTGAGCCTGTAGTTTAAGGCCAGCTTACATTTTTATGGATTTCTACCTTTAAGACATCAATTTTAAATCCAGGAACTACTGAGGAATTGATCTTCACAGGATTATCATATTGAAACATTGGTAAAAATTTACCAAATGATTTAAATGGTTCAGTTAGAGAATTGTCCAGGAAGAAAAGGTATAACTCTGATGGGGAAACTTATACTGTTTGCATCTGGACCTGGAGAGAATGTTTCCTCTTTTTTATTCTCTTCTGTTTTTTCCTACTCAACTGTCTTTTTTTTCAATTTCTCATCTCATTTTTCTTTTTTTCTCCCTTTAATTTGAGACAGTTAAATAAGATTATGATAATTAACTTGGGTAAGACAAATTACACACCAAAGAAATAACGGTCAAGTGTGGTGGCACAGTACACCCATGAGAACAAAATCTATTTCACTTAAGATTTTTGTGGTTTCTTTATTTGAAATTCTACTCTATTATCAAACACAAAGAATGTATTTGTCTACTGCATGTAAAAGAGAAGTAATTTCTCAGAAATCTCTTCTGCATTTGCGGGATAGAACTCTTAAATCACCTTACTTTAAAAATTTGAAAGAGTAATTTTGTATTTAATGAGTATATCTTATTCTTCATACATGTGTGCATGTGTGCAGCCTGGTCATTATGCCTGTGATATAGGGAAAGGCGTGGCACTTGCAGTGAATTAACCAGAAGCGCTCAGTCTAACTGATAGCTAACCTCAGACATGGAGAGTCCAGAGTCTGGTGCAAAGCATTTATTTTGTTGTTTTCCTGAGAGGTTTTAAGATTATGAGCGCTGGACTAGTAATGTCAGCTTGGAACTTGTTAAAAATGCAAATGATAGGCTTTCTCCCAAACCCACTGAGTCTGGAACTGTGTAGACAGGGCCCAGCTCCGTGTTTCAGCCAGTCTCCCAGGTGATTGTGATGGTCACTAAAGCTTGAGAACCACAGGGAAAGGTGACATTGCAGAATCCGCCCATGTGGATGGACTCCCCTAAGTGCCTGCCTTCAAGTTCTCTTGCTTTCCTTTCCAACCCTCTTCACTCTCCATAGAGTTCTGACTCCATTTGTAGCCATACTGGAGCCCTGGCTCAATCTTTGTATTCTTCAGTGATGAGCACCTATTTCTCTCTTACTAAAATATTGATCACTTTTTTTGTTTTGAGGATACAATGCTTTATTGTGTAAAATGGTTCAATTTCCAAGAGCAATAAAAAATGAGAGAATTGAGATCCCCTTTCTGCCACAGGTACTATAAGTGGGATGGCCGTATTGGGACAATTGGGACAATCTGGTTTATGGTCCTTGTTCCAGCATAATAATACCACTCCCTCCTATTCTTTTAAGTGCTTTGGTTTAGATGGTAAATTAAAATCATAAGTTATTCTGACACTATTGAAAAGTGGTCAAAGAAGGATTCACCAAGAAGGACATGCTTTAGGCATAAAAATGAAAGATGTCCACTTACAATAGATAGGCAAACAGGATTAGAGATGTAGGTGGAGAGAAATCTTAGAGGCTGAGAGTTCAGGATAAATAAGGCTGTATAGCTGCAGGTTACACTCAGCAAAGCTTAAGTAATTCACAGCCTATTTCTGGTGGGAGCAATCCTATATAATAAAGGGGTAATATGCAAATTGACCATCACACCCTCAAACAAGATGTCCGCCCCCATGTGGACACAAGATGGCCACCACAAGATGACCGGTAGGGGAGGGCAGTTGGGGGCGATCAGGCCAGCAGGGGAGGGCAGTTGGG
>NW_005371324.1:10578480-10584351 GCF_000412655.1 Myotis brandtii
AATCAGGCCTGCAGGGGAGGGCAGTTAGGGGGGACCAGGCCTGCAGGGGAAGGCAGTTAGGGGCAATTGGGTCGGCAGGGGAGCAGTTAGGTGTCAATCAGGCTGGCAGGGGAGTGGTTAGGGGGTGATCAGGCTGGCAGGCAGAAGCGGGTAGGGGCAATCAGGTAGACAGGCAGGTGAGCAGTTGGGAGCCAGCAGTCCTGGATTATGAGAGGGATGTCCGACTGCCCGTTTAGGCCTGATCCACTGGGATTGGGCAGTCGGACATCCCTCGAGGGGTCCCAGATTGGAGAGGGTGCATGCTGGGCTGAGGGACACACACCCACCCCATGCACAAATTTTCGTGCACCGGACCTCTAGTCTATAATAATAAAAGCGTAATATGCTAATTCGACCTGACGTCCTTCCAAATGAAGCCGGAGTTGCAAGGGAAGCCCAGGTCCCGGGTGCCTGCTGGCGGCCACAGGTAAGCCCGGGTTCTGGGTGCCAGAGGGAAGCTGGTGCCAGCAGCCGAGAAGGAAGGCTGACTCTTGCATGAATTTCATGCATTGGGCCTCTAGTAATAAATGAAGTTGGTTGAGGAAGAGTGATTTGAGATAAAGTCTTCTGGAAGGAGTAGGGCAAATTGTGTTTCCTATTATTCCCCTAATAACATACCAATTTAGGTTTTTGGATAGTTATTAAGAAGGAACTTGGTATATATTTGTTTACCAATTTATGTTTGTTCTATGGATTTGAAATGCTTATTGTTCTGTCATCAGTTCTGGGCTATATTTAAAAAACAAATCAAAACAATCATTATAAACATAGAAGAATAAGAATTTACTTTCTACTTCAGCTCATGTTTTCAAACTCAGTTACAAAACAGATACCAAATGATTTACACTTTATAGTACTTTATGCCTTTATCATAATAATATCAACGCTGGACTATTGAGATTTATAGCCTGTCAAGAACAGAATGGGGGGAATTATGCAAATACCTAACTGATATGTTGTGATATTGTTTTTCTGAATGTTAATATGATGAATGCATTCTACTGTTGTAAAATTACTATATGAGAATTATTTCTGTCACCATTTACAATAAAAAAGTATGTGTTTCATGTTGTTTTTAAAATTTGCAAACTGTTTACAGAAAGCATGTTCAATGGCAAAGCTAACTTAAAGCATAAGTAAAAATTATGATAAAATTGTATATTTGATTTTACACAATTAGTTAATGTTCCTCTTTTGTTGGTGATTTTGAATTGTTACAGATGTGTTTAACATTAACATTGAAAAAGCTTTGCCCTGGTCCCTGCTGGTGTCACTCAGTGTGGGTTGGGTGTCATCTATGCACTGAAAGGTTGCAGGTTGGATTCTAGTCAGGGCACATGCCTGGGATGTGGGCTCTATCCCCAGCAGGGCATGTGCAGGAGATAGCCAATCCATGTTTAGATGTTTGTCTCTCTCTCTCCCTTCCTCTATCTCTAAAAATATCTTTAAAAAAAAAAGAAGAGTTTTGCTCTGGAGCATGGCATTGCATTTAAACTCATCTCTTATGCCACTGTCATTATTATAGCACACAGACATCTTGTCACTGACCCTTTCTATGTGGACAGTATAGATATCATGTCCTTTTTTCTCTTTTTCATCTGGGCTATTATGTCTTCCTTTCCCTCTACTGTCTGGAGTGATGAATTTTAAGAAAACTTACATTATTCAGTTAATCATTTCATCTTTCTAACTATTAATAACAAAATATATTTCAGAGTTAATAACTGAAAAGGAAAAAGAACAATTAATAAATTCTGACATCATTCTTTAAGTGTCACATAATTAATAAATATATTGATACTTTTTTAGGTAAACATGTTTTGAAGACACATAGCAATTAAAATTACATTTTAATTCAAACAATCTATAATAAGCATAACTAATTGAAGAATGGGTTTATTTAGCCTGGTATCCTTTACTCATATATATGAGGAGACAGTAATTATTCAGTATGCTACATATTGTCTAACTTTTGATTTACTTTTTGTAAAGCATGTACACTTTAAATTGAATGTCACATCAACATATTTGTAGAGTTAGCACATACATGAATTTTATGAGTAATGTGTTTTTCTATTTATAAATGTAACTATTTACAACCCTGTTTCCTTAATCATTATCTAACCCAACAATTATGTTTACTTTGGGAGATGAGAAAGGCACAGAATGTTAGGCGACTAACTAAGAAAGTGATATAAAGTTTTTTGTAGAAGTAGCTGATACATCTCCAAGTGCTGATTTTAGAACTGTCAGTTTATTTAAAAATGCAGGCTTGAAATCCAAGGCTTATCTTTACTTACCATTCTTTACCAATTGAAGATTAGAAATGCTTACGGATAGGCAGTGGCTGTGGTTTATTGCTGAAAGCAGGAAATGTCTCCTGGTATAGTAAGGACTGGTCTCAATGGGTTGTAAGACGATTTGTGATATTTATTAGATGAACAGTAGCTAATGCCTCTTCCAACAGCCACCTGGGAGGATTTACCATGTTTATTTTTTTCTGTTTTCTGTGTGTAGCTTAGGACTTAAAAATCATTTCTAAAGCTATTTTTGTATTGCTAACAGGAAACCCCAAACAAAAAGAAATAATCATTAGGTCACAACTCTGTAAGCCTGTCGGATGGTTTCTGCATATCTCTGTCATCCCTTGATTTGGTTTTCATTTTAAAAGCGGTATCAGATGAGGCTTAACATCATTACTT
This sequence comes from Myotis brandtii, assembly GCF_000412655.1. Classification (NCBI taxonomy): domain Eukaryota; kingdom Metazoa; phylum Chordata; class Mammalia; order Chiroptera; family Vespertilionidae; genus Myotis; species Myotis brandtii. The sequence continues at coordinate 10,581,222 of NW_005371324.1, forward strand.
TTACTGTTAATAAAGCCCTAGCTCTAAAGAAGCATCTATTCTCTCTACTTGCATAGTTACACTCTTAAAATTGAGCTCAACTTTTATGTTTTTTTTCTTTGCTTTTACTATGTGATTCTGGGATAGCATTATATAACAATTCTGGAGGTACAGCTTTAAAGACTTGTGTGGCTCTATCTGCAATGATTTTAACCTTGTAGAGCTGGCCTGGAAGGAATCTCAAAAATCTGAATCAGTTAATATTTCTTCCACGTTTGTCAGTGAATCTAATTAACAGTTAATCTAATTAAGAGCTAAGCCGATCTTTCTATGTTCTTTTAATAATTTTCCTGTTACTTAAATATATTTCAGTATGCATAGCCCTTTTAGTGTATATGCATCAGAGACAGAAGCTATTTTAAAGGACCAATAATTAAAATCAACTAAACTCCTATTGGTAAATACCTTTTTTTTTTTTCCTACAAAGGAACTATCGGCCCAGGAGCTCAAAGATTTATAGCTAATAATTAAATTTTATACTCCTTTTGTATCTCATGTAATGAATTTACAGGTGAATGTTTAAACCAGTTGATTGGTGGCTTAGTGAAAGATATTGCATCCGAGCTGCAGATTCAGCAACAGGACTGATACAGTGCCTTAAATCTCAAACACTTTTATATTAGAAAGCTTTGGTAATCACTTCACAAAGATACCAATCAAACCATCAAGCTGTGTGCCTTAAACTTACACAGTGATATGTGTCATTTATTTCTTAGTAAAACTGGAATGAAAATAATATTCTTCCCATTAGACTTTAAAAATTGTTTTCTTTTTACATAACATGGTATGTCATTTATATTATTATTTGTAACATATCTTTTATTCATTTTATTTCTTGCTTCAACAGTCTATACAGTATTTTATTTTAAGAAAAAATTGTTAATGTAGAAGATAGATGTATTGCAATGTCCTGCAATGCAAAGAAAGGCCTGTTAAATATGAGTACATATGAGCATTTATGTATACGGCGCATGTTAATTCTTAGCTTTATATCACTTTAATCACTGCTTTTATACTTTTCTCTACAGCAGCTTTATTTATTTCAAAGGATTATTGTTTTCTAAGTTGGAGCTCTTCTGCTTTTCTACTTTACAGGTCAATTTCTTCTGGAAGAAGCTCGCCTGTTAGAAGCAGCCGAGATGGCAAAAAAAGCAGCAGAACTGGACAGCACAGAGTTTGATGTGGTCTTCAATGCTGCCCACATGCTCAGGTTAGTCTTTGCTACTATACCTTAAAAGATCAGCACTGTGGCTTTGGGAACATTGTTAATTCTACTAATTCCCCATCATTCTACCTCATTCCACATCCATAAATTGAATTATTCTGCTTAGCCATGTTAAAATCAGGACTATTTTTTTTTCATTCTAGTTTATGTGTACATTATGTAGGGCATACAAGTTTTCAGGATTCTCTAAATATTATTGAGACCCCTTTCCCCTTCCCTTCAAAAATTATTGCTCATAAAATACAAAAAGAAAATTGCACCGTTGAAATTAATAACTGTCTAATTAATTATCTCCAAAACAAAACATATGTCTATTAGTCAACTGCATCTCAATATTTGTGGGTTTTTTTTTATTAATTGCACTGAATGTGCCATGTGGTTACATTGGATTATGTTTGGTGTGGAGAAGATTATAAAATACAAATATACTTAAGGCCTTTCAAATTCTCAAAATGGCCCAATAATTAAAACTGTCAGGTATATATATCTTTAGACCAGGGGTCCTCAAACTTTTTAAACAGGGGGCCAGTTCACTGTCCCTCAGACCGTTGGAGGGCCGGACTATAGTTTAAAAAAAAACTATGAACAAATTCCTATGCACACTGCACATATCTTATTTTGAAGTAAAAAACAAAACGGGAACAAATACAATATTTGTATTTGCATGTGGCCCACGGGCCGTAGTTTGAGGACCCCTGCTTTAGACCTTTAGTGCTTCTATATTCAGAAAAATGATTAGGAAGGCTTTTAGAATAATAGTGAAACAATTAAAAGGCAGATCAACAATTTTTGTTATGAATATAAAAAGCCAATGCATCCTTAAGTGGGGTTTAGGTTAAAGTAGGATGTTTTTAAGAAACTGACATAATTTATACTGTTTTTTTAAATGTTTTCTTTTTTTCTATTAGAAATATGGATACGTCTTTTGCCATACTCTCACCTGAATTTCACCCTATTAAATCATCTAAATGCTTCACTAGGTGACATTTATACTATTGGCTCAATGTATAACGTCTAGAGATAGGTTTGTAATTATGTAGATTACTCTTACAAGGGAAGACAAATAACAGGAGAATTGGTTCACATTTGTATGGTTTTAAAACATGAACTTTCAAAAAAAGTAGAAGAACTATTTTTTACTTTTTATTTTGAGATCATCGTAGGTGTATTTGCAGTTATAAGAAATAACACAGAAAGGTCCCCTGTAACGTGTAGAACTACCCTGTAATATCAAAATCAAGATATTGACATTGATACAATCCACTGGTCTAATTATGATCTCCCAGTTTTACTTGTGCCTGTGTGTGTGTGTGTGTGTGTGTTTAGTTTGATGCATTTTTATCACATGTATAACTTTTGTAGCCATCACCACAGAAAATACAGACTGTTTTCATCATCACAAGCATTCCTTGTGTTGTCCTTTTATAACAACAGTGCACGAATTTGTGCACAGGTGGGGTCCCTTGGCCTGCCCGGTGATCGGGGCCTGCAGGTTGTGGGGAAGAGGCTGCGGGAGGTTGGCCAGCCATGGGAGGTTGGCTGTGGGAGTGTACTGACCACCAGGGGGCAGCTTCTGCATTGAGCATCTGCCCCCTGGTGGTCAGTGTGCATCATAGCTACCAGCCAGTCCACAGGTCTTTCAGTCTTAATGGTCGCTTAGGCTTTTATATATATACTAGAGGCCCGGTGCACAAAAATTTGTGCACTCGGGGGGGGGGGAAGGGGGGGCCCCCCATCCTGGCCTGTGCCCTCTCGAAGTCTGGGACCCCTCGGGAGATAACGACCTGCTGGCTTAGGCCTGCTCCCGGGTGGCAGAGGGCAGGCCCAATCCCTAGGTGCAGCCCCTGGTCGGGCTCAGAGCAGGGC
>NW_005371324.1:10584872-10621116 GCF_000412655.1 Myotis brandtii
TTTTTTTTTATTCTGGGATTTATTTACCTTCTATGGCTGTCACTGGAACTGAGAGCCGGCTTTAGCTCTGAGGCTCGGCTCCAATTCTGAGACCTCGGCTGCTGAAAGCAGGTATCTGGGTTTGTTTGGCTTCTATAATTGAAACACTGTTGCAACTCCAGCTCTGAGGCCCGGCTGGCTGAAAGCAGGTTTCTGGGTTTTTTTAGCTTCTATAATTGCAACATTGTTTCTTAGAGTGCAGCTCAGAGGCTGGCAGCGGCAGGCGAGGAACCTTGGCTTCCTCCATCACTGGAGCAACCAAGCCTCCTGTTCGCTTCAGCTGCCTAGCTGCCGGCCGCCATCTTGGTTGGCAGTTAATTTGCATATCTCGCTGATTAGCCAATGGGAAGGGTAGCTTAGTTATGGTTAATTACCATGTTTCTCTATTATTAGATAGGATAGATATTTCTACCTGTCCCCCAGGAACCAATATGTAAAGCAAATTTTATAGATTACTTTAGAGTTATAATTTGAGATTGTTATGATAACTGTAACTCAGTGGCTTCCTACTTGGATTTTTTTGTTTTAAATAAGAAATTCAAAGTCTCTTTAAAAGGAAAGAGTGTACTATGAGTTTTCTTTTTGAATGCCCTTACTCTACATCAATATTTAACATTCCTAAAGCTGATATCTACAAAGAGATATCAGGATTCCATTGACTATTTCTATATTTATAAAATAAACTGTTGCCAATTTGCAAGAACCTTCAATGGAAAAATAATTTGTTAAAGACACCTTAATTTGCATGACAAGGTTAGCTACTGCATGAGGGGGACCTTTTTGTTCTTCATGAATAAAGCACTATGCTTTTAGTCACACAAAAAAATTGTAAAGATAGGAATGCAAGTTTCTATAGGCTAATTCATCTTAATCATAATAGATACTTTCATGAATAAGGCCTTTTGCTACATATTAAATCAGTTTCAGAAATTCAAGGTCTACCAATGGAAACCCATTATAAGGATATTATAAAACATGTCCTTGTTAAATATATTACTTGTAACTTTTCCTTAGTTACCATAGTGCTAGAAACCAATGGAAAGTTTTTGTTATACTTTGGCAATGTAGGAATATTTATGATTTCTTTTTCAGAATCTCTCTAACTTTTTGCATTCTGCATTCCTCAATAAGTTGTAGCCAGTCAGCACCTCTCAATATGTATTGATTGCAAGTATGACCACAGCAGCCTGGCCATATTCTTCTACTTAACTTAGTGGCACTCCCCCAAAATATTTTCACTTAGCTTTTCTGTTTTTTGATTCAGTCAAATTCAACTATTTCTTGAGTGCTTCCTGTCCAACCTCTTATTATAATCAAGAACATTTAGGACGTGGTTTGCTGAAAGAAGTAAGAACACTTATTGGTATTTCCCCTGAATTCAGCCTTATTAAAATTGTTAGCTATTAAGATTTTGCCTATTTAATGTAACATATAGAAATTCCCCTGGAGATGCAAAATTGTTATGAGTTGAGTTTGATATAAATTCTTCTACCAAGATCTCTGTTCTTTTCCAAGATATTTAGGAGACAAAATTGGCAAAATTTGGTGACCAATTGGGTATGAGGGAAAGGACAAATGACTTCCTGGTTATGTCTTGGTTAGCTGGATTAATGGTTGACCTGACATTCAAAATCAGCAATTTAGGAAATTTATAGTTCAAGATATGGTTTGAGGAGACTCATTTAATTTCCCTTTGCTTGGCTAATTCCCAATAAAATAACCCAAATAATCTATTAATGAGGAAAAAAATTGCTCATCCCAAATGCAAAAAACAATTATTCTGTACAGATGAGATGAGATTGGAAGAGAAGAGAGGGCCTGGGGCCACCCATCAAGGGGAAAATCTTTATCTTATGGGACCGTCAACTTGAGAAATTTGTAACAGACCTATTTCAACTCTCAATAATGGATAATAATCTTTCTCTGTAGGATAAGTACATAGAAAGTTCTGAAGTACATGATTTCAATTTGGCAGTCCAGATAAGATGACAAATCAGATGTATCCAAGTAAAGGGCCCTCACTGAAGCAGTGAGATTTATATTAAAAACATAAGAACCACTTAGAACATCTATTATTCATGATAGCAAGATGAGTCGCAAGAACACTTTGTGGTGTGGAAGTATTAGTGCTCTTTACCCAACATGTTTGGCCTTCTACCTTCGAGAAATACAATAGGATTGCACTTGGCTGCCATTTTCAAAGTTGAAGACCTTCATGGGTCTTATTTTGGTCATTGAATGTGTGTGAACATGATGTAAGAGTCAGTGCTTTCCCCTTTTTCTGACTTGGAAATTGTGAAATGGTCATAGGGAGACAAACCTCCCTTCTCACCTGCTTAGAATGAGAAATAAACTTGGTTATCTTAATTTACGGAGATTTGGGATGTGTTTATTAACTACAGTGTAATCTAACCTATCCTAACTGATACAGTGTATACCTATGAAAATAAAATTAGTAGTTGGAAAGAGGAACAATACAGCATCAGGAAAGATGGCTAAGAGATTAATAGGATCTCCAAATTTATGACTGCAGTGGAGGCAAGCTACAGCTATTTGACTGATAATTTAAATAGAAGTATTTCCCAAGAAATTGATGGAAAATACTAAAGAAATGAAAATGATAACTGAAAGAATAAAAGATTAGAGGATAGGTTGAGAACACCATGCACATTCATAATTGTATATGTTTCCCTAATTATTTATAGTGTACAGGTATGCATATATAGTTATACACATTTATATATAGTATATACATAGTATGTATGTAGTATTGCTATATAGTTTTATTATATGTATATGTTAATATGTATATACAATTAAATTTACATATTTATATATAAATTTACATATGCACATATTTTGTATATGTAAATAGAACATTTCCAAAGAAGAGCATAGAGCAGATAAGCAATTATCAACAAATAGAGAAAATTTCTAAGAGAGGATGAAGGCCTTCAATCATCATATTGAAAGCAAAATTAATGAAAATAGATCTGTACCTAAACTTGTCTTTATGTATGGGTCATGGTTTTTGTTGCAAACTAAAGAATTCATTCTTGCCAGTAATAAATACTCTTATTAAAGAGTATTCTATAGCCCCAAACTCTCTCATAGGCATTGAGAATGATCTACTCAGCCAGACATAGTCAACCGCCTTGCTTTCTCTGGGGCTGAGCAGCAAGTCCAGAGCTCTGCCACCATCACCCACAAGGAACCTCGCAGAGTGAGTGCCCCATTCACTAAAAGATGATTCTCCTGAGTGCAGCTCCTTCCCCATTATGCTTGCTTCCTGCTTCCATTCTCTTGAGGTTGCTTCTGACTGGTGGAACCTGAGTTATGTGCTGGAACCTTGGCTTGAAGAAAGTGGGAAGGTGAGGGGATTTCTAGCTTCTGTGTTGCTTGGGAAGGTGGGATCCACATTGTGCCTCATTACCCAACATATTTATAGGGAGGGTGATCACAGATGTTGAGTGGCCTCATATAATGAGTGTTGACTATACTTGTTGACATTTTTAGTACTTCAAATAAAATGGAAAAAGTGCTGGATGCTTCCAGATGAGAGCATTATAGAAAGCAGATTGCTTATCATCAAAGGAAAATATCAAAGGAATTTAAAATGCTAGAACTCAGTAGAGTTTTATGTCTATAGAGTTGTGAGAGAAAAGTATTGAATCAATTATTCCATTAGAAGCATTTTGTATGAATGGATTGATTCAGTATTTCCCAGAACTGGAAGCTAGAAAGAGCACAAAGATATTTGATAACTGAGAGGAAATCTAGAGGCACTAAAAACTTCACCTGATTCACAGCATTCCTGGGCTCTGGTGGAAAGTTATTTTTTATCCTTATTTGTTTACTTGCTTTTAATCTACCTACATCGTAAGAGAAGAACAAAAGTAGCATTTATTAAAATATCTCCTTTCTGCCTGACACCATATTTTGCATTTACATCTGACAAGTTATAATTCCACATATGCAAAGTGGACAGTAATATTCTCATTTTACAGATGAAGATACTGAGGCTCCAAGAGAGTCGGCATTTCCCACAGTTGGTAAAGCTGGGATGTAAACTTAGTGCACTCGGACTGAGTATCATGCTGGCTTCTTGGGTCCCTTTGGTTTTCTCCTGTCTTTATAACTGGGTGACTGACTAGAAGCTGTGCTTCTCGAATTTATTAATGGAGAAAGGATCTATGGAGAATAGCAGGTTATCAGCTGTGTATAAATCCTAAATAGCAAGATCCTCCCATTATTTCTTTATGATAAATTTTAGAAAATAGATTTATAGTCATAGGAGAGAGAGCTCCAAGATTTTACTCTCAAAGGGATATTAAGCTTTTAGAAGTACCATCATGGTGTAGAGTCGGACAGAGGACACACAGCTGAGATAAGTGTGCACATACCTTTTTTCCAGGCCTACAGGCCCAAGTCATGACCTCTCCCTGAGGTAGGAAGAAGAGCAAAACTGCACTGCCCCACCTGACTCCCATTATTGCCATAATTTCTAGTGAGCAGAGTAAATGTATGACAAGGAATTATCTTTCCATTTCCATACTCAAATAATACACTCTTATGTAATTAATTATATTAAAATATAAAATTAAAATATACTAATTTCTGAATACATTTCACTGCAAGTGACATAAAATTGAAATTTCTTCAGTGAGAAAGGAATAAAATCAGATCCTTTTGTCAAAGGAGATCGGGAGTGTGTGTGGGGTGTGTGGGGGTTGGGGAAGCTGTTGGAAATATATATAACTCCAAGGCCCTCTAGGCCATATACTTTCTCCTTTAACACCTCCCAAACTACCAAAGACCTCTTGAGCAGTCATTGGGTGTTCCAGTTTTAAACTGTACTTCACTGCCAACTTTTGGGCAAGAGGGGCTTATTTCAACTAGCTTGAAAAGGGTTGTAAGGTTTTTAAAGCAAAGAGTGGCAGTTGCGATTGAAGGTGGGTATCATTTAACCCAGTGCCTTTCCTGCATTAATGTGCATGCGAATCACCTAGGGATCTTGTTAAGATGCACATTCTGATTTAGTATGTTTGGGTGGTACCTGAGGCTTTGCCCTTCTAAGAGGTTCTAGGTGATGCTTATGATGGTGGTTCTTGGACCACCCCTGTATGTAAGTTCTATCTTGGCTTTCTTCTTTTCACTCCTCCTAACTCCTTCTCCCCATCATTACATCTTGAATATAAGCAGTAATTTACTTTTTATGAATATTATATTTGACATTGCCAATACATATTTCCTCCTTTTTATTTTTCAGTATCTTTTTGTTATGTAATCTTTCTAAGATAGGCTTAACCTGTTCTTAGGAGCCTTAACATATTTGAGGCCATGGAAGAATGGGCTCAAATATTCATGAGGCATCAAGAAATATCTAACTCAGAGGGATCTTTTGTCAATTTTACCATCAGCAAAGTTTTTTCCTCTATACCATGGTAATTGCTACATTTCTGCTTTACCTCTCCGTCTTTTATGTTTAGAACTGAGACAGATACCTACAGGTTATAAAGCCATTTTTGATGTCTTGACTGAGGAGAATTTTCATTTAAGAAGGCTTGGTGGTCATAAACAACATATTCTGAGTTTCGTTACAAAGATCTTTTCTGCTCCACTGTTTGTATATACGTGTGACTCTGGTTTTGCTATTTTAAGATTTCCCGTACATTTTTATGTCCTCGTTCATTTCAGTTCTATTTCTAGTTCTACTGTACAAGTTATCAACTAGAATTAAAATTTAGTGCTTCTCTGGGTAAGTTAAAGCTAAATGTCAGGTTAGCAGTTGGCAAGAACCCAGGAAACCTCAGCTACTGTTTCATTCTACTTTCATGATATAGGAACAAACTGCTGTCTAGTAAAAAAATGCTCATAAGTTACCCTTGAAAATAATCACAAAGACTTTAATAAAATATTCTTTTGTATGAGTCATACAGTGGTTATTAAATACATTAAATGATTTTTAATTCAAATTTAATAATTCACAACTATTAATAACTGTAGTTAAAGAGAGTCTTCTCAATGCAACTAGAGTTTTTATTTTTTATATTTCAAGGAAGTAATTTTAAATTTAGCAAGCTTTAATTTTATAATTCTCATGGAATACATAAAAATGTAGGTAATTGTAAGTGATTCTTTTAATCAGATTTTCCTAAAACATTTCACAGGGTATATTAAGTTGCTGTTTCATAACATAACTGATTCCAAAATTTCTTTTATACATCTCTACTTGTAAGAATATTGGACCATAAACCTATGTTCTAAAAAAATAATTTTCTATTATGAAATAACACCAGAGAGGGGAATTAGATATATGAATTATATTTCTATATTTTTAACAGATGTAAGTTTTATAGTTCCACGTGCAAAAATGGAATTCTATAATAATTAGAAATAGTATTTGTTTGTGAATTTTGTTACCATATGTTTTCACTCTGAGGCTACTTTTTCACTGATGGCAGAAAAACTGAATCTAAAGACTTTTAAAATATAATCAGCTCAATCCAGTGAATTGGGTGGGGGGTTCAAGGTTCATTATTTACTTCATAGCCCAATTTACAAAAACCATCTAGGGCCTTTTTACTTCCTTACCTCTCCTGGCCCTGAGAGATCACATATAGTGTGAAAAGGGGGAGGGCCTTATATATGTGATTTGGCAAGTGTTGGAAATAAGAAAGAAGCCTCCATTTGAGGTTGTTGTTGGCATAATGATTACATCCTTATTCTGTACATATGGGACGTACTGTTGACGCTTAGGGTGGCATGTTAGATAGGGATAGTCACTCATCTGGACCCAGTGTAGCTTCTTGGTACAAGTGATTTTTCTTACAATCTCATCATTTACTTTTGAAATGCGTTATGGCTAACACATAAGGTTGTCTACATCTGGCGTAGGACATCTCTTGGCAAAGCTAACTGCTTTCCCCTTTACCCACCTTCTGAGTCTTCTACTTGGACATATAGGAAATTTATGGTTTCCCTCTTTATTTAAATGAGATTCCCCCCCCCCCCCCCCCCAAAAAAAAGGAGGTCTGGTAGAAAGAAAGTGAGCACTCAGCATTGTTCTTGTGTTTCCTTCTTCCCTATTTCTTTGTTTTTACCCTGAGTTCTTACCCTTCCCTGTTTTGGGGAGAAGGTGAGGACCATGGGGCAAAACAGAATAGTACATTTCACTCTGTTCTTAAAACTGTACTCTGCTCAATTTGGTCTGGTGAGGTTCACTTCTTTCAATTCGGAAGATGGAGTTAGGCAGGAAGTAAAACCTGAGACTGCAAATGTTCTCCATATTCTTCCATTTCCTTTTTTAAAAAATATGTTTTTATTGATTTTTTTTAGAGAGAGAGGAAGGGAGAGGGGGGAAAGAAAAACATTAGTGACCTTTTGGTACACGGGATGATGCTCAACCAACTGAACCATACCAGCCAGAGCTATTCTCCCCTTTTTAAATCTCATCTCTTACATTTAAGTTATGGGTTTTAAACCTAATAATAAAAAGCACGTTGTTTTTTCTCCTTTCTTAGTGTTTGATGTAGGAATGGTCGTGGTCATCTGCCACCGAACAATATACCACATATTATTGTGCTACATCTTTGTGTGTGTAAAGATACCAGCATGTTTTTATGGTTCAGACATTAAGTGTGGAGGCCTTGACTCCCATCTAGCTCAACCACCTACCCCTGTATAAGCTTAGGAAAATCATCATCTTCTCTAAGCCTCGTTTTAATAACCTGTAATAGAAATGACACATAAGTAGCAACTTTAGAAATTTTCTGTTCCAGAAAAGACATAGTAAAGAAAGAAATGCTATTGTTATCCAGGAAAAGTATATTGTATCACCTTTGATTAAATCCTTTGATCCCAGTGGTCCTGAAATCACTCTCTAAAAATCCCGTGGGTGAGGTTCTCTATAATTAGGAGTCCTTAGGATCCTCTAAGCAACTGGCAGAATAGTTCTAATTTCCTCAGTTTTCAAATGTTGATTAATGATTCTGTCATCTTTGCAATTCAGTTTTAAGCGCTTCTAGGATACTTGTTGCAGAGGGGAGTATGAAATACAGCTTACACTATAAAGTAGACCTTAGACCAGGGGTGGGCAAACTTTTTGACTCGAGGGCCACAATGGGTTCTTAAACTGGACCGGAGGGCGGGAACAAAAGCATGGATGGAGTGTTTGTGTGAACTAATATAAATTCAAAGTAAACATCATTACATAAAAGGGTATGGTCTTTTTTTTTTTTTTAGTTTTATTCATTTCAAACGGGCCGGATCCGGCCCGCGGGCCGTAGTTTGCCCACGGCTGCCTTAGACAGTTCCTCATGAGTTCTCTTGTCCAGAGAATGAAACAGATATAAATGTACATTTATAGAACTGACATACTCTTTTCCCTGTTTGCCATGTGTTGTCATAAATGCCTGCTGACTAGTAGTCAATGAAGACCATTTAATATTAGAAGTCCTAGAGTAAAAATTAATTTTCAGTTATATGACAAACCTAATAAATTCTACTTTTTTTCTATTTCATTGGCATATCATCAATTTTACTTCTTGCTTAAGAAACTAAGTCTTCTAAATGAAGTTTTCTAAAGTAATGTCTTTTGGGAATTAAACCACTGAAGACAATAAAGACTTTAAAAACGAATAAGAATATTTTGGGGGAGGGAAACTTTTTTTTTACTTACGTTGATTATTGTTTTAAAGGCATTTCATCTAGTGAGTTTCTCAGTTTCTCCTTTGATCCTTATCTACCTCATGAATTTGAATGTTCATAAATGAATATAATTGGTAGCTATGCCTTCTATGTTAAACATATACGGGGTTGATTTTTCTTCAAAGTAAATTACTTCTTTGTAGTATTAAGTTACTCTAATTTCCTACCTCCATGCCTTTTATTTTCCCCTGGAGAAAACCCTTCCAGGGCATGACCTAATGAATTCTGGTTCAAATTTCCAAATGAATCTGAACCAAAGTGATTCTATAAGTCGGTGGAGGGGACCTTCATTAAATACCCTAGTGAGGGAAATTTTAGTCTTTCATACTAGAATGAAGTACTTTTCTTGACATATTGAAATTGAACTTCAACGTTTATGAGACTATAAATTGCAACAGCACGTTGTAACATGTCATGAGTCCAGTAGAGCCTTAGGTCAAGGGTTTTTACTTTCTCTGTAACCCCATTAAAAATAGCAGTGTTTCTAATTATTTCTCCTTTAAAAATTAGAAAAGTATGTCTTTCTCTCCAGAGACATGTTATCTTCAGTTATTTCTATAATTTATATGGTTGCATGGGGTATGTCTTTATAGTTTTTATTTGGCTTGACCAAAGTGCAAATTCAATTTTATAGGTGTGACTAGTTAGCCTTCTCTTTTAAAACCTGAATGTGGTTTTGTAATTGAGAAAGTTAATGTTTGCTTCTCCTCTTTATTCCTGACTCTGCCATCTTCTTATCTCAAGGGCTTCTTAACATCACAATTTCAAGAGAACGCTACTGCATTTACTAGTAACTGTAGGACCAGAATCCATTTATACTACTGTGTTCACATTGTAGTTGGAGTTGATCATCTGAAGTTGAATTGATACTTTTCTATAGCACTTCTTTTGCATCCCTCAAATATGGTCACCAGATTACAACACAGCCTGCAAGAGCTTCTAGCTCTTACAATCTATCATCTTTGAAGGTTTTCTGAAGTAACATGACATGATCAAAAACATACTGTTTTGATGGCTAATTGGCTGGGCTTCCTCAGGATGCCAGCATTTTATTTATTCTGCTAACCACATGGCTGAATGTAGGGGTTTGCTGTGAATTGTAAGACTAGACAATGCATAAACATGTATAAAATTCAGTGTGCGTCTTATTTGTAGAAGTCAACTGTGCCACTCATGGTATTTGTTAGTAATAAAGAGAAACTGACTCTAGCAATCTGAAGGCTGTGGGCACTACTGAATTCAACATGGGCTGAAAAACATAGTATGAGGAAACAAGGTAGCCCCAGAGATCAAGATTCAGGATATCCAAAAGCAATTCTTTACCGAAAGAGTCTAATGAGGACATAGCCCCATGGCTTCCACCATTGTCAGTGAGCTCTAGCCATCCCTTCATCTTTCTGTCACTCACTCAGAAATGAAAGCCTTCCAAACAAGAACATCCAGCTAGCTGAGGCTGTGTCATATGCCCAGCCTGGCGGCCTAAGACCACAGAGAGAGAGAAGCTGGCATTTTTTTTTCCTGTAGGCTACATACAGTGGAAGGGTTTCCTCCTAAATTGGAAAGAAAGTGGCTTTGTAGATAGATACAGGATTTAAAAAAAAAACAACTTGCAAATATTCACTATTTTTATAAAACAAGCAACTCATGATTAACTTTGACAATTTATTTTTAAAAATTAAGATTTTTTCTGGGACATCATGTTGAAGCTAAAGAATCCCACCTCTGTAGCATATTATTTGGGTTAGCTTGGGAAACAAAAATAACATTTCTAATTCCTAATTACAAATTTGAAATAATAATATTGACTGTGTTGAGATACTATTTATAATGCCTTAAAGACAATGACAAGTACATTTCATGTATTTATTTTTTTGTTGTTGTTAATCCTCACCCGACACAGTGAAAAGGAGGGGGAGAGACAGAGAAAGAGAGAGAAACATCAAAGTGAGAGAGACACATTGATTGGTTGCCTCTTGCACTCACCCCGACCAGGGCCAGGGATTGAGCTTGCAGTCGAGGTACATGCCCTTGACTGGAATTGAACCCAAGACCATTCAGTCCATGGGCCAACATGCTATCCACTGAGCCAAACCAGCCAGGGCCATGCATTAATATTTTAATGGCATTTTTCTACTTAGGCAACTTATTTGATTGGTGTGATTGTAATTTTTTAGAAGTTAATATTACTTTGCTGCATGATGATTCTGCTCACTTATCTGCAATTTTAAAATAAATTATGTAGTTTGATTTTTTTTTTCTTTAACAGACAGGCCAGCCTCAATGAAGCAGCCGAGAAGTATTATGATCTGGCAGCCAGGCTGAGGCCCAATGTAAGTACTTTCTTGATGAGAAGCATTACTTACAGGGACAGACTCACAGCATGAGATGGTTATAGACTAGATGCCTCTTGATACTGGGTTTTCTCTCTGATCCTTTATTCTGAATACCAACTAAATGGCTAATTCAACAATAAAATTTGCCAATCTCAACCTTCTTTCTTTTCCCAGAGGTACAGATTTCTATTTTCTACCTTGCATAAAGCATTATAAATTTTTATCATCAAAATACAGGTGTTAGCATTTCTAAATAACTTGCATTTGGAAGACTTTTAAAATTAGTTTCCTTAGAAGTTTGTTTGTTGTCGTGTTAAATATCTAACAACTTTCGAACCTCGTAAGTATCTTTTGATTCTTACATATAGTCAAATAGGTGTGTGCCTTTTTCATATTCCACGATCCTAATTTCTAATAACTGTGCTTTTCAACTTTATCAAGTATGTTTTTATTTGACTTTTTCCCTGGGTAGTCACACTTCCATAAAGTAAGATGGATATAAATTAGGTCATTACTATTGAAATAGAGGAACCACTTATGAGAAAATAAGAATGGGTTTTGTATTGGTCTTCTAAGCACTTTTTATTCACAGCACATCACTGAATTCCATTCCATTACTTTTATTCTCATACACACTCCACTCTGCTCTCTGCATCACTATTTGACACTAAGACCTCTATCCTGCTCTCTGAATCTACACCATCTTTTGAGAAATGTAATTTTGTAATGAAAGTGCATGTGTGATGTGACTACAAATGAAATCCGTCTCATTTCTGTACAGTAACTCATCTATTGGGCAAACAAACATCTATAGAATGCCCACTTTGTGATAGGATACAAAGATTTCTCACCCTAAAAGACCACACGATGTAGCAGAGAAGACTGAGCATAATCAGCTAATTGCAGTACAGTGTGGTGATTCCTATAGAGAGGTACCTACAGTCCTGTGGGAGCACAACAAGAAGCTTTAATGCTTCTTGAAAGCAACCCACCCAGGAAGTAGGTTTTTTTCAGGAGATTCAACCACATACAAACTTAGCCCTGAATCTAAAAGTCCTTTGTTTCATTAATCATGAGGTACTTTTAAGAAGTGGTGAGCTGTAACAGAAGAGAATAATTTAATAGCTGTAATGGTAGGAACGATAACAGCTAACACTTATTGAACACTTCTCATGTGTCAGACATTGTGCTAAGTCCTTCCTATGAATTCCCTCATTCATTTCTCACAACAACCCATGGGTAGTTGCTTTATCCCCATTCTGCTGAAGCTCGGAAGACATTCATTCTCTCTCACACCCAAGAAGTAGAATCACATGGAAACCTGGGCTACTGTGTGCATAAGAGAAAGCTTGATAGAAAAATGCACTTACACTTAGAGAGGAAATGCAGGCCACAAGTCTAGGAAACCAAAATAAGAATGGTCTTCTCATATTTACTGAATACCTATTAAGTGCCAAGCACTTTTCCAGGCACTGGATGCGCAGCAGTGAGCAAAACTGACAAGAGTCCCTGCCTGTTGGGAGCTTACAACCTAGGCTGAGGCGATGGAGCAGAAGCAGATGGGTATGGCATGTCAGACAGTGATAAGTGCTTTGGAGAAAAGTGGAGCAGGAAAAGGGAGTTAGGAGGTTCTGGGGGAGGTTTGCTAAAGGCATAGCTTTGTAAATGCCTGAGTTGGGCATCTTTATGTGGCATTTCTCAGAAAAGGGTTAAATTTGAGGACTTAAACTTACTATAACTTAATTGAAGACAGGAATCAGGTTTTTTGCTTTTCTTGCTTTTTTCTTTATTTTCTTTACATTGCCTAATATATTGCTCTTAATGTACATAATAAATGATGTTAAGTTTAACCTTTACTCATTGAGTATGTCACTTGAGTGTCACTTTTATTTTTGTTAAGTGGTTGATCAAAAGATCTTCTTCAGCATATTATAGTGGATTAGTGGGAAAGAGCTATCTGAGCTATTTGACCTGACCTAAAAAATTAAAGATGCTGAGGAACCCCAGATTTAAGCCTGATTTATGAGATTATTTATTTTAAATGACTAGCCAAATCATAAAATCAATATTTAATCTCCAACTCAAAGCCATTTTTTTTTTCAGAAACTCTCAAAAGTTACTTCATAAATGTGGTACAGACTGCACTTGAAAAATGCTTTTATTCAAATGATACTTCCCTTATCTGGTAATGATAAATTATTTTATGGACTTGGAGAGAATACAAAGTTCATACTTAACAGTAAGTAAATGGTGTTACAGTCAATGGATCTACAGATGTGGTCTTTCCATATCTGTTTTAAGAATTGTGTTTTGGTTTTCTGTATGCAATCCAGGGAAGTGAGATGTCACCAAGGCAAGACTGATAAAATACAGTGCATTTTTCCTCTGAAATGAAGAGATCTACTTAAACAATAGCCATGTAATGATTTATTAGCAGTTAGCATCTGATCTAAATTAAGGTATTCATCTAACATTTCTCTTGCTCATAGCTGTTTATTCACTTTGTCATAAAAGCATTGTCGTTTCTATGCCTTAACTTAATAAATTTTAGTTGCCTACTTATATAACATAACAAAACAGATCTCAATTCCCATTCCACATTTAAGTAGTTTCACTATCTCCTCTATTTTTGTTGTCTACACGATAATCTACTCTTACTCTTATTTTTCATAAAGCATTTCTTTCCACTGTTTAAAAGTCCAACTACAACAATCAGTAGTTGTATGTGGGGTCTCTGTGGATGTTTTAGCCAGGCTCATGTCAGATCATGATTATACAAAGTAAACTACGTGGCTGTAATCCTTGTGCACACCACTTATCGTCTTATTAAAAAGATTCTTGGTTATCTTTGGGATATATTTCTCTCTTAATAAAATACCTATTTCATTTCTTCAGGATGTCCCATAATGAATTTATTTAATTTTTCTATTCTACAAAAGCCATAGTTTTCTATAAAATTTCCTTAGAAGAATTCCATTGATCAAAATCTGAAATAATAAAACAAATCTGAATTAGCAGAAACACATAATTTTAAGTTTTAGATTCTGATATTGTCTCTTCAACAGGGATACTCAATACATTGCCATTTACTGAAGTACACAGAGAAATATATTTATTATAAAAATGTCCCTATTAAAAATTTATTTGATTTGGGGGGGGGTGCTGTAAAATTAAACCTTATATTATATTTAAGTATATCTCTATAATGGGAAAACTCTACCAAAATAGCCATTTTGAGTTTTTTTTTTTTATTTTTAGTGTTGTTTTATTTAAGAAAATTGATCTTTCGGTAGAAGTTACTTTGAAAACATAACACTGTTCCTCTGTCTTCTCTCCCACTTATGCACATAAAAAAATGCTGACTCTTGAGGACTAGAGGGAACATTTAAATGAAATGGTTTTGTTCTTCCTGTGGGACTCAAGCCAAATTCTGCATTAACATATGGATTTCTAAATAAAAAGAATGGATAATTTGCATAGCACAAAGTCACCCACTTTAGTAAACTCTAGAGTTAGAAAGGAGTAATTCCTAATGACCAGGTTTATATAGCTTCTATTCTTCTAGATGTAATTGTTTTAGTCTAAATTCATGTGACTTCTTTTTTAAATCAAGTTCCAGCTTTGAGCAAGACTCTATACCAAATGCAGTAGGATTAAAAAGTTATGAAAAATTAACCCTGACCTTGAGAAATATACTATGTAATGTGGGGAGAGAGTGGAAGAGAAAACACCTGGGCAATTAATAATACTATATAGTAAGTGCTTTCTGTGGGATATAAACTAGGTACTAGAGAAATGCACAAGAGAGATATTACTTTCAGCTTGATTGATCCTAGAAGGCATAGACCATAGGTGGGAAGCTTAGAGAATCTTGAAATGACAGGATCTTTATAGGTGAAGATTTTAGCAAAAGAAGGAGAAAAGAGAGAGTTCTGGAAGTCTGAGGCATATACATGAACAAGGAGATTGAGCTCAGAAAGGATGAGCTATATCCAAGAAATAATAAGCAGATATGGTTTATATTGCCAACTTTGAGAGCCAGAGAGGAAGGGGCAGGGAAAACAGAACTGGAAATTATGATAGAACCAAATGAAAGTCATAAGTAGCATACTAAGAATTAGGAGTTTGTATTCCAGAATTGTGTTAAACAGAATGGCATAATGAAAGTGATAATTTAAGATAACCATTTATATGATGTAATGAATACAGGGTGGGGCAAAAGTAGGTTTACAGTTGTGAGTACATGAAACAGAGTTTATTCTTGTATTACTACTTATTAATTTTTGCATTATTTTCCATATGAACAACTGACAACCTACTTTTGCCCCACTCTGTATATGGTGCATATGGGAAAGTAGAATTGAGAAATGCAGCCTTAGGAAAACCAAGTAAAAGGTCATTATAATGGCATAGGCAGAAGGTATAATAGATTCTAAAGTTTGGAAACACATTGGAATAGAAAAGATCATGCAGGGGCAATAGCAGATTATTTGATAGGATGTGAGTAAGAAAATGAGTTGGCCCAATGCCTTGTTCTAAAATTTTGAATTTAGATAACTTGGTGGGGGGATACCCTAAATGGAAACAGGGTGGATAGAGGGGTGTGTTTATTTCAAGAAGGAATTGTTATGTTTTCACCAAGCAGATTCTGAGTGAGAGGTAGGATGTTCTAATTTTCTATGGGTGTGCCTTTCAAGTGAGCATTTTGGGGAAAGGCCACAGTTAGGGATAATGCTGTGGAAGTCATTTATAGAAAAGAGATAGTACCACAGAGGAGGATAAGGTCATGAAGGCTCTGAGCCAATGTACAGGAGAGAAGAAAGTTCATTTCAAACCCTTGGGAAATCTCTACATTTGAATGTAATGTAGGAAGACAGGAGACGATGGCAAGGCATAGAGATAATGTTGGTGAGCAATTTCCACTGCTGCTAAAGGTGATTGAGAAAGTTCATTGACTTCAGAGAATAAGACAACATTAGCTAGCTTTAAAAGTTCAGTTTTATGCAAGTGATATGGGCAGAGTTATTAAGGCCTTAAGGAAATGGGGAATTGGGAGCAGAGAGTATAAAGTTTTTTTGTGAATAAGTTTGGAGGTAAATGAAAGAGACAGGGTATAAAGAAATATTAAATATATGTATATATAAAAGATAGGTATTAGGGTATGTATGTGTCTACATATGATATGAGATTAAAAATGTGTGCAAATAGAAAGGAAGGCAAAAGAAATACTGAAGCTTTTAAAGGATCATTTACTCCCCAGGGACTGAAGAAGAAAAAGTAGACTATGAAGATACAGAAGGAAAAAGTACAATTTAGAAATGGAGGGGACGTAAGCTTAGGTTGTAAATTACTTTTATCATCATTATTTGGTTATTGGATGATTTTGTGGCAATAGGGCAAAATTGACAACATTAAAAACCTGTGGACAGCTAGATGTGTTGAGGCTCAGTGCACGTAATATTTGATATAGGCCTGTATTATCTATGTGTGATACATAAATGCTAGTAGAAATACATTTTTGTGAGCTATGGATGGCATTAAGCCATTAGCCATTGTGTCATAATTCTAAGTGAAGATCTGAAGTCACTGGTGGGTTACTTCTGGTTTTAATTCAGCTCTCCAACTTTTGTTAGATGTTGTATTCACCCTTCATATTTCTAATATGTATAATATTTTTTAAATGTTCTTCCATGTGCATCTATTATATATGAAGTAAAGAGGAATGTGTTCTGATGATTAGATTATCCAGTAGAAAATTACATAAGGGCATTATATCTTATGTATATAAGGCACTTAGAGCATAAATTATTTCAGAGCATTATTATAAAATCAAAGCCAATGTTATCCATTTGGGCTCATTAACAATGATTATATGTCAAAAGGTCGGCATGAGAAATATGGGATTCGAAGAAATGAGCTTGCTATAAGAGAGTACAGCTGTGTTAGGAGATAGTTCACATATTCTACAATATATTACTTTCAATTTGGACTACTCTTTTTTAAAAAAAAATATTTTATTGATTTTTTTACAGAGAAGAAGGGAGAGGGATAGAGAGTTAGAAACATCGATGAGTGAGAAACATCGATCAGCTGCCTCCTGCACACCCCCTACTGGGGATGTGCCCGCAACCAAGGTACATGCCCTTGACTGGAATCGAACCTGGGACCCTTTAGTCCGCAGGTCAACGCTCTATCCACTGAGCCAAACCGGTTAGGGCTGGACTACTCTTTTTATAGAAATATGCGGTGGTGGCATTATGGCTATGCAGTAGAAATAACCACTAAGACTGGAATCTGGGGGGAAAGGATAAGAATTAATTATTTGGGTTGTTGTGATGGAAGAGAGAAAATATTGTAAGTTATAGTTGTTTCTGATGGGAAAGATATTTCTCAACCCTAATTACAACAAGAGACCATGAAAATAAAGTTAAGCAGGACAGATTGAGAATTGACCTTAAAAGGGATTGGGGGAGTGGGGAAATTACTGAGATTTTCATTTTGTTGGAAAAAAATGACAGGGTTACTAATAATTTGTCTGGGAAGCAGTTAAACCACATTTCTATTGTAAATAGAGGAAGAACCATATGGCCTCTTCCAAAACTTGCCACAAGTTTCTGTGATGTGGGAAAATGACATACCATGTGTCATTTGACTTTCAGACATTAATGATATATGGATCCCAGAATCACCAGATTGATTTTATGAGTAAACTGTGTTTTAAAATTTGCACATATATTTCCCACCATCACTAGTTATTTCAGTTTCAAATACATCTATATATTTTACCATTAGAAAAAAAACTGAGGTAAGCTGAGAAACCCACAATAAATAATAGGCTTCAATCAAGAGAGAAATTGCCATTCATTTGCCCCACATTTTACCTGATTTTATTAAAAAGGCCCAAAGATATCATTGAAATACGACTGCTGTTTATTCACACATACCCAAATAAAGTCAAACCCTTACTCTATTTCAGTTCATAAATAGGCTTCATCACATTGATATTATGTATATTTTTGCACACATCCGTAGAAATCAAGTACCTAATTCTTCTCATCTAGTTTCAGCAAGACAGATGCTCACTTCCCTGAGAGTTTCAGTTATGTCAGGATCCATTTTAGTCTCATCACACCCATCTCTGTCTTTAATTTCCTTTCTACTGTAGGCCTTTCCCCCAAAACTATTTAGATGTTGCTGCTCTTTTCTTCTAACAAGTTCCAAAGCCAAATTTTTGGTACATTCACTTCTCTCTGCTTACATGGTAGTTGCTTTGTATTGTATTTCTATTTTGAAAATGTTGGATAAACCAGAAAAAATGTATTTCTAAAGTGGTTACTGTTCTAATTCTGTTTATCATCTTGTGTAAGTCTTCATGCTTAGAAGACTAAGATGGTTAGTACAGACCACTTCTTCACTAACTGTTGGTTGGGCTGCTTGTCGCCTAGACTGGGATCAGATAGTTGGGCTGAATTCAGCTGAATTTACAGTTTCTCTATCCTTGGGGTATTGATATTCATCATGACCCACAAGCAATCGTTTTTAAACATTATTTTTTTCAAAATCTGTGTATGAATGGTGTGTGATTTAGATTCATAACCAAAAAAGAATGGGGAGATGGGAGGCCTGGACAGGAACTCAAGTGGCTCTTGGGGATAAAGAACATCAGCTTGAGCACTTTAGGTTGTGAACCATCAAAACCTTTGGGAAATTCCACTTCATTATGTTCTCTGATTCCAAGCATATTTATTTTTACTCACATTTCTTTGTGGGGGTATCCTTTGCAGAATTTATTGCTATAATTGTTTGAATTGTGGGACCACACACTAAAATTACATTTAGTTCTTTTTCCTCCAGAGAAAGTGGATTCCTGGTCACTTTGAAAACTCAGCCAATCTAAAACACTGGCTACCTGGAAGTATCAGCTAGGGTGGACTGGGAGCTGCCACCATGGGAAAGATGACCCATCCCCCACTCCCAGTCACCACCTTCTTCAAAATCCCCTTTGGTCCTCTCCACAGCTGGCCTGCCCCATTTCTGTTTTACTTGTACACATGTATGTTGCTGATCCTCAGTTGGCCTATGGGACTGTGTTTTTCTAAATCCACACTGCAACATTAACGAAAAGTTGTGTTTGTGTGTAAATCTTTATTCCCTCCCTCTTATAACGTTCCTGTAAAAAATCTACTTTCCCCCCGCCCCACCTTTCCTCTATTCCTAACTCTCATTATCTGTCCAAACCCTCATTTATAATAACAGATAAAATTATATTGTACTTTACCCTAAAGACTAGTAAAAGTTAGACAGATCCTGGGAAATTAATAAATTGCTAGATTAATTTCTCTTGAAAGTTCTATGCCCTTCTTAATGAAAAAAAAAATCTGAAACTTTTTTAAATGGTAAGGAAGATTTTATTTAGGGCTATTTTGATAGGCGTCAAGAATACCGCAAGAGGGGAGATTGGGTTCCACCTAAAATACAGCACAGACAGCTGGGGATTTATAGCCAGTTAGCAAAGGGGGTGGGGAATTTGATCAGATATCAAGAGGTGGGGGTGTGGGGTGTTCTCACTAAATTGACTTAGCAGCGTCTTTGCTGCAGCTGGGTGAGGCAGGCCTCAGACAAGCCCCAAGGATGAGGCCTCATCAAAATGATAGTTCAGAGGAGCCTGTCTCCCTTGGTGAAGGAGAGCTTTTTTCATCCTTGATGACACTATTCTCCCAGACTGGGTTGTTATAATGCTACACTTCTTATCACTAGATCATGTCATAATCAAGAGCTTCTCTTTATCACTTGAGAAGAATTAGGTTAAATACATTGCTGCAGCATTGTTTTTGCTAACGAGGTCTAGAAGAGAGCTGAAAAGAGTGACAGCTTTAAGAGGGAAAGAAATGTGTGTGCTACAAAATTGTTCAGTCATTGTCTTATAATCGACTGTATTTGTTTAGATATCAAGTGCCAGCACATGCCTACAGTGGTATAGTTTTATGTGATCCTGGACCTGCAAGTGTGGTTCCATCAAAACTTAAAACTAGATGCCAAGCCGGTGTGGCTGAGTGGTTGAGTGTTGACCCATGAACCAGGAGGTCAAGGTTTGATTCTTGGTCGGGGCACATGTCCAGGTTTCAGGCTCAATCCCTAGTAAGGGGCATGCAGGAGGCAGCCGGTCAATGTTTCTCTCTCATTATTAATGTTTCTATCTTTCTCTCCCTTTCCCTTCCTCTCTGAAACCAATAAAAATGTATTTTAAAAGAATTAAAACTAGAGTAGTCAATTTAAGAATAGGACACTTACGTTTGGCTAACCCTTATTATTCCTATGTTGTTTTCATCTCTTAAAATGATCTCTACTGAAATAGCTCCCAGAAATGCAGCTTTCCAGGATATGCACATTGCCCTTTTGAGGAGTAAATGGCGAGTTAAAGAGGGCAGATGTGGTGCCATTAGAGATTTTGTGACGAGAGTTTTAAGTGGTCACTTAATGACAGTATAGCGCTCATTTGAAAAGTAAGTTGCTCAGCTTAGGAATGTTGAATTTTAAAGAGAAAAGCAATTTGAAAAGATTTGTTAGAACAACTTACCAAATTATAAATAAACTACTTGCAACAATTCATAACAAAAAATTAGACCCTTAAAACACGTGTAGAACTAATCAGCTGTGTTTTTGATAGTGTGATATTTAGATTTCAGCAAGTTCTAGAATGGAGAGATGCAGAGCATTACTGCTACTGCTATCAATCACATTTTTTTTTTCAATCTGAGTTACTCTCTCCTTATCTACTTAATAATATAGTAAGTAGCTGGATCTTCCCCATGAGATCTATACTTGTACTACAGTTTATCTTTTTATTGCAATTGCAGTTTTCACTGGTTATTTATATATGAATCCTAATAAAGCCCACTAAAACAAATCAATAAAAATCCTCAACGTATATTAATTTAGTTTTCCTGTGAGACAAATTATTTCTCTTAAATATATAGTGCGTTTTCCATTACAATTCCAGAAACCAATGGTGGTTTTGCCTTTTTCTTAACAGTGTTCAACTGTCTTTTCCCAAATGGTTATACTATTCATTAAATTTTCATAATCATAAGTTTTATCTGTTCCAACTGTTTACTTGTAACCACAATCATGCTATCCAACTCTCAGCAAATCAGACCTGCAATAATATATAAACCCATAATATGCATTGATGTATCTTTATCCATGATGAGATAATAATTAAAATGATACTGGAAATGAAGAAAAACTATTTGAGAAATTGTCCATGTGAAGATGACGAAAGACTCAAGGATTTTTAAAATTCATTTCTACTCACTCTACTTAAAAACAAACCTTAAATACATGGACATATATGTTTACTTATGAATTTTCTTATGGAGAAAGATATTTTTATTTAGAATTTATAATTTCTCACTTATATTTAGTTAATTTTCTCTACTTTAATATCTCCTTTTTGATACAGTTTTTTTAGGCTAGCATTGAGAGCAATACAGCCCTCAGAGCTCGAGGATGGAATGAATTATTTTCTACCCAAGGAGGATTATGTACACTAATTAGTCTTGGAAATCTTTACTGGAGGCATGCACATATGCTTCGTTTTCCCTTCATTGAGAAATATGACATTATCGCTTTATTTTCCAGTTTACTGATTGACAGTAACTCCCAAACATTTCCTACTTGTAGGAAACTTTTATGGCAAACAGATGATGGCTTATATCCTAAGCAATATAGTACCATAACAGTCTTCAAACCACTTATTTACTTTTGAATTTGTATAAACTGTGTCCCCATGTTTGAAAGTTAGGAACCTTTATCGTACACATTTAATGATGTAAAAAACAGAGCATTCACCTAAACAGGAACAGTGATATTGAGAAAGTTAAAAGTTGATAAATATTTTAAGTCCACATTTTCACGTGCCTGTCTATTATAAGTTATTTCTTAAAGAATATCTGTCTTTATAACTTGTAGAAGAATAAACATGATGTTGGGCATAGTCTTTTTTTTAAAAAAAAAAGTTGGAAATATCAGCCCAACAACATCTACATTAGTTAAACATTAAAGTTAAATTCTGCCCCATTTTTATATATGGGAAACTGAGGCAGGATAACTTGTTTAGTATCTGAAAGCTAGTGGTGCAGTCAAAATACAAATTCAGGCAGTCTGGTATTAGAATCTGTGCTTTTAACTCCCTGCTTCATGTATAAGATTACCTACAAAAATTCAGTAATGATCACAAATGAACCCGAGGCACTGAAGTCAAGGGACAGTTCTTGTTTAAAATGTGGTGACTGGCCCAGCTGGTATGGTTCAGTGGTTGAGCATCAGCCCAGGAACCAAGAGGTCATGGGTTCAATTCCCAGTCCCGGCACATGCCCAGGTTGCGGGCTCAATCACCAAAAGGTGCACGCAGGAGGCAGCTGATCAGTGATTCTCATGATTGATGTTCCTGTCTTTCCCTCTCCCTTCCTCTCTCTAAAAAATATCAATAAAAACATATTAAAAACGTGGTGACTCAGAATGTTTGTATATAAGTCATTTTGTGGAGAAGTGACAAAATCTTGAGATTAAGCTGCAGACCCTTGAACGGATGCCTGTATCCACTCCACCCCATGTGGTCTACAGATCCCAGATGGAGAAACACTGGAAAAGGGTAATGGCCCACTTTAAAGCCAGAAAAGCAGAATAACAATTATATGTCAATTTCTAAAATAGGCACCGGGGATATAATGAGAAGCGAGGTTTTCGTGATCCCTGCCTGGTCAGAGATGTAGCAGATGCAGGTTTAGCATCTAATTGTTTCTTCATTTTATTTTTTATTTCTTATTTTTGTTAATCCTCACCTAAGAATTTCTTTCTCTCTTTTTTTAGAGAAAGTGGAAGGGGGTGGGGGAAATGGGGGAGAGAGAGAGAGAGGGAGAGAGAGAGAGAGAGAGAGAGAGAGAGAGAGACATTCATATAAGAGAGACGCATCAATTGGTTGCCTCCAGCAATCCAGGTACATGCTCTTGATCTGAAATCAAACCTGAGACCCTTTGGTGCATAGGTCAATATTCTAACCATTTAGCAACACCGTCCAGGGCTCTTCATTTTTTTTCAAGAGTGGTTTATCTAGGTCAGTGATGGCGAACCTATGACACTTGTGTCAGAGGTGACACGCGAACTCATTTTTTTGGTTGATTTTTCTTTGTTAAATGGCATTTAAATATATAAAATAAATATCAAAAATATAAATCTTTGTTTTACTGTGGTTGCAAATATCAAAAAATTTCTATATGTGACACGGCACCAGAGTTAAGTTAGGGTTTTTCAAAATGCTGACACGCCGAGCTCAAAAGGTTCGCTGTCACTGATCTAGGTTATGTTTCTTGAAAGTTTGCATCTTCCACAGTTTATACAACAGTGCCTAAAAATGTATGCATTCAATCACCTTGCTTGTGTCTTCAAAGACTGTTTAGGGACTTCAGGAAACATAGCAAAAAAGTTAATTATTTTTGTATTGCTTAAAATGTATTGATTACTTTGCCCAGGACTGACTCAGGCAAACACAGTAAATATGTTTCTTGTTTTCTCATTAAAATAGTATTTCCTTTTCTTTGAGAAGTCCTTAGAAAAACTGAAGCAAGCAAAATTTAATGAGAGCTACAGTAGAATGATCTGGGTGCATTATGTCAGATTTTATTTTATTTCTACTATATATGTTTATTATGAGCTAGAGATATATTTGTGAGAAACTCATATATTAAGGTTGTTGTGATTTCGTGTCCTGTACAAAATGTTTAAATACACAGGAATCTAAAATTCCTCTACATATAAACAAAGCATTCTGCTTTAAAATTTCTTTTGAAAGAAAAAGTAACTTAGATATATGATAAATTGATTGTACATTTTTAACTGTTTAAAATGTTTTATTAATAGAGTATTACTGCAAAAAGGTTTTATTGAATAATTAATAATTGATCTTTTAGTCCTTAATTTATCTGATCTTAATACTTCTCTCATATAGCTAAAGTGAAGTTTCTGGATATGGTAATAGGACGTATAGCATGAAGATATAACACTGAATGGTTTTTAAAACTCAGTTTGAATTTTCAACTCTGTTTTAATGGAAATTTATTACCGCCTCAAACATGTGCGTCCTGTGGCAGTTAAAGTGTCTAGAACATGCCAGAGTCTGGAAATGACCACAGCTGTGCCAGATAGGTGTTGGCAACAGCCTCTGAACAAGTCGGAATCCTTACCGGAGGCAGGAGTAGTGGCAAACGTTCTGATACACGCTCTCACTGGAGTTTGACAATCAAAGGGCAAGTCATTATTGCAAGTTTTGAAAGCCTATTTTGAGCCAAATGTTTTTAATAAAGTGACAGTGCATAATGCTAAATGATCCTTGATATAGTATAGGCAGCACCATCAAATGTATATCAAGTTTTTATTTTAATACATTTTTAGTTGTAGCTATAGGTTAGCCTTTAATGCTATAGCTCAAAAGGAGAAATATTAATCATGAATATATATTATGTATATGTTAATGCCATTAGCATTCATTAAATGTTTAGGCATAAGCTGTATTGTGCTCATCATATAGCAGCAGTAAAAAAAGGTATCTACTTCCAGCAAGAAACTTTGGGTTTTGTCTTCCTGACTGTATAGACATGTCTAGCATGTAAGATTTGTCTATTCTCTAGAGTAATCTATATAGTGAACTCACAGTGGTGCTGTATCATAGTCCCATTCCCAGGTAGGCAATACCACTTAGCAGTATAGGCTGTGGAATCCAATGGCGTGGGGACTAAATCAGGCTTCACTTACTGTGGCTCTGGAATCTTGGGCATTTTACTGAATATTTCTAAGTTTCTTTTGCTCGCTCTGTAAATGGAGGTAATAATAACTATCTCAGAGGATTTAATATGGGAAATAAGCAATTCATATAAAGTACTCAGAGCTAAATTATTTACATTGCAGGAATTTTATCTGCATGTTCTTAGCACAGAGAAGATAATTTTAAATAAATAAGTGATTTTTACTCGCCAGGCCACATAGACTATGAGCAGATTGGTGTTGCCTGTCTCAGGCGCAAGCATGCTCCTCCCTCAGGGCATTTATGCTCTTGCTTTCCTCCCGCTGCCATGCCTTTCCTCCGGATAGCCGCATGGCTTGCTCAGGAACTGTCTTAAAAAACTGCTCAAAGATGCCCCGCCCCCTCAAAGACCCCCAACTCTATCCTGCAGTCTTTTTTTTTCTCCCTAGTGCTTGTCACCATGTACAATCTATATATTTTCTTATGTATTTGTCTTATCTCTCTCCAGTCTCTAGGGCATGAGCCCTGTGTTGGCAGGGACTTGGTTCTCTGTTCTTCGCTTCCCCAGCACATAGAGTGGTGCCTGGAAGACAGTAGGTGCTCAGTCAGTAGTGAGGGAATTCAGTGAATCTTCTGTCCTCTCAGTCTCTGCTGGCTTCCTCTCCTTTGGTAGTGTGGACTTCCCGCAGCACTGAGTGTGGTTCTAGTGTTTTAAACATATATGTACATCCTCCTCTCCAATAAAATTTGGCCTTGAAATACAAGCAAACTACAACATGTGCTGCTCAGCACACAACACCGTGATGTTTTATAATGCTGGAAATAAAACCAAAACGCAATGAGACTGACTGCCAAGAACACATTCAGAGGCTGTTCTGTAGTTTACTTCAAGAGCAATATGAGTTATTTTTAAGAGATTTTCAAGGATGGTGTTGATTTTTAACTCTCGCTGAAGGTAGAACCTTGAAATCTTCTCTCTGTACACCTGCATGCAGCCCCCTGGGTCTTTTGGTTCCCTCAGTCTTTCTACTTGAGTATCAAGAGACGGAGATCACAGTGAACTGAGTGCTTTATCAAATTTTAAATTCATACCCCATGAAATGCAGAATCGCTCAGATAGTTGGGTCTCTTGCTAAGTGTTTATACATTCAGATTCTGAAACTCAGCCCATGGTAGAAATGACAACAAATCTAGTAGAATAAAAATATATATTAACCTTTGGGACAACTGATATAGAGCTCTGTATTCCAAGTAAAATACATTTTTTTATTATCTAGAAAAGCAGAATAATCCTTAAACTTTTTTGCTTGGCCCATTGATATGCATAATTTGCAGGCCTCAGATTACTCTGAAAAATGCAAACTAAATAATAAGGTAGAAGCTGATTTTATTAATCCACTCAGACTTTACTGAACATTTGCCAATGGGTTTCTAAAAAATTACCCCTAAAGGGCATATCTTCTTCTCAACAGGTAATTTTCCATATATTAAGGTTTCTTTTTTTAAAAAAAAAATGACAGAAATAATGCAATGCTGAAAATAAGGGTATGTGAAAAAAACCTAGGATGTAAATAATGAGGCAAAAAGTTTTCCTCCCCATTAGTCAATGTTATGAAAGAAGGAAAAAATAGATCTTATCATTTACTTTCCTGTACTATTGTCTGTGGATGACCTATTTTGATATTCAGAGTCACAATAGGAGGAAAGCACCGGTGAGAGAGGAAATGACAAGAACAACTGGTGATGCACCTGTAGTGAGAGGGAAAGTGTGCCAACGACCTAATATAACAAGCCACAGCCCGTGAATCAGTGGTTTTGTGTCAACCATAAGAACAAGAGAAAGGTCACAGTCTCTGAAAGAGAGACAGTCTGCACTTAAAGAAACCTGACTGTGGTTAAGAAATAATTTTAAAAATGAAAAGAACAAATTGGCTAAACGAGTCTGCGTGCTTTCCAGGAAGAGAATCTTCTTCCAGACTCTGCCGTCAGTGTGATTGGTAATGAGTCTATTGGGTAATAAGGAAGCAAGGGCCAGAGTGTGGACTGCATGGGGATTTGGTTGTGATATTTTGTTTTTTATTGGGGTCATTGAATCAACACTCCATCATTGGAGAAGAGAACTCTGTTTTACTCTCCACAATTTACACTTGCTGTTAGTTCTTCCATGAGTTCCTGTGGTTGAAGAATCCTAAAATAAGGGGGGAAATCAGGAAATGTGGTTATGAACATATACATTTTTAACTGTGTCTTTGAGTAATTTTCTTACTGGAATCAGTGGTTGACCTCACTTTCCTCAACAGATAAAATTTACCAACCATTATGTTTTATCTACCTTACCCTCTCCTCACAGCTATTTATTTGCCCACAGAGACAGGGCATAGTTTTTAAATTGTGGTCACAGTTTCCTTCATGTTACAAACCGTTTTGCATCCTGGACTTCTCTTTGGGACTTCATTTGTTGTTTGAAGCCCTGCTTGTAAAACAGGGTATTCATTTGAATTGAGAGAAGTATTTCTCATGCCTCGAGAACATTGCCCTGTGTCTATCAAAGTGCCATGAAAAAATAGAGCCCACAGAAAGAAATTAACATTTTCGAGATTAACCATCTGTTTGAGCTCAATTAAAAAAAGATCCTGCAAGGCCTCTCCTAACACGGTATTCCTGAACTGTTATAGAAACAATATGGTGAATTTATTATCCAATTAAAACTGATAAGGAAGTCGGCTTTGACATTCATTAAATAAACCCAAGATTCTACATTTGTTCTGGGACTCTTGGTTTTAAGTTATCTATACTTTTCTTGCTTACAATCAATGCTAATAAATTTTCTCCCACAGCTAAGCAGTAGTGTTATAGTTCTGTTATTTACTACTGATTTTTTAATCTACCTCCTGCCATTGAACTTGAGCCCAAATGTTATTTGTTGAGAATAAAAGTAGTGGTCTTGCCTTTGTGTAACACAGTGGTTCTCAGCCCTGCATTAGAATTACCTGGGGAGCTTTTGTAACACATTGAGCCCTGGGTCTCACCAGACACTCTGATTTTAATTGGTCCAAGAAAGAGCCCCACATCCTTGTTTTTAGAGCTCCCTAGGTGATTCTAATGTGCAATAAGACTGTGGACCACTGGTAAAAAGATTAGCATTCTGTTCTTGATTTGCTTTGCTTCCATCAGTCAGTTCCAGCTAAAACACTTACTGAGTGACCTTGGATGTGTTACTTAATGTCTCTGTCTTTCAATGTCCTCATCTGTCAAATGGAGCATTATTAGTACTTAAATCATCAAATCGGTTGAGAATCTGAGGAGTTCATGGATTTCAAGCATTTAAAATAGTTCCTAAAACATAAGTACACAATAAAGGTTAACTCTCATCAGCATTATCATCTCAATTTTTAAAATGGAAGTGATAATAATGAACCTTTGGATTGCTTCTCTATGAATACTTCCTAACGTGTGCTGTTCTGGAAGATCTGCACTTTGTTCTTTCACTTATTCTAAAACTCAGTGAAACTTGCTTTTATTCTGGTTCAGTCACTTAGATGGTGCATTGCCTTACACAAGTTAACTCCATTTCCTTTGCCTCGTTCTATCTATTGCATGGAGTTGGTGTGAAAATTAATTGAAAAGATTGGACGGCACATAGTAAGCATTCAACGGACGTCACTAATTATTATTGCTTTTATTAGCTTTATAATACAGTTGCTTTTATTAGCTATGGTGTTTCAGAAAATAACTAATTCACAAAACAGCAGACCTATTTTTGTGTGTTTTATGTGCTTTTAACCAAACTAAGTAATCACTTGGACACAATGAGCAACCTGAAACTAAATCGAACAAAAAGTAATAGCCTGCTCTCTAGCCAGCATGATGGCTCTGTGAGAAGTATAAGAACAAAAACATAAGCCATAAAATCCTTAAATTTTAAATCCTTAAAATCTTTACAGTCTCGTCATGACAGCCTCAGTTTGAAGTATTGCATGGCCGTGAGCAAAAAAGCTCCTTGAAACTCCAAATGCTAACTGCTCCTAAGTCATGACCTTTCCGTAGGCAATGCCAGCTCAGGGTTTTCAATCATGCAGCTTGACTTGAAAAGGCAAAAGAAGGAGTTGGCTCGATAGTATTAAAAAAGACAGATTTTATATTATTTTGTGTGCTCTTTATATGTTCTTTATACTCCCTGCATTCTGCAGAATTCAATGCATAGACCCTAGGATTACAATCAGCAGGGGCTCATGGGTTCAAACTTGAGTTGTAATAAAAGCCATCTTCCTGTCCCCGTATTTAGCATTTTTATGCCTTCATTTTCACACCAAGCTTTTAATAATTTGGCTGGAAATACTGTGCACAGGCATAATATACCGTAAGATTGTTACCATGGTTTAGGTGTTTTCAGTGTGGCATTAAAATATCTAATTTTGATAAGCATTAGAAAGGGAATTTAGATGTAGATATACCTTCCTAGATTTAGTCTGTGTCTTGGAAAAAATTACTGAAATCCCTGTGCTGACGGAGAGAGAAAAGAAAGAAACCAATTACAGTTGGAGAAATCAAATGAAATATAATCACTAAAGTACTTTATTCTAACATTATATCCTGCTAAGTGTGTCACATTCATGCCCTTTGGAGAGAAAACTCATTTGCTGTAATTTAATATTGAAGGTTCTATTTCCATTGTTATGCATTAAGAGTCATGCAGCTGACATATCACAAGTGTCTGAGAAAGTTAACCTCTTTGGATAAGATGATTCTCTAAGCTAAGCTCTTTTTCCTGAACTCCCAGAATTTATGAATGGTACATCATCTGCTCAGGCACTGAAGCAAGACACATAGAAAGCTGCCCAAGTCTGCCATTTTGTAGGCATTCGATGCTTTATTTCTCAAATCTGTCTTCCCTCTTTCCATCTGTACCAATACTGCTTTTGTACAAGCCCTCAATATGATCCTACCATTGCACAAGTTGTCTCCTTTCTTAGATCCATTTCCTGGGTTGCCGCAGAGTAAAATTGCTAAAATGTTAATCTGGTCATATTACTCTTTGTAAAGAAATGGACACTTGTCAGATTCTGCTTGCACCCAACACTCTAGGAGTTCTCCAAGAGTTCCTCTTGCATTCTACTCCTTTGGTAGATCAGCAAATACAGTTGGTCATATCAGATATAACCCAGATACTCCAAGTCCTCAATATACTGTGACTGTCAAAGTCACATTGCTTTTATTATGCAAATTTCAGTGACTGAACTTTACCATTCGAATAATTTCCTCTAAAGAAAGGCTACATGTTCTATAGAATTGTCTGGATAGTTTCCTAGTCACCACAATGAGCCTTTCTCGGTCCAAACTCACTTTGTTCCAACGCCCATCACATCATATTTGCCCTCTATTCACTGATCTTCTCCCAGCATGCTTTGCCCCATTTCCCTTCACTAACTACCTTTTGCACATGTGACACTAGTCTTTGACTTTTAACTAAATGTTTTAAGATGTTGGAGTATAACCAGAGTTCATTTTAAAGAGAAAAAACGTAACCATGGTATCAGCATCACTTTGTCAAATTTTACCCTATTGATGAATATTTCACTTGTTTCTTTTTTCTCTCTTACTGCTCTTATAAACAGTGCTGCAGAATGCCTTATTTTGCATATTTTATTAAACATTTTGTAATTCTCTAAGATAAATTTCTAAAAGTATAATTGCTGAGTTGAAGATGAACATTTTAAATATTAGTAGTTGCTATACTAGCAGATTATTTTTCCAAAAAGGTGTAGCAATTCACATCCCACCAGCACAGTTGTCAGATCTGAATACTGTTCATCTTTCATATTATCATCAACCTGAAGAATAAAAGTTGGTATCTTGTTGTTTCAAGTTGCACCTTTCTGACTACTGTGATAACATATCTTTTCACATGTTTTATATATTAACCATTTGTTTATCATCACCTGTGAGACCTGCCTGTCATATCTTTTGCAATTTTTTCTACTGAGTTTTTTTTTCTTATTAAAATGTCTGTCTTGTCCACTATGTCATGTGAATTTCCTGTTTTCCTTAAGAAGGCCTCTCTCACAGTGCGGTTTGGTTTTGTTTATGTTGTTTTTATTTAATTTACAGTTTAGATTTTGAATTTATATGGAATTTATTTGGGGGCATGATTTCAGGATTGAGTTAATATAGAGATATTGCCTAGCTGTTAAGAACACACTGTATTTATAAGATGTCATCTGGAAATACATATGTGATTAGTGAAACTGCAAGTTATAGATTTATCACTATAGTTTTCACACTACCAGCTTATATACATAAAGGAAGGGGATGAAAGGATATATGTGAGAAAATAGGTGCCAACATGTACATACTAGTTTGGATGGAGACAAAGAAATGGAAATTATGAACTTTCTCTTTTAAAAATGCATCTCTGTTTGCTAGGGGAAGAAGCTGTGCTTCTTCCCCTAGCAGTGGTCGGCAAACTACGGCTCAGCAAACTGTGGCTCGCAAGCCACATGCGGCTCTTTGGCCCCTTGAGTGCAGCTCTTCCACAAAATACCGGCTCTTCCACAAAATACCGACTTCTGCGCATGGGCCACTAAGTTTCAATCACACTGTATGTGTGCGCCCGCATGTGGTATTTTGTGGAAGAGCCACACTCAAGGGGCCAAAGAGCTGCATGTGGCTCACGAGTCGCGGTTTGCCAACCACGGCTAGGGCATCCCTCATGGGCCTTCTCTCTTCCTGGCTGCCATCACGTTGCAGAGGTAATCGTGCCTCCTCCCAAAGGGTGGACTTTGGCAGCACTCTTTCCTGCACTGGCCCTCTGCTCCCAGCCTCACATAGACTCAGGGTCTCCTTACTCCATTCCGTTGTTCTGCCGTCCCTTATAGCAGCAGCCCTTCTGTGTGGTCACTGCTTATTGCAGGCATGGCTTTGTCCTAATGTGCTGGAGGGCAAAGGAAAAGAAGTTCAGAGTAGACTTTCCTTTTATGTAAGTTGCACACTCCATTCTGCTCACATTTCATTGGTAATAGTTTAATTACACAACCAAATCTGAGCAAACTGGGAAATATTGCATCTAGCTGACAGCCATGTGCTCAGGAATAAGGGAAAAGCAGGTTGTGGTGAGGCAGCAATCAGCAATCTCCACCATATTTCTATATTGCATTGACTGTTTAATCTGGCTTTTCTAAATATGCATTTCTATTTATAGTAGATTCTTTTGCATAGATGTTATCTTCAATTGAATAAAAATAGCCTCTATATTCTTGCTATCCCCATGATTAAAAATAAATCTTTTACTGTGGGTCCCTTCTCAGGCATCCCTCTATCAAATTGTATCAAGTAGTATTTACTGTAACTATAAAGATATAGCAAAACCTTGGTTTTCCTTATCTTGAAAAATAGACAAGTGGTGAAGTTAATTAAAAGTATAAAGCATCCTTTCCTGTTATGCAAATGGATATTTGCAAACTGGTTTGCAGTGTAATGATAGTTATGCAGCATTATTTTTGAGATATGATGTGTTCACCATTAAAGTATTGCCATGCTTCAAAGATCCTCACATCCTCTCTTGGAAGATGTGCAGTTAACTCTGTTGCCCATTCAGGGTATTACTTGTGTGTGTGTATGTGTGTGTGTGTGTGTGTGTGTGTGTGTGTGTGTGTGTATGCATGCACATGCACACATTCATCCATCCATCTATTTTACTTTAGAAGCATGTGGAATAGTTCTACAAGATAACAAATAATGAAACATTAGAGAAGAAAATTTTTGGAAACATGATAAACAGCTAAATTTCCTTATATCAAGTCTATAAATAACATTTTAAATATTATATTTTTATATTTTCTCCCCTGGCTGACCTTGACCAAAATGAAGAAAAGGGAAAGTAAAACACAACTCTCTAGGCATCTGTGGACTTTACCATTTCCTTTGTGCCGGAATGGAAACGACCAACTTTAGTGAAGGAGGCAGCACCTCCAGTGAATTTCCAGATGTTCCACAGAAAACAGGGAAGAAAAGGCACTAAAATATTTTTATGACTCTTTGCTTCAAATATTTTTTCTGTGTTAAATAACTTAGCTTATTTGGGGGTTTGTTTCTGTGAGAGTCTAGAAGGTAGCAAGGGATTGTATACCAGTATAGACGAGTTTATGCTAAGCTTGTACCTGCTATATCTCTGCAGAGGAAACTTCCCTCCTGCTTATCTTGCCTAAACAAAGGGAAAATAAATTCAGGTCTGGGAAATGAAGAGAACAGTAATAAACTACTCAAAGCCAAAGCAGTAGTAGGGAGAGGAGGGAAGAAAAATATGAGAAAAATTTAGATCAAATGGGCAGTTTAAAATGTATTACTAATATAGTATTTGTTAATAGGCTTTAATAAGAAAAACATTAAAAGGGATAAGTAGGGATTCACATGATAATAAAGATAATAATTTAAAATAAATTATACAATTTAGAAGTAACTTCAACATAAAGCAGAAATTAGTAGAATCACAGGGAAACATCAACAAATTATAAGCATGCTGACGGGCAGTGTTTGATGACTTCTTAATAGGTGCAAGGAAGAAGGAAGAAAGAGGAGTTTGTAGCTTGGGCAACCAAGTAATTCTGGCACATGTTATTCAAATAGGGAATCTTGAAGAAGGAGCCTGTCTAATGGGCAGGGTAATGTGCTGAAGTTGACTACTTGGATATCCTAGATTCCAATCAGACAACTAATATGAGCCTGGAGATTAGGGGAGAGGTCAGGGCTTGAAATACAGGTTTTGAAGTCATGCTATAAAACCAAGAAAGAACGTGTAGTCCATGGAAAGATATTCAGGAGGTTCTGGGATTCCTAAAAGATGTATTAGCGCCAGTTAAAAGAGAAGCTTACAAAAGTGACTGAGAAAGAATTCTTCAAGAGGTGGAAGGATTGTGTGTGTGTGTGTGTGTGTGTGTGTGTGTGTGTGTGTGTACATGTCTGTTTAAGCTAGAGCCCATAGTAGCTGATGGATTTTATGTAGGGTGTGAGAGAGAAATCAAGAAGATTCCGTGTGTTTGCTTGAGCAACTTCCAGAAAGATTGAGTTGCCATTTCCTGAGGTGGGGAAGACTTCCCAGGAATAGATTTGGTGAGTGAGTCAGGGAAGGAAATAAAGAATGAATGATTTTTAATAGAAATGCAGCTTTACAACTTTATCACAGTTATTTAACTAATGATAATGGGTTTGTAAACCACACTTGATTATTGTAATGAACAAACTAATTTACATTTAGTGGCTTCTCATTTGCATGTAAACCATGTATTGTAAAGTAGTTGGCCTTGAAAGTAGGTTAAATATGCCTCTAGGAAACCCTTTTCACAGTATTAATTTGCTTAACAAGCTCTTTCTTCTTAGATATTAGAAATGGAAATTGAAACTTAGATGAGGAAGATTGCCTCTAGATCTGAAGTCAGAAATGATGATTTCTTACATAAAAATTTGACTTTATGAGCAATGTATGCAATTGAGAGAAAAACCTTGAAAATCTCAAATATGTATCCCTTGAACCAATATAAGCAGAAGTTGCTTTTAGTCAATC
The DNA here is from genome assembly GCF_000412655.1 of Myotis brandtii. Lineage (NCBI taxonomy): Eukaryota > Metazoa > Chordata > Mammalia > Chiroptera > Vespertilionidae > Myotis > Myotis brandtii. The sequence continues at coordinate 10,619,308 of NW_005371324.1, forward strand.
TATTTTACATTAGGTTATTTAAATATGCCTCTACCTATCTGCAGGAGTGTACAATTCATATTTATAGTTTTCAGAGCAACAGTTTGGAATATTATGTTTTCTGCACATTTAGGAAGTTTAGTTAGTCACACACCAAATACCTGTGATAGTAGTATCAGTGTGAGGGATATGAAGCTACCTGGAAAGGCAGCATGTAGGGGCTCCTTCATTAACTAAAGTCCTGAACATGGCCTTCAGCATGATCTTAGTGTTGCTGCTGTAATAGCCTGGTTATTATTAACAGGAAGGAGTAAAAAGGAAGACCCAATAATATAGGCATGCCATTTATACAGCTTTGCCAAAAAGCTGCATTTAATACTCTCCAAGTCTGTTCCTCACTGATCCATGGGGGAAGGGACTGGACAAAGGCCGTTTAGACACAAGCCCAGTAAGGTCTGAGTGACATGGGAAGCTGCCTACCTGCCTGTCAATCACACTTGGGAGCGAGTCAGTGGCCAGAGTGGGTGTGACCACTGCAAGCACACATGAAACCTGAATATTTAAAATTCTAATCAAAGAAGCAACTCCCTTCTCTGGTGTGCTGGGTTCCTGGCTCTCCTGTGGCAGGGGATGCACTCCCCTGCGCCCATGTGGCTCACGGCCATGTGGGACTCCCACAATGGACTAATGGACTTTAATTAGCTTGGATGCTGAACTAGACCCAGTTGCAACATGGCATGGAAGCACTGGACACTGGCCTTGGTTTGGGCTCTACTGGAACCCTAGCTGCACCTTTTTCAGGACTGGCTTAAGGGGTAGGGGACTTTGAAACTTAAGGAATGCAACCTACACTAGTAAAGCATTTTACTACATCTCATTCTGCCCCTATTTCAGCAGTACCCCAAGAACCTCGCTCTCATGGGCAATGGGAAAATTTGCTTCTCTGGTAATATCTTGATCATGGATAAAGCATGTTAAGGATAAAGTTCTTAACATGCATGATCTGGTCTCTGACAGTTGTTGCAGTCACATCTCACGTTTCTCTTGCCTTTGCTCTCTGAGCACTCATCAGCCTCATTTTATTTCAGCGTCTTGAACTTGCCATGCTTAGTCCCAACTCAGGACTTTAAACTTCTACCTCTAGGTCCTTCATCCATAATTCCTAATCATTCATCTGATTTCAGTCTGACAATCATTATCTAGGAAAACCTCTGAACTCCATTTGCTCCCTACACTATGCTTCATATTTATCATTCTTCTCATAGTTCATCTTTATTTAGCTGATCTTTATTTTCTCACAAGAGTATAGGTTCCATGAGGGCAGAGTTTATGTTTTTCTAACTCAACATTGCATCCATTGTACTTAGTACAGAGTCTGTTCATGGTAAATGCTTAATAAATATTTGTTGAATGAATATGTGAAGATACCTGATCTTCCTGAAGTCACACACCTAACTAAAGAGAGAGCCAAGGTTTTGATTCAGGCTACTAGTCATGTAAAGAGCAATCAGGGAGAGATGAGTTTTCATTTGCTTCTCTGGCTTGGAAAGAATAGGATTAAGTTATTTACAACTAATTATTATAGGGAAACTAGAGGCCCATTGCACGAAATTCATGCACGGGTACAGTCCCTAGGTCTGGCCGGTGATCAGAGCCTATCGGAGCCTTTTGTCTGCCAGCCGGGGCCTTCCTTCCCTGGCTGCCGGTGGCTGGTTGGGGCCTTCCTTTATTCCACGCTGCCCCCTGGTGGTCAGCACACGTCATAGTGAGTGATCAAACTCCCGGTCTCCCGGTCAAACTCCCGAGGGGACACCTTGCATATTAGCCATA
>NW_005371324.1:10621219-10645697 GCF_000412655.1 Myotis brandtii
GGCGATCAGGGGGTTTGGGCGCTGTCCCCTGTCATGCTGATCCCGGTGCCGGGAGCCTCGCTGCTCCGCTGATCCCGGTGCTGGGAGGCATATTACCCTTTTACTATATAGGATAGAGGCCTGGTGCATGGGTAGGGGCTGGCTGGTTTGCCCTGAAGGGTGTCCTGGATCAGGGTGGGGGTCCCCACTGGGGTGCCTGGCCAGTCTGGGTGAGGGGCTGAGGGCTGTTTTCCGGCTGGCGAGTGACTAAAGCTTCCAACCGCTCCTTGTTTTCTTCTCTTTTTTTTTTTTTTTTTCTGGGCCAGCTTTAGCTCTGAGGCCTCGCTGCTGAAAACATAGATACAATGTTGCGGTCCGAGCCCGGCTGAATGGAAGCCCTTTTCTGGGGTTTTGTTTAGCTTCTTATTTGCAACATAGTATATAGTTGCTTAGAGTTGCAACTGAGAGGCCGGCAAGTGAGGCGGTGAACGTTGGAGTCTGCAGCAAGCAAGCCTCCCTGCTCGCTTCAGTGCCTGGCTGCTGGCTGCCATCTTGGCTGACAGTTAATTTGCATATACTCACTGATTAGCCAATGAAAAGGGTAGCGGTCGTACGCCAATTACCATGTTTCTCTTTTATTAGTGTAGATAGATTGTTCACACACATGCACACACACATATATACATACACATAAGTACTGGTGGTAGCTGAGCCTTCAAGATATAGATCAATCATAGTGCAACTGTACCTACTCCCTTTAGCTGTTTTTGCAGGCTTTATATTTACTCTGCATTCGAAACTACTTTCCAGCTATCTGCTCATGGTTGTACCATGGGGCACTTCCAGCACAACATGTATTCTTTTATTTAACAGATATTTATTGATTATCCCTAACCCTACCTATCCATCATCAGCACTGCTCTAGGTATTAGGAATGAGCAATAAACAAGATAAAGTCTCTTCTATTTACAAAAAAAGATTTTTATTCTGGTGGTGGAAAGGACATAAATATATAACATTATTAAATTATGCATGTTATGAGGGAAATAAAGCATAAGCCATAAGAAAACAAAACAATAGGGGGATATATATACTTTAGATTAGATAATCTTTTTAGCTTCTCTAAAAAGGTAATCTGGGAGTGAAAGAGCAAGGAGCCAGCCATGCAAAAGTGAGGCTAGGAGCAGCTTGTGTGAAAGTCGGAGGACAGGATGGAAAAAAGTTTAGAGCAGAAGGAAGGCCAGTGTGGAAGGAGCATGTGAGTGAGAGAAGGAGAGGCAAGATTTGAGGTTGGAGAGGTAAGTAGGCATAGACAGGAATGACTTTGGAATTTATTTTAAGTACAGAAACTTCTTGGAAGAATGAATTGTAGGGACACACTGATAGCAGAGACAGTTAATCGACCATTGCAGTAATTCCTGCTGTGGACAGTGATTGTTTGGTGCTAGGTAGAAATGAAAAGAAATGGAAAGTTTCAAAATATCTGGCTCCATCCTTCCATCCTAGAACATCTCTTCCTCTTGGATTCTAAACGTTAGTTAGTGCATTTACTCTCCACTCAAGTGGTCAAACTAATCATTTCAGTTACCTTCTCCTTTATTTTCTTTGTCCTCACCTTCAAAACCAGCAGATCACCAAATTCTGGCAGATAGCGACCAAAAATGGCATGCTTTCTTATTCCTTCTGTATCTCTCTTTTCACTGCCTTAGCTCAGGGGTCCATAATTCCTCCTGTGAATTTTCTAAGAGTACTCTAATTGCTGTCTCAGGTCCCTCAGATCTGTTCTCCATTCCCGCCATAAGAGCTGCATCTCCCTAACATGTATTCCTTTCAAATCAGTTATAAATACTCTTTAACTTCTCATGGCTCACAATCTTTTCCCCACTTTTTAATTTTTTTGCTAGAAACAAAACCATTTTCTTAACAAAAGTTTTACCAGAAGCCAAATGTGTTAAACATAAGCTGTTCTTAGCAAGGCTGCCCCTCCCCCCGCTGTCCGTGCATGCAGCCACAGTTCCACAAAGGCACTTCCTCTTGTCCCCTCCTGACCTCCCAGCACCGCTCATCATCCTTGAACTCTCCATGCTTTGAATTTCCATGCACTTTACCTTTTATTCCTTTGAAACCCTTCTTTTGTCCATATCTTCTGCTCTGTTCTTCCCTCTCATGAATTCTTCCTTAAAAACTTATATCCAATATTTCTGTGTACTGCAGTGTTATTTATAATTAGCAACGGAAGTAGAAACAACCTGACTATCCACTGAGAAAATTTGTTAGATTACAATGTGTCATATCATTTTAGTGAATTTAGATAAATTAGGGTATTTCATATCTTTTATATGAATCCTCTTAATCAATATGACATACTGAGAGCAAGACATTCATTTCCATGGCTGAGGGTGATTTTATTATTAATCATCAGATTCTCTTAATGTCAACAACCTGCTGTAAAGGTGCAATACTTTTTTCAGATTTCTACTTTACAAAGGAATGAAACATGACATATTCTCCGTTCCTAGCTGTTTCCCAGGGAGCTCCTAATTTCTTGGCTAAAAGCTTAATTTGTTTTTTTCTTACACAGTAGGTGATATACTTTGGCATTTATTGTAAAGATTTATAACAGTAATGAAATTTTTCAAACTAAATAGAAACAGCCCTATAGGCAAATGAATGAGTATGATTTAATTTTTTCTTTAATAAAATTCTTACTGCACAATATCCACTCAGTCTCCTCATTTTGGATTTTAAATGTACACTTGTGATTTAGAGCCAAACTTTAAGCATATGCTGTTTTGAATTTACTTGTGCTTCTATGAATATATTTCCATTTTTTACACTTGTGATTTAGAGCCAAACTTTAAGCATATGGCTGTTTTGATTTACTTGTGCTTCTATGAATATATTTCCATTTTTTCTCAGAGTCCAAATTCCTCCAGCATTAGCAAGGAAAAATAAATATATTTGTGTATGTGCTCTACACACAGATATTTATGTCTGCTCAGATGCCTTTTGAGAGTAAGCCAGATTAGAGATGTTCCAAGATCTATTATGGTTCTTCTTCAACTGAAGAATTCACAAAACAAATTATGTTCCACAAATTAAATGGAAAAAAAAAAGTGTTGCTTTTCTTTCAGTTTTGGGCTACCTTGCCTGTAAATAATGTAGTTTCACCCTTGATGTGACCCCACCTCCTCCATTAAAGAACCACCTCCTGGAAGTTTGCCCATTACCACTAAAATATTACGGCTTTTCTGAGGTAACCTGCTGTGAAATAGTACCTCGCATTTCTTTAGAGTTTCACAGTTTTGCGAACTGTTTGTATACCTATTCTATTACCTATTTCTTATAATATCTAATAAGGAAAATGGCAACTATCTTTGCAGGGTTGTTGTTGTTGTTGTTGTTGTTTTCTTTTGTTTTTGTTTTTAAGGAAACTGACTGGCCGTGTTGGGTAATTTTCCCAGAGTCACACAGGAGTAAATGCTAAACTGTGGATTAAGGCCCAGGTCTTCCGCCTGCTCTTCCAGAGCTCTTCCCGCTTGCAATTTTGGGAAATGTCTATGGTTTTGCTGTCTCTGAAAATGTTTCCTCCTCATCTGGGGATGACTTTTTCAATGATCACCTTGATAATCTGATATCTCTTTGTTATTGTCAGGAAAGAATGATCTGTCTGAACACAATGTAATTATATAGGAAAAGCAGCTTGGAGAAAAATTCCATTATAATGCTTCCTAAACTAACTAATAAATGTGGGCTAGCCTGTATCTACTTACGTCTGGAACACTATTTCTTTCTCATTAACAAATTCTAGTAAGAATAAGCTACAATTAAGATCACCTATCCACTTATAACACCTAATGAATACAGATAACTGCTACTCTGGAACCTTCTCCCAGAAGGTAAGCATGGCACATCCAAGATGTTAATTGATTAACACATTATTTTATTATTGGATTGCTTTAGTGTCACTGCAGTTCCTATTTTATAATCTTAGTTTTTCTTGTACTTCAGTGGCCAGCTAAAGACAAGTAGATTACATTTTTGATCAGTCTTCATGAAATAGGACTTGATAAATGAAAATAAATCAAGTAAATTAAAATAACAGGCATTTAATATTATTGCTTGTGATATTATTTTGAATCTATAATAATAAAAGTATAATATGCTAATTAGACTGGACGTCCTTCCGGATGACCTTCTGGACAAAGCCAGGGCTGCGAGTGAAGCCCGGTTCCTGGGTGCCTGCCGGCGGCTGGAGGGAAGCCTGGGTCCCGGGTGCCAGAGGGAAGCCGGTGCCTGCAGCCAGGCTGCTCTTGCACGAATTTCGTGCATCAGGCCTCTAGTTCAAAGATAAAACTTCAATAGAATATTCGGTGTGATTAGATAATCATGAACCGTAGTGTTTTGTTTTTAAATACGTAAGCATTATAGTCTTAACCCTACTGCTGTGAGCAATGGGACAATTGTAAAGACATAAATTTCATGTTTCTTCAAATAGATATTGATTTATTTTCATTCTTAAAATACAAAAAGCAGGAAATAAAGGCTAAATTAAGAATAATTTCATGGACCCCCAAATACTTTTTAGTGTGTTTCAGAAAAATCATAGAACATTCATGTCATTGCACAAATACCGGTAGGTATTCTCTATCAATTCCTCTGTCTGTCATTCTTCATCTTTCAGTTAGCCTTATGCCCTTAAATTATAGTTATCCATTCTATGCAAATGATTGAGGCAAACATTATGAATCACTACCAATGTTTACCAAAATGAAAACAATCACTGTATCACCATCATCATAAATTGGAATATTAGAGTGGAAAGAGAAGAGGAAATAGAGTGGAGAGAATTGGGTTTTGGACCTTGCAGTACTGATTGCTGGTTTTGTTACCTGGAACACCTTACTTAATTCTTCAGCATCCAGATCTCTCTGGTCCATTACAAGAATCATGAGACCATGTAAGTATATGTGCTTTGAAAATTTAAAAGTAGCAAGCTAATATAAGGTGTCCATAGTATAATTAATAGAAGACAGACTTTATGACCCCTTAAGACACTAAAATAAAGAAAGTCTAGAGGCTTGCCTACAGAGCCTATTGAACAAATAATTGCATTGAGAATGCAAACTATGTGTCACGTTTAAGGTTAACAGCCATCTAATGCTGTTTCAGTAGGGAAATTGCAGGTTTAGAAAGCAGGTAACAAATCAATATTATAAAGATAATTCCAAAATATTTCAGTTGACAGTAATTCATGCTTGACTAGCTTGCATACTGACATTAGGTCCTTGCAGCTGAGTAGATCTTTGCCACTTTCAGATCCTTAGAGTGTATATATGCCTGTGGGAACACTTGTGGCCACAGGAGAAAAGGTCTGATTTGGGATAGACAGCAAGGAAAGTAGGCACATGAGTCCCTCCTCCATCCTATGAACATCAGTCCTGGTGGCATGAAAAGCATGTTACTTCTTACTCTTTCTGTAAGTGGAAAAAGGAACAAATATATTTGGTTTGTGAAGTAGCAGTGTTTGCTACTCTCATTTGCTGCCTAATGATAAAGGGAGAAACTGGATGGAGAAAAAGCAAATTCCTTCCTTCTCATTTTGTGAGGATGAAATTACACTTAATCTTGGCAAGAAATAAATTGCTCTGTTGACAACATAATACCAACTGAATTTTCACTGAAATATAAGAATGGGATTGTGTCAAAATGCAGAGTGGTCATGCATGTGACAAGTGTTCTTTATAGAGAAGCACTGCATACTTCTGATGAATAAACCGTGGGTGTGTAGTGCTTCTCAATGATAGCTAAACAAAGTGGAGTACTGCTGAAAGTGGAGAACATTCCAGGGGCATGTCAAAGTGTGTCATTGGCTGGCTGTACCCTTTTATTTATGTTGCTTGTCTACATTTGTTGCTTCCTCCCTTGCCTTGAGTTTGAAAACATTTTGAGAGCAAGATTCACTGTCTTTTTAACTCCCCCTGTTACAAAGAATGGTATCACATCCAGGATGGAGACCCCATAATTGTTGATTGACCAATTTTTTTTATTAATATGCCACTCTCCAATTTTGAAACCAGCTCCTAAAACTGTCAAAATTTCAATTACTTTTATTTATTTATTTACTTACTCATTTTAAATATATTTTTTATTGATTTCACAGAGGAAGTGAAAGTGAGAGAGAGATAGAAACCTCAATGATGAGAATTGTTGATTGGCTGCCTCCTGCACAAAGAGAGAGAAACCTCAATGATGAGAATCGTTGATTGGCTGCCTCCTGCACACCCCACACTGGGGATTGAGCCTGCAACCTTGGCATGTGCCCTGACTGGGAATGGAACCGTGACATCCTGGTTCATAGGTAAACGCTCAACCACTGAGCCATGCCGGCCGGGCTAAATTTCATTGACTTTTAGAACCACTTTTATATCCATACAAGCAGAGCACAGATTTTCTCCCCTGGTAGAGGACAGAGTAATGTTCTCCTGAAATGCTATGGGGCTTTCAAGAGGGAGATATGAACCACTTTTCCAAAGAAGGTGGAGTGAGGAACCACCCCCCGCCCCCCCCCCCAAAAAAAAAAAGAAAGAAAAAGAAAACAACTTCAAACTGAAGTCTGGGATTCTAAGTGGAGTCACCTGTACAAGCAGGGTTATCCTGAGCACAGAGTCCAATAACAGCCCTGTGTTCTGGCTGATGAACTGTGCCTGCACTAATATAGTGAAGCAGAGCCTGTAATTGAGTCAGGACTCCCCAGAGGGAATGTGGTGTTTTTCTAGGTTGGTAGAATTATGTAGCAATTTGCAGAGGTAGATACAAATCCTCTCTGGAGAAAAGCAACCCACTTCAGGCCTGCTGGATTCCTTAGAAGATTAAGATCAAGCAATTAATTAACGAAAACTCCAGACCACTAAGACCACAAGGAAGTAACTACCATGAATAAGAGTCAGCAGAAACAAAATATTTAGACGTCCAAAAACTACACAGGTTGAAAAAGAAACAGAATATAGAACATTTTTGTATAAAATATTTTAAAAATAATAGAATGATCTTGAAAGGAAAATGATTACTGAAGTCAAAGCCCAGTGATTAGATTAGTCACAAATGAGACTATTAGATATATGTAAGCCAATTACCTAGGATGCCACGCAGGAAAGGAAAGTGAGGGATATGAAAGAAAAGTTAAAAAGAAACCTGGAGAATATGAGAATATGTAATACCTGTCAGAGTTCCAGAAGTAGAGAGTAAAGTGAATATCCCAGGATTTTGTAGGATGATGAGAACCTGCACAGCACAATATATCCCAAATAAATAGAAATCTGTAACAGGCTCAGCATCCTAATATGATAGAACTAGAGGCCCAGTGCAAGTAGCTCGCTTCCACTTGCCTCAGCTGGCTGCTCCGCCCTCTGCCGCTGGCTCTTAGATCTCCGAGAGCCGCTGCTCCTTTGGTGATGCCGCCACGGCGTGACAACCACAGGCCTTTTATGGTACAGATACTACAGACAAGATGATATCCTAAAAGAGGCCAGAAAGAAAATTTTCCTATGAAGGAATGCTAATTCGACCAAGAGCACATAAAATCAACAGCAATCAGAGAGAACTTCCACAAGCTTCCATCACCACATCTATCAATTCGCATTCCTACCTTCAAATGCTACCTTTTCTCTTGTTATGGATATTTCTAGCTCGACCCAACCTCTTCATTTCTTCACTAGATACCTTTGTTGTCAACTATGTAAGAACAATCCTCCTGATATTATTCCCTCTTTCCCTCTTCCTGTTTTTCTGTTCTCTCTCCTATATTAACAAAATTCCTCCCTCTACCCATTTTTCCCCACTAGCATTTAAACATATTATTTCTCCCAAAACACAAAAACCTCTCAAGCCCATTTCTGCCTCCAGCTACAACTTCATTTACCTCTTTTCCTTTAATAGCAAAAATTTCCATTTTCATTTGGACCAATTCCAAACAAGCTCTTTGTCGAATGATGTCACCAAAACTGCTCTTGTCAAATTACTAGAGCAGCATTCAGCAACATTCAGTCTTTTTGTTCTCAGTTCTCATGTTGTCCTATCAGTAACACACATGATTATTCATTCCTCCTGGAAACACTTTTCTTCACTTGGTTTCCAGAGCACCCTCCCTCTGCTACCTCTTAACTCTGGTCCCTCTTATTCTTGATCTCCTCGGCTGGTTCCTTCCCATCCATCCAATCTCTTAACCTTGAAATTCTACTCCTTTCTTGACCTACTTCACTCTTTTCTGTATACTCATTCTCTCAGCAATCTTGTCCTCTCTCATAGCTTTAAATGGCATTGGTACACTGATGGCTCCCAAATTTATATCTCCACCTTAGATCTCTTCATTGAACTCCAGACTAATCTATCCAGTGTCTACTTAGTATTTCCACTCTTAGAAACCCTTCAAGCTACTAGTCCAAACTTCTTCCCACACCTTCTTCTCCCATGGTCTTTCCCATTGTAGTGAATTACTTCTTCTAGTTGCATAAGCAAACTTCCAGTGCTGCTATCCTTGGCAAGGACATCAACATTGACCTCTAATAATGAAATTGACTCCTTCCTTAGTCTACTTTCAACATGGCATTCAGAGTGTAGGTCAGATCATGTCACTCCTGTGCAGTTACTCTCTCATCTCCTTCAGTTCTTCATTCAGACGCTCTCTTCTCCTAAGATCTTTCCAGGTTTCTCTATTTAATATTGTAAACCAGGGTTCAGGAAACTTTGGTTGCAGTGGAACAGATGATAAGTATTTTAGGCTCTGCAGCCATAGGGTCTCAACTACTATGCTGTGCTACTCTAGGATCAAATCAACCATAGACAAAGCATACATGACTAAGTGTGTTTTTTTGCACTTGAAAAGTATGGACATTGAATTTTGAATTTTATGTAATTTTTATGTCTCATGATGTATTGTTATTCCTTTTGAGAGTTTTCAATGTAGAGTTTTAAATACTCACAGTACAATGTATATGACCCATGATTGTAGTTTGTCAAGGTCTTGCCTCATATATATGTTTCTCGAACCCTTTCTTTGCGGTATTTTTTACCCTATCATGAATTACAAAATAATATGCTACATATTTTACTTATTTTTGTGTTTATTATCTATATCATACAAATATAATTCAAATTCATTGGGGTCTGGGATTTTTTAAAAAATATATTTTTATTGATTTCAGAGAGGAAGGGAGAGGAAGAGAGAGACAGAAATGTTAGTGATGAGAGAGAAACATTGATCAGCTGCCTCCTGCATGCCCCACACTGGGGATCGAGCTCACAGCCCAGGCATGTGCCCTAACAGGAAATCAAACTGTGATCTCCTGGTTCATAGGTCAATGCTCAACCATTGAGCCATGCAGGCTGGGCTGAGGTCTAGGATTTTTAACTGTTTGGTGTTTTTTTTTTGTATTGCTGAAGCCCCAATATAGGTGCTCAGTAATTTAATGTTAAATGAATGAGTGAATGAACATATTACCTTTAATAAGGAAGTAAAGTACACAGCCAGGTGTGCTCAGCAGTTGAGTGTTGACCCAGGAACCAAGAGGTCACCATTTGATTCCCAGTCAGGGTATATGCCTGGGTTGGAAGATCCGTCTCCAGTAGGGGGCATGCAGGAGGCAGCCAATTCATCAATTGATGATTCTCTCTCATCATTGATGTTTCTATCTCTCCTCCTTTCCTCTCTGAAATCAATAAAAATATATTTTTTTAAAAAAAGAAAAGAAAGAAAATTGGCTGTAATGGATGAGATAATTGAAGAACTCAAATTTATTTTAGAAATTATAGTCAGAGATCATCAACACACATATTTTAACTATTTGCAGCCTGCAAGAGGCTCCTCATGACTTTCTTATTAAAATTGTCTTATTTCAGTGTTATAAATTTTCTTTTCATTCTTCCTTAATTGCATTCATGTAACTGATATCAAATGGGATATATCTTAATGCATGGAGCCCCTTTGCTTGGGATGGCCATGCTTCCTGTCCCAGGGTTCTGCAGGTTCGGGAGTTAAGTACAGTTATGCAGAGCGGCGTGTGCTCCCTCCTCTGCTGGAGGCTGCCCTTTCACGTGGCCCCTGTCAGCGATCGCGCTCACTTAGCATCCAGGACTTAATTTTCTAAGAACATTGCCTTTATAATTACCATTTAATTCCTACTTGTCTTGGATGAACCACAGAAATTAATAAAGTTCTTAAACTTCTGTCTTTGACTGAAGTAAATAAAAGTGTTAAATTATAGGCATTAGAGCATAGCCTAATTTCTATGAGCCATTTCAAGACACTGAATTTCAATTTAATTATTATATGTAATGGATATTAAGCATTTATGAGACAAATGTCTTACAATTTAATTAGATTAATTAGCAAAGTATTCATAACATGCTTTGTTTTAAGAGTAACTAATATGTAATAGCAGAAAAGATTTTTGCCTCTGGTTTCTTACATGATGTGCCTTTTCTTGTACTTCTAGAGAAGTCCTTTTCGTTCTGCTTGTTCAGACATGAATATGTGGCCAAATGTTCCTGTAGTCCAGTGATTCTCAACCTGTGGGTCTCGACCTCTTTGGGGGTCGAACGACCCTTTCACAGGGGTCGCCTAAGACCATCGGAAAACACATATATAATTACACATTGTTTTTGTGATTAATCACTATGCTTTAATTATGTTCAATTTGTAATTAAAGCATAGTGATTAATCACAAAAACAATGTGTAATTATATATGTGTTTTCCGATGGTCTTAGGCGACCCCTGTGAAAGGGTCGTTCGACCCCCAAAGAGGTCGAGACCCACAGGTTGAGAATCACTGGACTACAGGAACATTTGGCCACATATTCATGTCTGAACAAGCAGAACGAAAAGGACTTCTCTAGAAGTACAAGAAAAGGCACATCATGTAAGAAACCAGAGGCAAAAATCTTTTCTGCTATTACATATTAGTTACTCTTAAAACAAAGCATGTTATGAATACTTTGCTAATTAATCTAATTGTAAGACATTTGTCTCATAAATGCTTAATATCCATTACATATAATAATTAAATTGAAATTCAGTGTCTTGAAATGGCTCATAGAAATTAGGCTATGCTCTAATGCCTATAATTTAACACTTTTATTTACTTCAGTCAAAGACAGAAGTTTAAGAACTTTATTAATTTCTGTGGTTCATCCAAGACAAGTAGGAATTAAATGGTAATTATAAAGGCAATGTTCTTAGAAAATTAAGTCCTGGATGCTAAGTGAGCGCGATCGCTGACAGGGGCCACGTGAAAGGGCAGCCTCCAGCAGAGGAGGGAGCACACGCCGCTCTGCATAACTGTACTTAACTCCCGAACCTGCAGAACCCTGGGACAGGAAGCATGGCCATCCCAAGCAAAGGGGCTCCACGCATTAAGATATATCCCATTTGATATCAGTTACATGAATGCAATTAAGGAAGAATGAAAAGAAAATTTATAACACTGAAATAAGACAATTTTAATAAGAAAGTCATGAGGAGCCTCTTGCAGGCTGCAAATAGTTAAAATATGTGTGTTGATGATCTCTGACTATAATTTCTAAAATAAATTTGAGTTCTTCAATTATCTCATCCATTACAGCCAATTTTCTTTCTTTTCTTTTTTTAAAAAATATATTTTTATTGATTTCAGAGAGGAAGGGAGAGGAAGAGAGAGACAGAAATGTTAGTGATGAGAGAGAAACATTGATCAGCTGCCTCCTGCATGCCCCACACTGGGGATCGAGCTCACAGCCCAGGCATGTGCCCTAACAGGAAATCAAACTGTGATCTCCTGGTTCATAGGTCAATGCTCAACCATTGAGCCATGCAGGCTGGGCTGAGGTCTAGGATTTTTAACTGTTTGGTGTTTTTTTTTTGTATTGCTGAAGCCCCAATATAGGTGCTCAGTAATTTAATGTTAAATGAATGAGTGAATGAACATATTACCTTTAATAAGGAAGTAAAGTACACAGCCAGGTGTGCTCAGCAGTTGAGTGTTGACCCAGGAACCAAGAGGTCACCATTTGATTCCCAGTCAGGGTATATGCCTGGGTTGGAAGATCCGTCCCCAGTAAGGGGCATGCAGGAGGCAGCCAATTGATGATTCTCTCTCATCATTGATGTTTCTATCTCTCCTCCTTTCCTCTCTGAAATCAATAAAAATATATTTTTTTAAAAAAAGAAAAGAAAGAAATCCAACCAGGAAATGACAGTGGCCTGACCTGGGTGGTACAAGTGGAATTAAGGTAGGAAGATGAACTTAACAGTATTTAGGAGATAGAATTTATAATGTTGAGTGTGCTGTAAAGTGCTCACCCAAAGCTACCTTGTCCACAATAAAAGTGTTAGTTTAAGATTTTGAGCAGGATGTGGACCAAGAGGGAAGGAGTGGAAGGCAGGACACCTGGAGGAGGCCATACATGGACTCCCTGCTCAAGCATTTATGAGACAAATGTCTTACAATTTAATTAGATTAATTAGCAAAGTATTCATAACATGCTTTGTTTTAAGAGTAACTAATATGTAATAGCAGAAAAGATTTTTGCCTCTGGTTTCTTACATGATGTGCCTTTTCTTGTACTTCTAGAGAGGTCCTTTTTGTTCTGCTTGTTCAGACATGAATATATGGCCAAGTGTGTTCCTGTAGTCCAGCGATTCTCAACCTGTGGGTCGCGACCCCTTTGGGGGTCAAACGATCCTTTCACAGGGGTCGCCTAAGATCATCGGAAAACACATATATAATTACATATTTTTTTGTGATTAATCACTATGCTTTAATTATGTTAACTAATATGTAATAGCAGAAAAGATTTTTGCCTCTGGTTTCTTACATGATGTGCCTTTTCTTGTACTTCTAGAGAAGTCCTTTTCGTTCTGCTTGTTCAGACATGAATATGTGGCCAAATGTTCCTGTAGTCCAGTGATTCTCAACCTGTGGGTCTCGACCTCTTTGGGGGTCGAACGACCCTTTCACAGGGGTCGCCTAAGACCATCGGAAAACACATATATAATTACACATTGTTTTTGTGATTAATCACTATGCTTTAATTATGTTCAATTTGTCACAATGAAAATACATCCTGCATATCAGATATTTACATTACGATTCATAACAGTAGCAAAATTACAGTTATGAAGTAGCAACAAAAATAATTTTATGGTTGGGGGTCACCACAACATGAGGAACTGTATTAAAGGGTCACGGCATTAGGAAGGTTGAGAACCACTGCTGTAGTCAAATATCAGATCACTATAAGAGTTTGTTGCATTGCCAATACAAAATTATTTTTTGAGCAAGTGAAAATGTATTACTTTGTGATTTTGTAAACCTGTTTGCCATGTCTCACAGAATCATTATGATTTCTTATCTCAGTATTTGAAATGAGTCTAAAAGAAATCAGAGTTGGCATAAGAAAATGAATCATTGGATCCAAAATAATTTATTTTGTTCTACCTTCCTTTCCAAGTTTTGTTTGGGGTGTTATTTGTGGTGTATGGGTGAATAAATGTCCGATAAATATATTTGAGGCCAACAGTTGCTTGAACTCTGGGTCAGTGGGATTGCTTTGTTGATTGCTTGTAATTTGCTGGTTTCATTCCGTGTTTTATATTAGCATGGTAAACACAGGATAAAAGGCAAAAAAGATAAGGTATAGTGTTTTCAAAACCAGAGTTGCTCAGAGAAGAGGTAAGACATTGGTAGAGTAGGTGACGGCAATACAAAAATCTGTATTATATAGTTTTGGAAGCTGTTATAGGGAAAAAAAATGTCATCGAGCCAGTCTTTAAAACCTTCTTATAGATATAAAAATGTGCTGACTCTGCAGGCTTTAAGGAAGATGACTGATGCAGTCTGACTGTGGTGATTTCAGATAGCATCATTTCAGAAATACAGACAAAATGTGCAATTGAATGTAGAGATCTAGAGGGTGATATGCGAGCATACACCATGCGAGTGACAGAAGATCTGCCCTTAAAACTCCCTTGATTTGCTATGAGTTTAGATATGCACAGGCCATGTTTATTGTTACATTTCAGCAGGTGTGACTCTTTGGCAAGTGGAAGGCTTGGAGTGTAGCATGGCTTCACCTTTATTGGTGTATCCTGATGGAATATTTTTCTGAAATGATGTGTGGAGACCTTGCAGTCATTATTTTTCCAAGCATATATCAGCAAAGTCTTGGCCCTATAAAAGTGCAAATAGAATGCCACGCATCAGACACTGTGTTTACAGTTTAATTTTAGTCCTTGGAAAGATTAATAGTTCCCGGAGGAATTGCTTTGCTCCTGCTTGCTGTTTGATCTGATCATCCTAACTCAGAACATTCGCAAAACTTTCCGCTTCCTGCGTGCATGAAGCCTGTGGTGAATTCTCTCAGTGAAACGTGTTTCTTCCTGCTGCAGGGGGACAGTTGCTGCCTTCCAATGTCATGTTGAAATATGCTTGCTCTCAATGACACTGTCACTCTTGGATTAATCCTGCCTGTTCACACCATGGTCCCCATCTGCTTAGTGAGAGGAAAGCAATCTTACCCATCTTTACAGTGTGTGTGCCTAACCTAAATTTTAATCCACTGTTTTGAGGTCTCTGATATCCTCACTCCCATACTTTAAAAAAATGAATATTTTCAATAAGTCTTATTCAGGAACAAATCTGTGATTTCCAAAATACGCAAACTTGTATCTCTTTGTTGACCTCCATCAAATCAAAGCTATTTTATTGGCCAACATGTCAGTCAATTGGAGGACTGTTGTACATAGATTTAAAAACTTCCTGAATTTGATTGTTGTGGCTTCTTTTGAGCTTTACTCTAATATAACTCTGATTTTTGTCAATGCCGTATATCTGTTCCTCTGACAGTACTGTATTTTTTTTATCAGATGATAATTTGCATAGCAAAAAAAGGCCAGAAACCCCCCCCCCAAAAAAAAATTTTAGCTCTCTGCTTCTATCTTCTATAAGCCCAAACATCAACTTCAGTATATCTCTGAAATACATTTTAATAGCAGCATGATTATTCCAGTGACATGTTTCAACTCCTTGGAATGAGCAATCATTTTATTAAATGTATTCAAACTCACGCTTCACACATACACACTTGGATGGCCTGTACAGCTGGAAATTCCTTCTGTGTAATATGATTATGATTGAGAAAGCATGCATATGTTCCTCCCTCCCTTTCATGCTAAAAAGAAATGAATAAAGTGTAGAGTGAATTATGTTGCTTAAATCATATTTGAACTTAGAAACAGGCAAGGAATGTGGTTCAAAAAGAGGAGAATAAGGTGCTGAGGGTTTTGTGAGCGCTATCTCTATTAGCAAGGACATAACGCTGTTTTAAAATAGAGATGATGCTGGCTTGTTGTGCAGATTCTTTCCTAAGCGTCTTTCCTTCCGTGTCTTCAAATTCAGTACATTCTTATTTTTCCCATTTGCATGCACTGTGAATCATTCTGTATTTTTTCACTCTTTAAAGAACTTTTTATTTAATAATTTTACTGCAAACAACGAGTTACATGTTTATTTCAAATCATAAACAATATGGTGATTATATTTTATACAAGGTATGGCCCGGGTCTAGGTTTTCCATTTAGATTACGTGAGAGGCGTTCTTGTGAAATTATGGACACCAGGAAAACCTATGTTTGAAAAAGACTTATCACCAGTGAAGAGTAATTCCTTAGGTCATATTCTTAATTGAGTAGGTACACTTTAAAATCTGTTAGAAATAACCACCACCTTTGAAATCACTCTGTGAGCATCACTCTTTGCTGTCCTCCAGAACTACAGCTGTTGGCATTTTGATTGCCATAAAAATGAATAGCACTCCACACTGTGGCACTCACACCCATCATAAAAGTTAAATGAGCATTCTTGTAACACCCGCTGGGATGAAGCAGATGTGGGAGAGAAGGATTGAGCGCACAGCATAGAATGTGTCACTGACAAATTGAAACTACTCCCTTAATACAGCGTTGTGTCTTGCCTGTCACCTATATCTGTTTTGTTTTATTCAAAGCTATTTCAAAAACACAAATACTGTATTGAAACTGAGAATCAAAATGAATTATTTCTATTATCTGTCAGACTTTGCCTTGTCACTGCTGTATTTCTGGGTTATTTTCCAGTGCTGGATGTACAGTTTGGTAAATCTTTTTGCAGAGGTACTTTCTTCAAAATATGACTGTAGTGAAAATGTGACTACAAAGAGCTGTCATTTCTGAGTTGGAAGCATTGAATTGCTTGTGGGTGTTGGTTTGTTTTTTTCATCACAGAACTTTGTGAGAGATTTTTTTGTTTATTGTATTCATATGTTTCATTTTTATTAAGAATTTTTTCCCCCCACTTTTGTTTGGTCTCCGAAGGGTTAACAGCATGGCTATCTCACTGCTGACATTTTGCTCTCCAAACTAATTGAAACTCACTCTTCTTTATCAGGGCTTCTCTCCACTGCTGGCCCTGCTCTCAGCAGTTTGTTGAAAACAGGTAAAGAAGGGGTAGATCACCGAAAAGAAAATGTAAAAAGCTATTAAGCTTATGAAAATGTTACTAACCTCTCTAGCAATCAGGAAAAAGAAATTTAGCACAATAAGACACTATTTCACAACTTTAACTTTACAAAACTTAAAATGGTCAGATGATGCCAAGTGTGATGAAGGACCCGCAATGAAGAAACCTTTGTTACATGCTGATGCTAATGCAATTTGATACAACCCCACTGAGAGCAATTTGGTAATATCTGGTGAAGTTGAAGGTCCCCTGTGGTCCAGCAATTCCACTCCAAGAAACTCTCCCATAAGTATGTGTAGAGACAGCCCTCTATTAAATAGTCAGTATTTCCATCCTTGGGAGAATGGGAGTCATTCACTGGAATGCATGTGAAAGAACTAAACCTTACATAGATCAACATGGATACATTTGAAAAACAAAATGATGAGTAAAAATTCTGCCAGGGCTGACCCGCAGCCCCTGAATGACGGATGAACAGATTCCTCCAACACAGTTCCACTGTGGGGGAGAGGGCTAAGGGGCTTACCTGGCTAAAGGGTCCAAGCAGCCTCCATAGCCTGCCTCATTAGGCTTTTATTGGAATTTTTATCATTAGATACAATCAATAGGGTGAGTAGTCTTGGGAGGACACATGTTTACATTGTCCTCTAGGCAAGGGCATCCAGGGATGAAGCATAAGGATTCCAGTAAACACCCGGGCATCTGCACAGGCACAGACTTGCTTGGGAAGATCAAGGAATAATTAGGGGCACTGCCTTTGATACACCCCTAAGTCTCCCCTAAGTTTGAATTCGATAAACAGGGCAGGCAGCTTTCCACACACTTCCCTTTTATCAGGATGTCCTCCTTACAAATTTTCCAACCAAGTCTCATGCTTCCCCACAAAATTCCAGTTGGGTGCTTGGTAGGATGGCATCCCATGAAGGATAATGACAAATGGATAAGGTTAAAACTTCAGAATATATGCATTTTTTATGGGTAGACAAAAAAAAAATAAAATAAAAGTGTAAAACATACACTGGGCTGATAAATACCAACTTCTGGTGGTTTTCTTGGGAGGATGGGAGTGAGTTCAGGAATAGGACAGCAAGAGGTATTTGGGATCTTCAATTGTCTTTATAAGTTTTATTTGTTAGGCAAGTAGACAGCTTTTTTATAGTCTCTGAAATTTTTATATGCCTAAATTATCCTATATAATAAAGAGCTAATATGCCAATTAGACCAGACGGTGGACCGACCTTCTGGAACGACCAGTGGATGGGGGGCGAGGCCAAGAGGCAGCCGGGGCTGCGAGGGCTGGGGCAGCCGGGGCTGCTAGGGCCGAGCTTCTTGCATGAATTTCATGCATCGGGCCTCTAGTTTATAATAAAAAAGAAACCTGCATATGGCTTTACTCCTGTGTTTATTCATTCATTTAATCTGTCACCCACCAATCAGTTCATTTACCCATTTATTTATTTTTCCATCAAAAAAAATTTTATTTAACCCAAGAAAAGATGATTAGAACTTAAACCAAGTCGGGAGAAAGGAACAAATTATAATTAGAAGACAGATTTAGCGGAGATTTGGAAGTAAAGTTGCCAAGACTTAACAGTTGGATGTATGTACATGTTTGTGTATGGAGGAAAGCAAGGAATCAAGTCTAATTTATTCAGGTTTCTAGCTTGGCCTTGGACTGTCTGGACAAAAGAGGAGGAATGATATTGAAACTGAGGGAAATGATGTATCTAACTTTATCTCAGGTGATATTATAGTTTTTTCATAAGCCTGACAGACAATCTTAAAAAAAAAACAACTTTAATCCAGTAATTATTTATTAAATATCTGCCATGTACAAGGCACAATAAATATAAATAGAATTCTTAAATTTATGCATAATCTTTTTCATGAATATTTTTCTTTAAAGTTTATACCATTAATTTTTAAGCATCATGGTACAGTTACTGCTCCAGTAAATCCAATTGGGTAAGCAATTTCAACTAAATACAGTGTGCAAACTTCATCAAGTTATTTGGTAACTACTTGAAAAAGATTGAGAATCCATTAAAAACTTCAGACCATGCAAATTCATTTCTGTTATATAATTTATATTCAGAAGGGAAGTTAAAGGTGGTTATCTTAAAAGCATCCCAAGTATGTATAGTATATTAATTGAATATTAGCTGGATAAAGGTAATCTCAGGCATTCCTTTTTTTTTAAAGTTATTTAGTTCATAAAACAGTAAATATGCAACTATATATATATAATTTCAGCAACACTTTGAATGGAAATATTTTTAATATCTATTTTTAAATTTATTGATTATTTTTTAGAGAGGAAGGAAGAGAGAGAGAGAGAAGTTGATTTGTTGTTCCACTTATTTATGCACTCATTGGTTGCTTCTTATATGTGACCTGACCAAAATTCTAGCCCACAACCTTGGCATATTGGGATGACACTCTAACCAACTAAGCTACCTGGCCAGGGCTGAATGGAAATATTTTTATAAAGTTAGAAATATTGGTGTATTATCTCTGTCTATCTTTTTCATAGCTTCCCTTGCCTGTTGATTTACCTTCATAAAAGGGAAGTGGCCACAGGGATAATAATGGGTCTCAAAGAGCCAGTTACTGCCTGGGTTTCCCTGTCTTGCCTAATCAGAATATTTCAACAAGCCCTTGTTTACCCTTCTCTAGGCCCCACCTAAGTCCTCTGTTCAAAGCTCTGCATTTTAGTCCTGTTCCCAATAGGAGCACGAATTCCCAATCCTAAATCTCCTTTTGGTCTCACTGTTCCTGCTCCATAGATATGCTCCCAAGACTACACAATATACAAAGGCCAGGAAAATGACTTTACCTTCCAGTCCTGTGTGCCTAGAAGACCCTGTGAGCTCAGCCTGGCTCCTGAGGAGCCTCAAGGGAATTAGTCTAGTGTCAGACCTTTCTCACCTTGCCTTTGTTCTACCACACCCCAGTACACATCTATTATTTTAGTTTTGCTATTTTCCTCCAATGCTGGAGAAATAAGCCAAAGACCACAGTAAATTAACAATAAAGGCGGAATTCCCTAGAGACTTGAAAAAAGACGTCACTTGTTGCCTCAGCATGGCTGCCAGTCAGCCCCTTTGATGTAAAGCATCTGTTCTCTTCAAGGAAACAAGAAAGTCTGGTTCTTCTTTCTAGTCTGTGAAGTAGGAGGTGGTGTCATTTGTTGTCTGGAGCCACAAGCCCCATGTTACTGGGTTGCAAGCTGCTGACTGCCTTTGTTAACATGCTGAAGATTTCATCGGCTGTCTTTAATAAAAGAGGATGTGTGTGAGGGAAGACATCAGCCGTTGCAGTTGGGTTTCTGTTCTCCAGCCCATGACTCGTGGCTGGCAGATGGCAATGACACCCAATATGTAATCAGACAGACAGTCACCTGGACTTCTTGCATTTCAGTTATACAGTGAAGCAATCTTTAAGGCTGTTTAGAAACCGTACTTGCTCTTATTTGGTTATGAAAAGGCTTTTTTTAATTTCTTCTTCTGTCCAACAATATTTAGTCCTTTACTACTCTGTTAATAAAGCTTCATTTGAATACTTTTACTACCTTAGATAATTTTGGGGGCAAGAGCAGAATTCTGTTTTATGGGAGTTTAGACATTTGATCTGACATGTTTTGTTCTATAGGAACTTCATTCTCTTATTAAGAAAAAAAACTTTGTTTCAGAAGCTGAAAAAGGATATAATCTAGGATCTGGAAATGACCTCTAGACGAGTGCTTCTCAAATTTTAATGAGCGCACAAAGCACCTGGGTATCTTGTTAAAATTCAGAATCTTCCTCAGTAGGTGGCGCCTGAAATTCTTCATTTCTATTAAGCCCCTGGGTGATGCTGATGCCCCTCCCTGAACTCTCATTTTTGTAGCAAGGCTGGATGACCTGAAGGCAGGCAGTCCAGTGGGCATCCACTAAGCTGCCCATGCGATTGCCGTGGAAGGGAGATATGATGGGCTTAAAAGATAAAAACCCCATCTCTGAAGAGAGAAAACAACTATAGAGGGAGAAAGTAGTCTATATCCAGTTTTAGTCATAAATTTTTAACAAGCACATGAAATTATTTATGTCAAATGACACTTTCAAAGCAGTTACCTGAGGCAGTGGATATGTATGTCACATATGAGCACACCAGCATGTCAATTTCATCAGTTTCCAGTTATGCAAATAAGAATCTATAAGTATTACATAATATATGTGCATTGATTTTTAAAATAGCTTTCTTACTCTATTAAAATAGAAGCATTCAAACCACAATGTTTCCTCTGAAAATTGTAATCTATTTATAATTAGATCTTTGCTTAAAAATATTGAACGAGCCCTAGCTGATGTGGCTCAGTTGTTTGGGTGTCATCTAGTGCACCAATGGGCTGCCAGTTTGATTCCTGGTCAGTGCACATGCCTGGGTTCCCCGTAGGGAGTGTAAAGGAGGCAGCCTATCAATATATCCCTCTCACATAGATGTTTCTTTCTCCCCCTTCCCCTATCTCTGAAAATCAATAAAAAGTCTTTTAAAAATTGAATGATTTTCTTAATATGCACATTTTTAGTTTACTTGGATTTTTATTCTTTAGGGGACACAATAAGTATTATGTAAGCTTCCATGAGATCTGTTATCCCACATGAACTTCATAATGTCAATTTTTTATTATTTTTGTTTAATGAGAAACATGCTAAGTGTGGAAAATGCAAAATTAAAGTTATTCCAAAACACCAATATAATTAGCATTCAGACTCATTTTGATAACAGATTTAACTTCTTAATTGTATTTTCTTATAATATTAACTTTTTCCTCCCTAATTTGAAGGTAGAGAGGTGACTCAAAGTATTCCAAGCACAGAAGAACTCAGGCTGCAATTTAAGTAATAATAGCAAAGCCTTGGTATACTTCACCACCTATTTTCACAACCTTCTTTTCCAGGTTAACCTAAGAAAGGCTACAGAGCCACTAAAGGAAGAGCCAGTTTACAAATCCTCAGCATTTAGAGTCAGGAGTCCTTCAGGCACACTGACAAGGAGATTCCGCTTTGTGTTTTTGAGATGATAAGGAAACAGAAAAGAAGAAGAAAAAGATAGTAATCTGTATTCTCATATACTCTTAACAACAACTCTAAGAAACAAGCACTGTTACCCCATTTCTAGAAGAAACTGAGGTCTTATATGCTTACTCAACTTGTCCAAGTGCACACATTTCTGGGTGGAGCCGTCATTGGCACCTGGGCAATGGGATTTGGTAACCTCTGAGTGTTTTTAAAAATCCCCTTGAGTTGGAATTCTAGTTAGGTACAGACACTTTGGTAATGAAGTGATTCAAGAAGTAACAGCTATCCCACAGAGCCATCTGGTTTCTCTCCGCCCAGCCACTGGGCCTCTTCTCTTTCTGTTAAGTAAGGAATGGTCTCCAACCCTGGTTCTCCCTCCCCATTTCCTCGCTTCCTACGCAGGAAGTAGGAACACTTCATCTATTTAGCATCTCTAGTAATTCAGACTGTGAACACACTTCACCATCAGTTTAGTAGCTGTTTATTGGTTGTGATGCTAAGCTCTGTGAGGGGACATCATTCAGAAATGTGTTCAAGCACCAAACGCAAGATAATAGTGGTGGTATGACAACACAGTTCTCTTAGGAAGACAGAGTAGGTGGTGTTATTTTAGGTTTCCAATGAGGAGATAGTCACTGCACATGTAATTTGGAGCTGGGTTTATTTGGAGTGGTGGTTAAAATTAGATATTGACCATCTGTATTTTTCTTGATAAGTGTGGAGTCATCCAGACTAAAAGGTTTTCGAAGGTTAGTAATAGCTTATATTTGCAACATTCTTTTTGGAAAGGATGTTGAAAAGTTGGAGAATAATGCCCAGTATTTAAGGACTTTAAGAGAATTTTGGTATACATCCAGACACATATTATGTAGCCATTGAAATAAAAATTGTAAAGTTTGTATAGCAACATAAATATCACAAACATGCATTTGCTATATCTCAAGCACAGTGAGCCAGGAAAACTAAACTTGACATTTGTAGAGTATTTACAATGTGCATGGACTGTGCTACATTTGTTTATTTTCTCTTATCTTTCTAACAAAGTGCAGAAAGTTGATATTATTTCAATATTTCATAAATGAAAGAACTGAGACACAGATATATTAGGGGACTTCACCAAGGTCATAGCAGTGGCTGAGCAAGAACTCAAATCCACATCTCTGACAATCCATATCTGATCCTTTTTCCCCAGTTGGTTTATTCTGAGCTATTCACCCCTCTCCCCAGCATTGCTTTGGTTCAGAAATAATTGTTTTTACAGTAAAGAGTAGAGTCATATGAATTCAGCTGAAAAATGCATGCATTGTGAAAATGTTAAATCATAGAAATAATTGTGAATTATTTTAGGCGGTATCAGATTTGCCAAGACAATTAAGAGTTGACATCATCTGAAAAATGAAAATATAATCTTAGCATAAACACTTTTAGTTTTATCTGATATTTGAAATATGCATTTATGTAACTGCCAAAATATTAGCTACTCTGCAAGCCAGAAAGTTCCAGGGACAAGACAAGAGCAGTACAGCCCTTATTCATTGATAGCAAGCAAAATGTTTTTTCCTTTGGGAAGGAGTGTTGTTATTAACTAATGTCTGAGAATTTGGGGATGGAAACCCTGTATTAAACTAGTGCTACATAACATACTTTTTTTTAAAAAGTTTGCCTTTCACATGATAACTTTGTATTACAATTACCACACATTACAGAAAAATCTGTTTGCAAATTATTTTTAAACAAATAGCATAAAACTTCTCTTATAAAGGTACCGTATTTTATCTATTATTAGGTGTTTTTAATTCACTGTATTTAGAGTAAACACTTACCATTAGAAGGTTAAAAACTGACTTAAAAGTAAAGACTTTGTCTCATTAAATTACTTGAGCTAGATTTGGAAAGGACTGTAGTGGGTTCATTTGAATTTTTTTTTCCAGGCTAGTTTACCCTGAAAACATCAGTAAAACTTTACAGTATATTTTACTTATTCATGTTTTTATAAATGGTGTGGAATATTGCTAAGGAGAGGGAACAAAGGTGGGGGGTGGAGGGGGTCAATGGGAAAAAAACAAACAAAGGGGCCATCTGTAATACTTTCAACAATAAAGATAAATTTTTAAAAAAGAATTTTAAAAAGTGGGTGGACACAGAAATTTGTCAACTTTTCCCATTTAATATTGTATTTCTTGGTGTTGAGTTGACCAAAAGTTTAATTCTGTCCATCTGAAATTGTATCACTTTTTTCTCAGAGTGGTACCACCTGACTAGGTTGCTAGGTTTTCATATGTAACCCATTCTTTCTCATTAAAGACGAAAACTATTTCTCTAGCTGCCTGCCCTTTT
This sequence comes from Myotis brandtii, assembly GCF_000412655.1. NCBI lineage: Eukaryota > Metazoa > Chordata > Mammalia > Chiroptera > Vespertilionidae > Myotis > Myotis brandtii. The sequence goes on from NW_005371324.1 coordinate 10,645,126, forward strand.
TAAAAAGGTACAAAGTACACAGCGGCTGTTTGGAAACTTTTTTTTCCCTCCTTCCTAGTTATCTTTGTCTGTTTGTATAAATTGCTAAATTGCTTCCATAAAATGCCTCCAGACATAAGGGAATCATTTGCATAAGTGGATGAAGATTTTTGTCTTCCTCCAAGGAAAGCTTGCTATGGCTTCTTAATCGGTTTCCTTCCTCTCTCTGGCCCTAGTATCCGGCTGCGCTGATGAACCTGGGAGCCATCCTGCACCTGAACGGCCGGCTGCACAAGGCCGAGGCCAACTACCTGCGGGCGCTGCAGCTCAAGCCGGACGACGTCATCACGCAGTCCAATCTCCGCAAACTCTGGAACATCATGGAAAAGCAAGGCTTAAAGACTTCCAAGACCTGACACAGGGGCAGCGCCTCTTCCTCCTCCACATTCTCAAGCTGGCTTCCTTAACCAACAGGACTTCCCAGCGGGGCTAGGACAAGAGTTGGTTTGGACTTCAAGGCCAGGGCAGAGGTCACCGAGGTCACTGCCTCTTCTGGGAATATCCACTTAGCTGTTGGCACAGCCTTTAACACC
>NW_005371324.1:10645836-10663187 GCF_000412655.1 Myotis brandtii
AAACGGGGGCGGGGGGGGGGGCAGCATTGGAAACCTGAAGGATGTAATTGTTACCCATAGAACTAAACCAGAGCACTTAACAAAGGATCTCTTGGCCTTCTGAAAGAGGGACGGCGTCTAACTTCCAAAATTTGTGCATTTTTGAAAGCTAACTGAGAAATTATATTGTTTCCTAAACACTGTGAGAGGAAGCCAGAGTGTCCATTCAGCCACGGTAAACTATGAAGGTCAAGTGTGCATAGGAGAGATTAACGTGTAGGAACTAAACCAGAGCACTTAACAAAGGATCTCTTGGCCTTCTGAAAGAGGGACGGCGTCTAACTTCCAAAATTTGTGCATTTTTGAAAGCTAACTGAGAAATTATATTGTTTCCTAAACACTGTGAGAGGAAGCCAGAGTGTCCATTCAGCCACGGTAAACTATGAAGGTCAAGTGTGCATAGGAGAGATTAACGTGTAGTGTGAACCCCAGGGAGCCGGTGGTCATCCTGACGCTGCTGCCTTCCCTCTCTGGGACAGCCTGCTCATCAAAATTCTGCAACTTAGAAAACTCTTTTTTTTTTCTTTTTTTTTTTAAATACGATGTCAGGACCTGTGAGAGTCTACACTTGTTTCCTGACTAGTGCACATGCCGCATTATGATTTGGATGTCAGTCTTCACTTTCTTGGGAATCATTTGCTTTTCATGATCTGAAAAGGATATGCAGCGTAGCGAAACCCCCATTTCACACTGGTATTGTAGGAGGGGCCAGGGAGGCCTCATACTTGTCAGGCAGGCATTTTTTACTTTAAAGTTGCCAATATTTATCCCCCCACCCCCCCCAACCACACACACACAAAGAGAAAGAAAGAAAGAAAAAACTGCCTAGGAGAATTCATTGTGTTAATTCTTAGGCTTTTGAAATTGCCTTTTTAAATGGCTATTCCTGGTTAATGCACAGGCTTATATAAGGATTATAACAAAAGAAAGCTTAAAGGTGTTTTAGCTCCAATAACTAACCAGCAGCCATTAGACATAGGGAAGGTGCTTTGTGCTTTCCAGATGTTACTGGTTAAAAAAACAAGTGTGCTCGAAGGAGTGTATAATGATGGTTACCAATGACTTTATATTTGGGAAATGTTATTATGAAATGCTAATATCTTTCTAATAGGTACCAGAACAGTAATGCTGATACGGTTTTAAGGAATTGTTTTTATCGTATTCTTCATATTTTGCTCTTCCCCCCCAAAAAAAACATAAAAATGACTTCTTATTTTAAGCTGCAGTAGAGTGTAGCATTAGCCTGCGTGTTTCTAGGTTTTCTGCCAAGTGCTTTTTACAGTTGAAAACCATTTCTCACTAGCAAATTTGGTATTTTGTTTCATTACCTATTTGTAACCACTTCAACGTTCATTTCACAAGTAAAGGAGTATAAAAGATGTAGAGAAGAACATTTGTTGAACATTTTTTTGACTTGCAGTCAGACTTTGCTACTAAACATTAACTTTGTGAAAACAATAGCCCACTATTAGCTTCTTCATAAAGTAGAAACACAATACTGTACATATTTATTTATTTATTATTCTATAATAGCAGAATAACAAACAAAACTTGATTCATCAAGCCAATTCCTTGCAACTGAAAATTAGCTTTTTCTCCTTTACACTCATGCTCCATGTATATATGGTCAGCATCCCCATTAAAGGGAAGCTGCACATGCAAATACATCATACTATGTTTTCTCCATATTTTATATGTTTTTCTGCATATCTGAATACAGTGGGATAAAGAATCTGAAGTAGTGTTCCTATGGCATTAGTGTTTTTGTAAGAAGGGCAAATGTAGTGAGAGAGATTTGGTGATGGCATTAATAAGAAGGCCCTCCTACCATGTATAGTATTTTGTAAACATTTCACTGAGGGGCCAAAAGTTAAATTATAACTAAATCACTGTGTTCTCAGAATGATATTTAACATTTAACAACAACAAACCCGTGGTCAAACCAAAAATAGGGGTTGAAGTGTATTTTTCATCTTCTACTGCATTGGCAATTGCAAACAAATAAATACTACAAAAGGAATTTAATATAAGGATATAGAGATGAATTCAATGTCTAACATTTTTATTTATTTAAATATTGACCTATGATGATTTCCTAGTTTTAACACTTTATGTCTTTTTATTGTTATTGTTCTTCCTTTCAAAACACTTGGTTCTTAATAGGTTTGCTGATTGCACAGTAGAGGCACTTCATGTTGACCCAGTTCCCAAGTAGCATTAATAATTGGGCCTGTGTCATAAAATGCATGGATCTTTAATAACAAAATGTCCCTGACACCTTCTATTACAGGGCTGGGCTTAGACCAACTTGGGGGGAGGGCAACAGGGGGGCATAATAGAACATGGTCAAAAAAGTCTCCGCTCAGGGATTTATGGTGGATTATTGCAGACAGTGCTAAAAATATAGAGCACAAGACAAGTTTACTAAATTAAAATTTTATTTTTTGAGAAGCTGTTATTTGTATAAATTATCAAGATTTGTAGGCTTTCCTTTTGTAGAAATAATTGTTTTATGTGCCAGAGAATTTCAATTTTGTTTTCAACAATAAAGCATTGATAACAAATATGTTGTTTAAGCCTTTTTTCAGTCTTCCACAGCAACAAAACTTATACTCTCTTGGGTTGTAGCAGAACTAGGAGATAATTTTTAAAAGGTGGAGATTGAGAGTCAAATAGAGACAGAATGTGGCTAATGTATAATAAGAATTATTAATTTTTAATAGTTACAGTAATAATAAGGGTTGCTGATGTCATTAGATTTTCCATGTTCAGAAAAGATGACATGGTCCTGGCTGGTATGGCTCAGTTGGTTGAATATTGTCCCATGCACCATTCACTGAAAGGTTGCCAGTTCAATCCCTGGTCAGGGCACATGCCCAGGTTGTGGGCTCGATCCCCAGTTGGGCTGTGAGCCAAGTAATGTTTCTCTCTTTCTCTTTCTCCATCCTCCTCTCCCTTCCTCTCTAAAAGATTAATAATTAGCCCGGCCAGCGTGGCTCAGTGGTTGAGCATAAATCTATGAACCAGGAGCTCAGGGTTCGATTCCTGGTCAGGGCACATGCCCAGGTTGTGGGCTCAATCCCCAGTAGGGGGTGTGGCGGAGACAGCCAGTTAATGATTCTCTCTCATCTTTGATGTTTCTCTCTCCCTCTTCCTTCCTCTCTGAAATGAATATATATATATATATGTATACACACACACACACTAGAGGCCCGTTGCAGGAAGATTCCTGCAAGAATAAGGCTTCCTCTGGCCTATTCCTGCAAGAATAGGGCTTCCTGAGACCGGAGCGAAGCAGAGAAGGGATTGAAGCACACCAAGGTGGGCTTCACTCCCTTCTCCACTGCCTTGGCTCCCTCCCTTCCCTGCCACCTTGGCTCCCTCCCTTCTCCATTGCCTCGGCTCCCTCATTTTTCCACTGCCTCGCTTCCTCCTGTGTCTGCCACTTTGCTCCCGTCTCCGCTGCCTCGGCTCCCTCCCTTGTCCGCCGCCTTGCTCCCTCCCTTCTCCACCACTTCACTCCCTCCTGTGTCCGCTGCCTCAGCTCTGCTCCCGTCTCTGCTACCTCTGATCCATTCCCTTCTCCACTGCTTGGCTCCCTTCTGCAGTGCTTGGCTTCCTTCTACACTGTCTTCAGTCTTCGCTGGGCACCTGTGTATGCAAATTAACCGCCATCTCTGTTGGGTTAATTTGCATACTCTTCTGATTGGCTGGTGGGCATAGCGAAGGTACGGTCAATTAGCATCTTTGTCTTTTATTGGTGTAGATATTAAGAGAAAATTATGCTAATTAGCCTGGATATGCTAATTAGTCATGACCAGTATGCAAATTGAACATCTCACTCCAACACACAAGATGACCACCACAAGATGGCCAGCAGGGGATGGCAGTTGGGGGGCAACCAGGCCTGCAGGGGAGGGCATTTGGAAGGGACCAGGCCTGCAGGGGAGGGCAGTTGAGGGGAACCCTGCCTGCAAGGGAGGGCAGTTAGGGGTGACTAGGCCAGCAGGGGAGGGAAGTTGGGGGCGACTGGACCTGAAGGGGAGGGCAGTGTGAGGGGGACCAGGCCTGCAGGGGAGGGCAGTTGCAGGGGGACCAGGCCTGCAGGGGAGGGCAGTTGTAGGGAACCCTGCCTGCAAGGGAGGGCAGTTAGGGGTGACTAGGCCAGCAGGGGAGGGAAGTTGGGGGCGACTGGACCTGAAGGGGAGGGCAGTGTGAGGGGGACCAGGCCTGCAGGGGAGGGCAGTTGAGGGGAACCCTGCCTGCAAGGGAGGGCAGTTAGGGGTGACTAGGCCAGCAGGGGAGGGAAGTTGGGGGCGACTGGACCTGAAGGGGAGGGCAGTGTGAGGGGGACCAGGCCTGCAGGGGAGGGCAGTTGAGGGGAACCCTGCCTGCAAGGGAGGGCAGTTAGGGGTGACTAGGCCAGCAGGGGAGGGAAGTTGGGGGCGACTGGACCTGAAGGGGAGGGCAGTGTGAGGGGGACCAGGCCTGCAGGGGAGGGCAGTTGAGGGGAACCCTGCCTGCAAGGGAGGGCAGTTAGGGGTGACTAGGCCAGCAGGGGAGGGAAGTTGGGGGCGACTGGACCTGAAGGGGAGGGCAGTGTGAGGGGGACCAGGCCTGCAGGGGAGGGCAGTTGAGGGGAACCCTGCCTGCAAGGGAGGGCAGTTAGGGGTGACTAGGCCAGCAGGGGAGGGAAGTTGGGGGCGACTGGACCTGAAGGGGAGGGCAGTGTGAGGGGGACCAGGCCTGCAGGGGAGGGCAGTTGAGGGGACTCCCACAGGGAGAGCACCGCTCAGCCAGAAGCCAGGCTCATGGCTGGCGAGTGCAGTGGCGGTGGCGGGAACCTCTCCTGCCTCTGCAACAGTGCTAAGGATGTCTGCTACTATTTCTCAAGTGGCCACTCCCTGCCTAAGCTGTCAGTCGGACATCCCCTGAGGGCTCCCAGACTGCAAGAAGGTGCAGGCCAGGCTGAGGATTCCCCCCCCCCCACCACCGAGTGCACGAATTTCATGCACTGGGCCTCTGGTATATATTAAAAAAATCAAAAACATATTTTTTAAAAAGAAAAGATGACATGGTTTTTGTTTTGTTTTGTAGATGAACTATAGAAAAGTATTAGGAAATATCCAAAGCAGGACCAATTTCCTACTTCTCAAGTTGCTTGGTAAAAATGGCCATAATTAGAAGACCCCGATTCTCCAGCTCTAGTCCAGAGGTAAGCGCAGCCCCAATCTGCTGAGAGATGTGGATGTGGTACATTCAGGGGTTAGTTATAAAGAAACCTTGGGTCCCAAACAAGGTGCAAACTGACATATGGAGAATTTGATAGTCTTGAGAAAATTGCCATATATAGATGATTGTGTATTGCCTAATTCCTTTTATTACAGAATAAAATTTAGCTATAAAGATTTTATTTTCTGCTAAACAACCTATGGATGTGTCAGGTTCTGTTCCAGCTTTAGTTAAGAAAACCAGGGCTCAGAGGCATGAAATAACTTGTTCAGGTCACTATGCTAGCAACCAGCAACCCTGTCCCCATGTTGTCCTATGCTTGTATGCCTCCTGTCACGTGAGCACTCAGACCCTAAACCCAAGTCTGAAGATGAGGTTTTTCACCTTCCTTGGCATTTCTCTAGCTATTCCCTTTTCTGCATTCTCTGCCTCTCTCATTGCAGATGATCCTGAAGATTGGAGAGGTTGCTACACTCTGAATGTTTATGCCCCCCAAAAACTAATGCCTATAGGTGATGGGGAAGTAGGGGAGTGATTAGGTTATGAAGGTGAAGCCCTCATTAATGGGATAAATACCCTTGTAGAAGAATCCCCAAAGAACTCTTACCCCTTCGTCCAGGTGAGGATTCAACAAGAAGTCTGCAACCCAGAGGAGGGTCTTCACCAACCATGCTGGTACCTAATCTCAGACTTCCAGCCTCCAGAACTCTAAGAAAGAAATTTCTCTTGTCTACAAGCCACCCAGTTTTTGTTATTTTGTTATAGCAGCCCAAACAGACCAAGATGGAGGTGATGCATGAAAAAACACAATAAAAATCTAGAGTGTGAAAGCAAAAGAAAAAAAAATTCACGTAACTAAATCCATTTACTTACCACCTAAGGAACGTAAGGCTTCTAAGTTCAGCGACTGAACCAAGATCCCAAGACTAGTTAGTAGAGTAGTCACACAACAGTTATTAAGAGGTCCTATTATATGAACTAAGTGCATAATTGACTCCATTTTTTAATTTAAATGTTATTTTTCAATTACAGTTTACATTCAATATTATTTTGTAAGAGCATAGTTGCTAGACATATCATATGCATACAAAATATTCCCCTAGATATTTCTAGTACCCACCTGGCACCATACACAGTAATTACAATGTTATTGACGATATTCCCTATGCTGTGCTTTGCATCCTCATGACTATTTTGTAACTATCAATTTGTACTACTTTATCCCTTCACTTTTTTTCACCCAATTCCCTCCCCTTTGGCAAATGTCAGTCTGTTCTCTGAAACTATGAGTCTATTTCTATTTGGTTTGTTTATTTTGTTCTTTAGATTCCACATATAAGTGAATTCATATGGTATGTGTCTTTGTCTGACTTATTTCACTTAGCATAATACTCTCGCAAATGGTAAAATTTCATTCTTTTGTATGGCTGATTGATCCCATTTTTAAATCAAGGTATAGTTTTAACTTGGATTAAAACACTATACTCTGAAACCAATGAGGTAGGGGGGCCATGTCTTTCTTTGTTGGCTTATTTTCTCCTGCCTGGCACGTTGTTGAATAAACAAACATAAAATACACTATAAATGAAAATTCCATGTTATTTGCTCATGACCAATTTGATATTTTAAAAAATCACTTTCTACCAAGTTGAGATTTGGGGATCCAATGTCTCCTTGTATTTGATATGTTCACCTCAGTGACAACAGTTTTCACATAGTCTACATTTCCAGCACAAAGAAAGGAAATACATCGAAGTCTTTGTTATTCTTTCTATTATAAGGAACCTGGGTTTCTGTAGATAATTAAAGCATTATAATCCAATTCATTTGTATGTAACTTTTCAAGATGATTTTTCACTTAACTTAAATATTATTGTCAATACTATAGGATTTGCTTCCCACTACTTAACACCCAACTCAGTTTAGTGAAGGGGAATTACTAGAAAGCTTGGCTTTAGCGCTGGAGCAGCCACACTCTGTAAGGAGAGAGCATGGGGAAATGGCAGTGCAGTTGTGCTAACTCTGTTTTGCAGTAGAGAAAGCTGCACATGAACCCGGACTTGAAGCTTTTCTTGCTGTCATTTTGGGTGGTCTTCCTGCAGGACGCAATCAGAGGCCTTTGAATCGGCTTTCATTTCATCTGCCACTTCACCACATATTGGCCTTTTGTTATTGTTTTTGTTCCATAGAGATTTGAGACATTTCCCCCAACCCCCTCCCACCCCAGAGCATTTCTGAAATTTGAAGTCTTTTGTTAACTTGAAATTTCTGTGAAGTTTTTCTTTCTAAGCTTCCCAAAACATCCCCAAAAATTCTTACAAAACTGGTCTTAGATGTTATTGTGTTATTTAACGGTCTGCTTCCAAAGAGTGGAGGGAAGAGCTTTTGTTTAGCAAGAAAATCTTTGCATCAAATGAGAACTGAGAATGTTACCAATATGTGAGACGACTTGATGAGGCTGAAGGCTTCAGAACAGGCCTTCCAAGATGTGCTGCTTTCACATGTGGATTATTTTGAGCTGAAGGCAGTTGAAACCCTGCAGGCTCAGAGAAACTTCTGCCACTCCTTTAACTACCTAGAAGATTATAAATTGGGGGTCTTGCCCGTAATAAGAGTTATTACCAGAGATAACTTTTTATGACCTATCCGTAGGGCAGGGCAAACTTCTAATTATTGAACATCTGCTCTTATCTTCCTACAAATTTCCCTCCACCTCTCTGAAGCCCTAAGGCATCTTACTTTATTTTTAAATTCAGTATGCCATATATATATATATCTCATTTCATTTTCTGTTACTGAACTTCTCATGTATGTAGGGGTCTCAGACTCTGTCATGTATGGAGTTCCCATATGTGTGTATGTAATTAAATTTGGTTATTTTCTCTAGTTACTCTGTCTCATGTAGATTTATCATGAGGGAGAGAGAAACATCCATGTGAGAGGGAAAAATTATCAACCAGTTACCTCCTGCATGCCCCCTACTGGGGGGCTAGTGTCAAACCAGGCATGTGCCTTGAAGGGAATCAAGCTGGCAATCTTTTGGTGCATGAATAGACACCCAACCAGCTGAGCCACACCAGCCAGGGTCCATGTGGATTGAATTATTAGACCAACTAAAAGATTCTAGAAGGGTAGTAAACAACACCCCCCCAAGGTCATTAGAAAAATATCTATGGGAATCTAGGAAGTTAATGTAATATCTAAAATGGTATTTGGGAAAAGCTTCTGGAGATTCCCAAAGGGAGAAAGTAAACATGGAAAAGGAAAAGATAGACACACAAGGAATTGACTATTAATTGCCATTAGTAATTAGCTTCATGTTGTAGAGGTATAGGGTTGGATTAGAACAATTTGAGACTGTGTCCTTCTTGGTTGCCCAAACATCTGCCAAGATTGAGCCCCTGTGTTGTAGGGGGAAAACATCGTGTAACAAATAAAAAAGTGGATGATATGATCACAGGAGAGGCTAGAGAAATGTTCAACCAATTTGAAGTCTAGGCCAGAACTGGCTATCTATTCTGAAATGTATTTATTTTTTTCCTACCTCCTTTGGATTTGACAGGAGTATCACTCATTCAGACAAGGCTATCAGCCATTCCCCATCAGGTGGATAGAATAGAGTTCTGCATTTCAAGTAAGAGCTCAAGAGTTCTAGAAACACTTTTTCTAACAGTTTTCTGTTATATCTTTTTCTTTTTCATCCTAGAAGACACAAAATGAAATAACTCCTCTGAGAACTTTCTGTTGGTAATATAATTGAGCAGCTAGAGACTATAGTGAACGTTTTAAAACATGTATGGAGAAAGAAATAAAATAATTAATTGTTTCCAAAAATACTAAAAATATCATAAAATAATTAAAATGCCTTTCTTTTCAGCTTAACACTCCTCTTATCTAGTGTAAAAGATTATTTATTACCAGAAAATCAGAATCGATGAGGGAGGGGAGGGATGAGTGAGGGATGTGGGTGGGGAGTGGAAACAAGTAATTACCTTTGATTTTAGTGTGGGCCCTTTTTTCTAATCTTATTTGGTAAGTAATAACTGTATTGATCTAGTAATAATTAGCTTCTAAACTCTGCAGACATTGACTTATTAACTTACATAGAGCCAATTAATAATCTCAATAGATTTTCAATTTTAAATTCTTTTTGTGTTATTTTAAATATGCCATTATATTTTATGTTTGCATACTCTATGTTTCCTTTGCAGTAGACTGTTATTCTCTAAATGGGCCTTTGCACTTAATGATAATGACGATTCTGGAAATTTCACTAGGATTATGATGTTTCAAAGTAAATTTTTTAGAAATCTGTCCTATGCCCACCAAATACTTAGATATTACTACATAGTATTATATTAAAATATAATTGAATAATTTTGCATTATATGATATGGAAGAGTGCATCAATGTTAATCTTTTTAAATAACCCATTGGGTTTAACTCTCCCAATTACCCTGTTGATGATATTTAGAAAATGTGAATATACCAGCAAAACCCACGTCTTTTTATAAAGTGAGCCAAGGAACTTAATTTGTTGTCATTTCTGTTTATAAAACTCAGTAGAGGCCCAATGCATGAAATTCCTGCAAGAGTAGGCCTTCCTTCCCCCGGCTGCTGGCACCAGCTTTCCTCTGGCACCTGGGACCCAGGCTTCCCTCCATCACCCAGGACCTGGGCTTCCCTCCCGCCACCGGGAGGCACCCCAGCTTTGTCTGGAAGGTCATCCAGAAGGATGTCCGGTCTAATTAGCACATCATGCTTTTATTATTATAGATTATTATTTGGTCTTCTATCTGTTCCAAAATTTTGCTCCATGAGTGATGCTGAAGACGAGTTAGTCTGCTACTATTTCTCAAGTGGCCATAAAGTAATACTCATGGAAATCATAATCACAACATCAGAGAGCAAGAGGGAACCTTGGCTTTGCCCTCTACACTTTACAAATGAAGAAGCTGTGGTTTGGGGCAGTCAAATGACATAGCTAAGGTTACATGTTCACAGTGGATCCAATGTAACTGGTAAAATGTTGAAGTACTGGCTGTAGGTTACAAGCTGCATGGCCCAACACCAACCATCCAGAGTTTGTGAAAACATCCCTTGTTTAGAGTAGAGGTAGACACAAAACTTGCCAGGAAAGATTTCATCATGGATTTTTCATGGATGGCATACATAGAAGTTATTACTACCTGAAACTCCTATCTCACTAAATTCAATTTGAGTCCCTGGTTTAAAAACAGAACTCTTCATTTGAGGATACGTTTATGAATTGCACCTAACCAAACACAGCTGGTCTAAGTACAAGTGGCACACAGAAGCATTTGGGTAGATTGAACTATTTCCAAGGACCCATTCCAGTCCTCTGGTGGCACTGCTTGGTTATTTCTTGTGATCCAGTATTAATTTGCCTATTGCAGCAGGTACTGAATGTACAATGTGGACGATTCCAGGAGGCATACCAAATTGGATGTGATCCTTTGTGAAGAAATTGGCTAGCCTTTTTCCCTTTATTTTACTGGAGGCTGTTCTAGATACAAGGTTTTTGGAGCATACTTGCTAAATGAAAACTCTTTGGAGGTCAGAGAATAACTGTGAACTATGAATAGCATGTTATTTTCCCATTGCAGTGAAACAACAGTATACATATAGGCTGCAACCTTACACCAACTTTGTCCACTTTTTCTCTGTTATACACACACACTTGCATGCACAAATGTGCGCACACACACAAACATACACACCACACACAGTGGCTGGGTGGTCAACAACTAACCATGAGTTCAAACATAAGCATCTAAACATTTGATCCTCCAGGAAAGGAAGTCATTACGAGGAATGAGCCATATTTTAAATGTTTTGGTTAGCAGAGGAAATAAAATGAGATGAAAGTTTTTGTCCTTAGGTGAGTGATTTAAATCCAGACAAGCAGGAGTCAAAAGGAGATGAGGGCAGACATTTATTAAGATCCTGTTATCAAAACCTTGGTTCATCTCTTTCACACTTGCTAGTGTCTGCCACCATCAAACTACTGCTGTGATTCATCAAATCACTCCTTTCTATAGGTCACTTTCCAGTCCTTATTTGGAAAAAGAAACACCACACAGATAAAGAGAAGATATGGCAAATGTAGATTTGTTGCTCTCCATTTTTAGGATAAAAGAAATTGCCAAATTGACCTTTAAATATCTTAGTTCAAAACATACTTCCCTTTGGAGATTAGCCAAATCATCAAACAGTATGGATTTTCTAATACAGGAAGCAACACACTCAATAATTCTGAACACTGATGAAAATGAGGTGAGCACTGGAACACCCCAATTGTGTCACCTTTCTCCTTGGGCTCTAGGTCCCCAGGTGACACTGTATCTCATTACCTGACACCTCTGTTCAACTTGCTGCTTGGAATTTCAAGGCAGTGGGCTCCTTTCCATAGATATACATGTAAATGAACATAATTTTAATTATTTTGTTCTTTCTCATGCTCAAGATTTTGTTCCTCTTGTAATTATATTTTTGCATGCAGAGCATTTTACAGTTTTCAAAAGGGTTCATATTCTTTATATTGAGCACTTGAAAACAATTTGGCAAAGTAGACAGGAGAAACATACAATTATCTTCCAATTCAAACTCCAGATAAGGATTCAGAAGCTCAGAGTGGGCACATGACTCACCCAGGATCTCATTCAGTATGAAAGCAGTCAGTCTCCCAAACTTAGAACTTCAGTCTAAACCCTGGGTAGGCGTTGATGGGTATGGGCACAATCAATGCCCTCGTCTCTAAGGATCAGATATGATTGAGGAGAGTTTCCATCTAAGATTTGCACTTAAAACTGGAGACAAACTGCATTTCTACATGGTGAGAAGATTGGGGAAGGAGCAAAAGATTGCTCAGTTATAAGAATACATAGGCTCACAAAAATAATTTAGCTTTTGTCCAATCACCCTGTTATCTTTCTCTCTTTGTTCATCCTGGAGGTTGGTATTAATTATGTCTGTGAAAATATTGTACCTATTGAAGCTTTGTCTCGCAATCCAGGTGTCAGCTGCGCTCAGACAGATGCTTGCTATTCATCCTCTATGGGATTTTTAGTGCCACCCCCCAGTTTTTGTGTCTACCCATCTCTCACATTTTGGAGCTCTTAGCCCCACTTCTGCTGTTCTCTTGTGGTTTTTATTTCTTTTTGCTCTGTGAAGCACCGGTTACAGAAAACAGACTCTTTTTCCATTTCCCCCCAAACCAGTCACATTTTTGCGTGTAGCCAGCTGTAAAGGTTGGAGGTGACAGAGTGGATTTAATTGAACATCCTTGTTCTTAAAATTTCTCTAGCCACAAGTGGAATTTCTCATCAGTTACCTCTTTCCTCTCATCAGTTTCTTTCTCCTTCTCAGGCAGTGCTCTCTGCTGCCTGTACCACAGTCTCAAAACCCCTGTTATCTTCTTATGCAAAGGCCTGCAGCCCCATCTTACTATAAGGCAAGCAGATTATCCAGGTGTTTTCCAAAAACAAAGTTTAAAAAGCGGCAGCCCACAGGCTGCATTTAACTTCTACACATGTTTAAAAAATGTGAGCAAATGTTTAGGAATCAGAGTTTTCCAACAAACAAACAAACAAACAAACAAACAAACAATCCCCTGGAAGCCCGCTGGTGTGGTTCAGTGGTTTAGCGTTGACCCAAGAACCAAGAGGTCACTGGTTCAATTCCTGGTCAGGGCACATGCCCCAGTTGTGGGCTCCATTCTTAGCCCAGGGCATGCAGGAGGCAGCCGATCAATGTTTCTCTCTCATCAGTGTTTCTCCTCTTTATCCCTCTTCCTTCTTCCTCTCTCAAAATCAACAAAAACATTAAAAACAAGACAATTTCTACCTTTTTATCCCTCTTCCTTCTTCCTCTCTCTCTCAAAATCAACAAAAACATTAAAAACAAGACAAAACAAAACAAAACAAAATGCACCTGAGTTTTGGGCTTTCCTTGAAATACAAGATACCTGTCAATGGAGGCCAATCCCTGCTGGCAGCTGCTGCTCCATTCACACAGGACTTCACTATCGAGTGTCACTGTCCCCACACTCTGCTTCTGCGTGGCCTCTAGAGGCATTTAAGGACAGCCGGCAATGGAGGCCAATCCCTGCTGGCAGCGGCTGCTCCATTCACACAGGACTTCACTATCCCGTGTCACTGTCCCCACACTGCTTCTGCGTGGCCTCTAGAGGCATTTAAGGACAGCACTCCTGCTGTAACAAAGACACTTCCGCCATTAACAGGAGACTCCAACATCTACTGTTAATATATATATATTTTCTCCATTACTCAACTTACAAAGGGGTTTTGGGGATATTCAAAGATGATGATTACCTAGAATTTTTTAAATATTGGAAAATTTCTTTAAGACTAAATTTTTCGTCATATCTTTTTAAAAATTGAGTTGTTTCCACTTTTCAGATATTATGAAGAGTGCTGCTATGAATATTTGTGTATGAGTTTTTGTGTGGACACGTGTTTTCAATTCTTTTGGGTGGAATTGTACAGTCACAGAATAACTCTACATTTAGTTTTTTGAGCATCTGCCAAACAGTTTTCCACAGTGGCTGCAGCATTTTACGTTCCCACCAGCAATGTATGAGGGTTCCAAGTTCTCCATATTCTCACCCATATTTGATCATTTCTGTTTTTTTTTTGTTTTTGTTTTTAATATAGCCATCCTAGTCGGTGTGTATCTCATTGAGTTGTTTATTTGCCTTTTTCTGATGGCTAACATCATACCATTATTTAATTTTTAATTATATTAACAATAAAGCTTGCAAATAAATTGGGGAAATAAGAGGCAATATTATGAAACATTTTTTCTCTTTTCTCTCAAGTAGTTTTAATGTTGTTAACTAATTCAGATAATGCCTGACTCATAAAACTTAACTCTTTGTTAGTGTTTGACTAATGGATTTTTGCAATTTATCATGACAGAAAAAAAGACCCCCTCCTTATTATGCAACACATTGCCTCAGAACAGTATTATTTTTCATATCCCTTATCTTGCAACCCTATCCCATTCAGCTACATTTATACAAATAGTTTTAAATGCCTCCTACTGCGGAATTTAATTTTGATTGATGAAAACCCAGTCTCAAACCTATGAGAGTGAGCTGCTGAGGGAACCAAAAAAATGAGACAGATGTTTAAGAACATGCATATTCTATTTCACCTTTTAACTTTAACTGGAGATAATAAATGAACATTAGCAAAATAGTCCATGTGCAGGGATTTTGCTCTTGAATTTGGCAATTCATTAGGATTTTTTCAATGATAAATGGTAACCTTTGAATCTATAAATAGATGATATATATAATTTGTAAGGTAATTAAAGTTTACTTAATCACTTTCTCTGCACAGGTCTATGCCAAACCCTATTAAAAGTTTCATCAGTTTAGAAATTTCTTATCTGAAGGGTCTGCTTGCCCTCTTTCTCCCCGTAATTGTCTTCAATAGAGTGAACTTGATTAATGGGCTGTTTCATTTTTTTCAGGATAAAGCTAACATTTTCCTTTTCCCAGCAATGCTAGCAAATTACTTGATTAATATCAAAAGGCTCTCATTCACACATAACCTTTGAATAAACAAGTTGTGATACTGTTGGCAACATGCTAAGAGGTATTCCTGTAAGTAGGCTATAAAGGAAATTGCCTTTGTAATTAAATGTATAAAGAGGGAGCCTGTTTTTTTGCTGGCTGCAAATCTTTTTAATTTTTCTCTCTTATAAGTGGAGAATGTATAATGAGATTGGGCCAAAGCAGAATGCAGAATATCTTTTTCTATGCTGGGATTCTATTTGCATGTCCCTCACCACTGGAGGCCCAGGAAGAAAACTTTAAAACATTTATGACACATAAATAGAGTTTCTAATTCATAATCTTAGGTCTATCTAGCTTTCCCTTTAAAGTGTGGACATAGACAGTAATCAATGCCATGTTGATTAAAAATAGCCCTCCAAGAGACTTTCCTAATATTAATTACTAAAAAACCAAAGTCTGGATACCAGCTGCTCTAATGAAGCAGAGAAAAAGCCTTTATGAATAATAAAAAAAAAAGAATTCTCCATTAAAGTGGAGGAAAGAGAAAGAAAAGAGAATATCATGCCCTGATTTATATACCAAATACTTTATATTGGTATATTTTGTATAGAAAATTAAACCTTACCCTTTATTGCAGTATTGTTAGTTGTCTATCCAGTATTAATTTCTCCCTTAGAGACAACTATGAGAACTATTAGAACACCAACTTTGTCATAGCTTTTTGCATAGATCCAGTGGATGGGTTTTTACTGGTCCAAGCCAGAGGTCAGCAAAGGATGAACTCATGGGCCAAATCAGGCCTACCATCTGCTTTCATACAGCCTGTGAGCTCAGATTGTTTTCTACATTTGGAATGATTAAAAAATCAAAATAATAATATTTCATACTATGTGAGTGTTACATTACATTTTAGTGTCCATAAATAAAGTGTTATTGGAATATTCAATGTTTATGTATTGTCTAGGGTGGCTTTCAGGCTAGAATGGCAGGCTGGAGTGATTACAAAAGAGACCGTATGCCCTGCAAAGCCTAAAATATGTACTATCTGGCCTGTTATAGAAAAAGCTTGCCGACTCTCGTCTAAGCCAATCTTGATACTCCTGTCTCTTGCTTTTCCAGGCTCCAGTCCAGCTGGCAGTGCCCATGTGACAATGAAATGCAAGCAGAGGTCTGCTGGGGGAGTTCTGGAAAAGCTCTGCTTTCTTCATAAAGGCTGGCATCTTAACTCCCCTTCAGGTCTTGAATATGAAAGTGAAATCTGGATGTGAGGACAGCCATCTTGCAACTGTGAGGTGATGAATATAAAAGTAAAAGCCAACACCCTAGAGGAAAGGAAAGGACCTGCGTTCCAGGTAAAATTCTTAAGCAGCTGAATGAAGGCCAATACCTGCTATTGCCAGGCTTCCTGTTTCATGAGAAGCATCCCTGTCTGTGAGGCCGTCTTCATTTGCATTCAGTCACTTGTAGGTAAATGCCTTCTCACTGACATGCCCTTCTCTTTCTTCCTTTAGGCATAGAACCTATTTGGTCTCAATAATATACCAAGAGTTGTGGGGCCAGAGGACTCTTTCTCATATTTGTTCAATATGCAATTTGTAAATAGCCATGTAATCTCTCCACAGGTAAAGTCAGACTTGAGTTTGCTCATCCTAACAAAATATTGTCTCCTGCAGCATTATCTTGACATTTGGAGAAATGGATATGAGAATAGTCTATTCTCTTTGTTACTACAAATAGCTCACAGCAGAAGGTCATCAACATTGTTTGGTAATGGCACCCTCCCCCTCCCCCTGATTTCCCCTCAATCAAAGTTTGGTGTCTCACCCTCTGATCTCCCATAATGTTTAGGTTATAGGGTTAGTCCACTCATTACACTCCATTATGTGTATATCAGTTTATTAACTAGTCTCTAGATGCCTTAAGGACAACACCAAGTCTTTTTCCTCTCTGTTACTAGAATCTAGCATAGGCACAGACAGGTTAAGTAATTTGCCCCCAGTCACACAGTTG
This sequence comes from Myotis brandtii, assembly GCF_000412655.1. Taxonomy (NCBI): domain Eukaryota; kingdom Metazoa; phylum Chordata; class Mammalia; order Chiroptera; family Vespertilionidae; genus Myotis; species Myotis brandtii. The sequence continues at coordinate 10,662,683 of NW_005371324.1, forward strand.
AAAGTGATTGATCTAGGACTGGGATTCTAATTTCAGGACTACTTAATACCATATTTTAAGGCTGTTTCTCTGATGTATTAGGTGCAGGGAATACAGTATGAAGAAAACCATTACCTTCCATTATGGGATTATAAAGCAGAATAACATAAGATACGGTTTTCACAATGGAGATGTAGGTCCAGCATGCTGGGTTTCAAGCCCTGGGTGTAGTGCGTACTGTATAACTGAATATTTTAACCTCTCTGTGCCTCAGTTTTCTTATCAATAAATTGGCATCATAATAATACCTGACTCACAGGGCTGTAAGGATTGCATGAATTAGTATAGTGATGTATTTAAAACAATGCCTGGCATTTTTAAGTATAAAAGAAAGTTTAGCCCTGACCAGTTTGGCTCAGTGGATAGAGCGTCAGCCTGCAGACTGAAGGGTCCCGGGTTCAATTCCGGTCAAGGGCATGTACCTTGGTTGCGGGCACATCCCCAGTAGTGGGTGTGCAGGAGGCAG
>NW_005371324.1:10663935-10665504 GCF_000412655.1 Myotis brandtii
AATATTACATGATAAGGAAATAAAAGAGAAAAGAAAAAATGGTATTTGCTTGTTATAGTACACACATACCCATAAATACTCATAACAAAGAAAGGAAGAAATACTCCAGACAATTATAGTCCTTGTTTTTGTAACCGGTCACATGTTCGTAGCTGGTATTTATACCTACTTTTTTCTACTACCCATTCTGTGTTCTCTTTGCCTTCAGCAAATACCTCAGTTGGTTGTAATTCTTTACCTGGTACAGTGACCCAAACCTTCATTTCTGAGGTTTCTGAGCCATTAATAGTCCTGCCTAGATTGGGTTGTTGAAGTTTTCTGATGACTTAATCACATTCCTTACCTCAATTTTGCAATAGCAATCCAATTTTCCTTGATAGTCAGGATCAATCATCCAAGCCAATACTGTAAATCCATTCTTTGAGTTAATTCAGAGGCTTGAGGAATATATGATCAGGTGGCAGTCTTAACTTACATTTCAATGGAATCATTATTTCACTTTATGGGTACCTTTACCCTCTGAGCTTTTCTTTTCTTTTTTTTTTAATTGAGTTTTGTGTTGTATTAATGTTTGCTGCTCTGAGGCAACCATATGATTTTGGAGAGACATGGATAAAATTGTCACTGCCTGGGAAATATGTCTGATTAATTGGGAAGAACGCTCTTATCTTGAGTAGTACTCCATTCGGCTGGGAGCAGGATTTGTTACCTGCGGGCCAGGCCTGGAATGAGGAGAGGAGAAAGGAGCAGAAAGTTCTAATCAAGGCCTGGGAAAGCTCGGAGGACCCAAGTCCAGAGAGTCAACCTTACTGAGCCATCAAGCAAGGCATGGGAGGTAAAATCAAACGCCATAGGGTAAAGATCCCTGAATCCAAACCTGGATCCAACCAAGCAGTGAGTAAAAATGCTGGAGCAAATCAAGGTGGTTCGCACAATTGCTTGAAAAAGTTCCTACAGTGTCAGGGGTTACTTCCTATGGGCGATAGGCTGGCTATACTTCTCCAGGATACACAATGGATTGTGATGCTTTAAAGTATAGAGTAAAATATAGGGAAGAAAGGAGATGGAGCATCATCTGCTAGTCAAAACACCTTACTTCTTATAGCCCTAAATGATTTTGTTTTGTTTGGGCCTTTTTATTTCTTTATATAGCTGATCATGCATTCATTCATTCACTCACTCATTCATTCATTGATTCCTTACCTATCCCATAAGGAACTGAGGAAATTTAAAAGGCCCTATATAATGAAAAGTAATGATGCAATAGAAATAGAAGTAGAGAATTATGAAAAAGAAAACATAAATACAAATGGAAAATTAAGGCAATCTATAATAATAAAAGCGTAATATGCTAATTAGATGGAACAGCCAAATGACCTTCCAGACATCATTCCAGACGTCCTTCTGGACAAAGCCAAGGCAGTGGGGGTTAGGGGATATCAGGCAGGCAGGCAGAGTGGTTAGGGGTGATGAGGCAGGCAGAGGGGTTAGGGGTGATGAGGTAGGCAGGCAGAGGCAGTTAGGGTTGATCAGGCAGGAAGGCAGAGTGGTTAGGGGTGATCAGGCAGG
>NW_005371324.1:10665520-10686142 GCF_000412655.1 Myotis brandtii
ATCAGGCAGGCAGGCAAGTGGTTAGGGGCAATGAGGCAGGCATGCAGGCAAGCAGTTAGGGGTGATCAGGCAGGCAGGAACAGTGGTTAGGGGCAATCAGGCAGGCAGGCAAGTGGTTAGGGGCTATCAGGCAGGAAGGCAGAGCGGTTAGGGGTGATCAGGCAGGCAGGTGAGTGGTTAGGGGTAATCAGGCAGTCAGGTGAGTGGTTAGGGGCGATCAGGCAGGCAGTCAGAGTGGTTAGGGGCAATCAGGCAGGCAAGCGAGCAGTTAGGGTGATCAGGCAGGCAAGTGGTTAGGGGAAATGAGGCAGGCAGGCAGGCAAGCAGTTAGGAGCCAGTGGTCCCGGATTGCGAGAGGGTGCAGGCTGGGCTGAGGAACCCGCCCTCCCGTGCACGAATTTCATGCACTGGGCCTCTAGTGTAAAATAAAAAGACAAATAATGGAGCCATGTTTTTGTTTAATTTCTCAATATTAAATGAAAACTTGCAAGAAAAATATGACGGAAACCCATCTCATTATATCTTAGCAGGTAAAAAGGTCAAAATGAAGAATGACTTGGGTCTTTAGGAACCAAATGTCTCATTCCATCTCTTGTCCTCTTCAAACCTACTAGGAGCCCTTGGGCTCTGTTTCTTAACCTGTTTTACTTTTCCTAAAACAACATATCACCACTTGGTGCAAAGGACCAAAAATTAGCCATCTCTAAGTCTTTCTCTGCCACTTGGTCTTGGAAAATTTATTAAACCTTGCAGATCTTCATTTTTTCACCTGTTAAATGGAGATAATGTGGATTTTAAACAATATGTGTTGTTTAAAGTCCACATTATGCATATGTGATGCATTTACCAGAACACTCCATGACATTTGAAAATGTTCAATAATGGTAGCTGTTCAAAAATAAAATATTGAAATATGATCTTTAAGTTCTCATTTATTTCAAAAATTCTGATTCTGTGACTTGACTCATTTATTGTGTAAACTTTCAATAACATTGCTCTTTTATCATTGTTTGCAGGAATAATTTATCTCTGAATCACATAAATGACTGTATTCTCAGCATAACCACTAGGGAGCTCACGTAAAATAAATGCAAACCGATAGCAAAACTGACTTTAAAGGTTTGTAAATCCTTATAAGAAATGGGCTACAGATAAAAAGTTTTGCCTTGGTTTCAAATGAAACTCAATTTAAGACAAAAAGTTAAACCAAATACCATAGTCTAAAAGAAAAAGTCCCTAAGAGCTCTCTAGCTCTTTCTTCCATCATCTGCTTTGCAAAACACAATAATAATTCTAATACTGAATTGATTGGAAAGCTATTTTGGACTATAATAAATTATGACAAAAAAAATAAATTATGACAAAAGGATAACTTTTCCAATGAATGTCACTGAAGTTTACAGGAAGAAACACAGAATATTTTTTCTAGGAGAGATGCTGGTTTGGGGGAATGGGTGGGGTGTACTGGCTCAGCAAGCTGGGTTCTACAATGAATGGTTCTGATAGCTTCTTGGATGCTGCCAAAACAATAGGAGAATTAAGGTTGAAATAAAGACAGGATGCACCATGTAATGAAGACCTACTAAGTCAGTGGTTCTCAACCTTCCTAATGCCACGACCCTTTAATACAGTTCCTCATGTTGTGGTGACCCCCAACCATAAAATTATTTTCGTTGCTACTTCATAACTGTAATTTTGCTACTGTTACGAATCATAATGTAAATATATGATATGGTCTTAGGCAACCCCTGTGAAAGGGTCGTTCGACCCCCCAAAGGGGTCGCGACCCACAGGTTGAGAACTGCTGTACTAAGTGATCAAAACTGTGCCATAAGCTTCACTTTATCTTCTCGCTTAACCCTAATAATATCCTGAAAGGTTCAATTCTTTCTAATTTATGAGGAGAGAACCAAGATTACAAGAATTACAAGGACTGAGTAACTGCCCAGATCTAACTGCTGATAGATAAGCAGATAAACTGTGATTAGAGAATGAGTGTGTCTGACAATAAAACACACTGTTTCCCCTCTGCCAGGCCGAGAGAACATTTCTCTTGGGAAGACAGCTGCAAACCTATTTCAGCTGGGCTTGGCTGCTATTTATCAGCACCACAGTGGCTACCATCTTCCTGATGGGGATTCAGGCATTTAGCTGACCATGCATGGAGAAGATTGTACATCTGTTCCTTTATCTCCTTAGAGGGTTACCAAGGTGAGAGCGGCTGTAGTGAGAACAGACGGAGGCAGGGTACAAGAATGCCCACAGATGATATCTTATCACTCCTTTTCTCACTTTCTCTGCAGAAAGGGGAGAGTTTACTGACAATAATAATAGTTAAAACTATTTTGTACACAAAAAGTATTTTTATCATTCGTAGAGAACTTTAATATAAATGGAATATGTATACATTATTTTATATATATGAGTATATACACACACACATTACCCCATTAATCTTAATGGCCATAATTTATGGTTGCGAAGAGGATGCTAAAACAGAAGAACCTAAAATGCTAGCAAGTGGCAAACACAAACACAAACCCAGGTCTCCTAACTACTTCCTATCACAATCCCAACACTCTCTAGTCTAGAAGATGTCGGTCTCTTGTAATATAATTTGCCAGTTTCACAGGGGAATTGCAAAGCTTACTTCCTATTTGAAATTAAGATCTTTTACTTCCTCCGAGAAAGCTTCTATATACAAAATGTAATGGTATAGTAATGAACTCCGCTGACTAAATCAACCATCTATGCACACCCTCAAATATTATCCTCCCTTTGCTTCCTGTGGCATCCACAGTAAAGATCAACAGGAACACTAGGAGGTTGGGAGAGCATAGAAATGGGAAGTTCAAAAAGATTGAATAACATAAGAATAAGCCCTTATGAATGGTGAAATCTTGGTTTAGAAATACTACCTTTTTAGAAGGGCCCTTGAGGTAGAGAGAAGTGACCCAGAGATCTGGAACTGTGTGCACTCTCTCCTTTTTTATTTTCTTGTCTTTCAAAGTGTATGATTCTGTTAAAATAGTCCTCAGCCAATGGAATACCCCTTGAACATCAACAACAACAACAACAAATCATTGCTGGCATTCTGACTAGAAGGTTTTGAGAATTTTTTTTAAGATAAAGTTTCTCTGTTTCATGCTAATTATATTTGATCGTCAGTATCTTGAGAGCAGTGCAAGGTACTCATGGCAGATGGAATTAACATGTACCAGCAATTTGGTGTAAGAAATAATTTCTCTCCACCTTCTATTTGTTGACAACAGATGAGAAACAGTGCTGTGCAAATGTAGTAGAAAAAATCCCTTTTGGGCTCCTGATGAAACATGTAGCAAAACATGTGATTTGGGTACAATGTTTTATTCATTTTTATTTCTTTATTGAAGAACATCAAAAGCCAAAAATATGGAAGACCCACCCAGTTCATCACAGATCGTCAAAATCATAGAAGTGGAGAAAAGAAAACATCTATGGCAATGATTCTGAGCTAATACTGAAACGGAAACATGACTTGATCTCAAATTACTTCTTTTAAATCAACTAGGGAAATGACATAACCACATTTAATTCCTCGGAGAAGAATTGTTCAGTTCCAACCATCTGCTAAATTAAGCAGCAGTGATTATAATGAACATTTACAACAGACCCAATACAAAAGGGGATAATAACTTTATGCATAAAACCAGGTCCTGGGAGGCTACTGCATTCTCAAAGATGAAGCTTACAATTAGAAGAGGTTTTTCAGAGTCCTGGGCCTACAGGCGTGGTGAAGGTCAAAGTGCAGCATCACATTTCCTTAAATTCTGTATTTCTTTTTAGGAAAAATTGTCAACAAATGCTACCCAATGACCAGTATTCCAGTTTTACTTTTACCCTGTCTCATCAGACCACTAGTTTTCTTTTTCTTTTTCCTTGTGATTTTGTTCCTTAATTCTTTATTGCCCCCTCTCTGTAGACATGAAATAATATTCAGCATAACTTCAGACAAATCTAAGAGGACCTGTCAAATTTAATTAGCCGCTCTCCGAAGTACCAGCACCCCTGCGAGATGTATTGTTAATTAGTTTAGCAGTGTTCTTTGGTCCTTGAATGAATGTATGTTCAATGTTTCTGCAGTTTTCTGGCACTATTTATATATGAGTGCAGATCCACACACATTTTCCATGGAACGGGTTGTCTCAGACTAGTATTATTGAGGAAAATTAATAATAGTAATAATAATAATGATTTTTTGGCCTTGCCTGTCGTGGGATGTCATCTATGTCCATTCTTCACCAGGGAACCTATTTTCATAGTGCAAAGTCACATTATTAAATATTAGCTGGGATTCCTCATCAACAAAGAAAAGAACAAAATTGTGTTCACATGTAGACCCATGTCAAGCTCTTTTCCCTCCAAATGCCACTGAAACTAATATGGTAATGGCACTAAGGCACCTGAGAGAGAAATAATTTATGTTTTAGATTTTTCAAAAACCTGGTTCTAATTATGTTGCTGTCCCACTGACAGAATATGAAAGCCCGATAAAAGGGTGACCTTCCTCTCCTTCCTTATGCACATGCCCGCCACAGCGAAAGGTATTATTTATGAGTCTCCGCAATAGTCTCGCTCATGAAATGCCAGTCTATGGAACAAAGAGATCTGGAAATTGATTAAAAGCAGGAACTATTGTCATTGTGTTTAGAGATGTGGTTGACATGGCAGACCCCAGTGAAAACACAAATGGTTTCCCCTACTCCAGCGACATGCTCACACAGTAATTTACTAAAATTAAAACTTTAAACATTATATAATGCAAATGGTATTCAGTTCAGGAATCCTTGTAAGCTTAATAAGCACAGAGCTCCTAAATGGCTTTCCTTCCTTTTATATCACTAACTGTACCTAATGGAGCTAAAGTGAAGGTTTAACCAGGATTTCTTCCTCTTTCTGGGATAATAATATAACCTTAATATCATTTTATAGGAATATCAGCATGATTCATTGCAAATAATATATTACTTTGTGCGATCCAAAGACCTATAAGAAAGTGTGCACCCCTCAGCCATCCATTCACTAGATATTTATTCATTCAACAAATACTGTATTTCTTAAATCATGATCAAGTTCTAGGCACATAGTCAGCAAGAAAGATCATTTCTTCCCTCACCTGGCTTATAGTCAAAATAGAAAAGACAGAATGTTGAAAAGAATGATTGATCAAGTCCTTTTGATAGACACTGTGTTAGGTTCAGCAAAGAGACAAAAATTTCCTGAGTGTCTCTCCTAGTGATGTAGTATCCTAGGTGCATCGTCCCCTAGACTTTCTAAAGGTTTCCACACTCCAGTGGAAACTCTGAGGCAGAAGTCTCCAGAACTGTGAGTCTACATGGGCTGGTCCAGTGTTTGTCTCTGTGCTAAGCATGGAGGACTGATGCCAAAGCTAATGGGCAGGAGTGGCAAGAAGAGGGACGTGCTTGGTGAAAATGCTGGTAATGTGCCAAAGCCACACAAATGACCATTAGTTTTGCAGAAAGGTATAGTATTTATTCCTCGAGTGCCAAATGTTAAATTGAATACAGTTCTGCTTGTTTAAATGGCAGGTTAGGGATTGTTACTTTTACTTCCAGTGAGGCTATATAGAGACAAAATGAATGCACATCAACTGAAGAAATACTGATCTTGGACCTCCCTTATGTCCTTAGGAGCAACAGCCACCTGGGGTATTTGCTATTTCCCTGGGGCATTGCCAAAACTGCTGTGGGCCCACCAAAGACTATTTCCTCCTCAATCTGGGGGTTCTCTCCCTCCCTCTCCTGCCCTGTGGTTGCAAGTGCTGCTCTGGAAGACAGCAATAAATTTGCAAGTAAACAGACATTTACAATCTACTTCAATGTTTATAGACTAAAATTTGTCTGGCTACCTCACCTTTCCCAATAGTTGGTCCATGCTGAACTCCCTCTTCAATTTTGAGGCAATATTTGTACTATCTTGAAAAAGAACCAGGTTCACAGCTGAGTGAATCTTCTGGAAATGAATGCATTTGATGAATTATTTATTGAAACTCTTGGGGATATAACTGCTGCCTTGACAATAACTTTGGCTTTTGAGTGAATTATGGGGTCCAGGATATTGGCCCCAAGGAATCTCTTAGGAGGGAAGGAAAGTAATACGTTTTATCACAGCATTAGAGCAAGAGCAAGAGAAGTGAAAGAGTTGGTAGGTTTAAAGAGCTGCCTCTGCAGACTGCATATGTTTTCATTATCTATGCAAAGTTTATATAAAAAAATGATATCTTGACAGTCAAATAATTATCAGAATAACTAAAAGAAAACTAGTTAGTTAAGGGAATTCAGTCAATTCAGTGATTTAGAATCAGGTAGACGAAATAACCCATTTTATTAAAATCAATTTGGGGGAGGAGAGCTCTTTCTAGATGTCTTTATTCAGTTTTGCACAATTATAGCATAAATAAGTATTTTCTTAGGATGTAGATAATTTGCAGCAACTGCTAAGGTACAGACAAAATTGAAAACAGATGTTTTTATTAAAAGCCATAGATTGTTTGTAATGCTTGACTTCTCTTTGCCTTGGATCTGCCCTTATGTGAAGTTCTAACATAACTTATACTCAGCCCTCACAGCCACAGTGGCTTGCCTCGGCCCTCGCAGCCCTGGCTTCGACCAGAAGGTTGTCCAGAAGGTCATTCAGCTGTCCAGTCTAATTAACATATTATGCTTTTATTATAGATTCTGTCCCTATCCACTCTGTGATAAATTGATACCTTCTCACAAGGACTTGTACATGTAGAGCTCTTGACTAAGACATGTCATTCTGCCATCTGGTCACTTCTCTGATTGTCTAGGTAAGGACTTCTTCCCTCAAATGTCTGCTGTTTGATTCCTGATCTGTGAGTCCTGCTTGTGGCTCACACCATTTTGTGCCAGTTCCTGTTCTGTCCTGCACCAACTCTGAAACCAGATGTGGAATGGACTTAGCATCAACCCAAACAATATGTACTTACATGGGCGACAAGGCCTCGCTGCTTTATGCTCTCAGCCTCTGACATATTTGTGGTGATGTGACTCTCATTTTATTATTTTTTAAGTTTCATGCCTCTTGCCCTACATCTCCACAGGTCTCTTGGATTGGGAGCAAATTTGGAGGATCCAGCACACCCTATCTAGCACTATCCACAAATGTTTCTTTGACACCTTCAATCTCCAGTGACTGTTTTTTGAATACTATGTGCTAGGCTGGATGCTGGAAATAGAGTTTAGACAACACAGACACAGTTTCTGCTCTAAGGGATCAAAAAGTTTAATGGGAATCATAGATACAAATCAATCACTCAATTTATTTATTTATTTTTAAATTTATTTTAAAGAATTTTAAAGAGGGAGAGAGAGAGAGAGAGAGAGAGAGAAAGAGAAGAGAAGAGAGAAGAGATATTGGTGTGAGAAAGAAACATTAATTGGTTGCCTCCTGTATGTGCCCCAACTGGGGATCTAACTTGTAACCTTTGATACATGGGATGATGTTCCAACCAACTGAGCCACATCAGCCAAGGGCTCAATCAATTATTTTTAAAAGATAAATTTTGAAGAAATAATTACAAATGTAAAGGTTGTTGCAAAGTGAGAAGTAAAAAGTGCTATGGGAAGGTACAATGAGGGAAAATTAAACAACCTCAGAGGGTCAGGGAAGGAAGTAACATCTAAGGTAAGATCTGAGATATGAGGAAGAATTGAATAAGTAAATGGCTCTGTGAGAAATTGGGGGGATGTTGAAGAAATAATTACAAATGTAAAAGTTGTTGCAAAGTGAGAAAAAGTGCTATGGGACGGTACAATGAAGGAAAATTAAACAACCTCAGAGGGTCAGGGAAGGATTTCCAAGAAAGTAACATCTAAGGTAAGATCTGAGATATGAGGATGAATTGAATAAGTAAATGGCTCTGTGAGAAATTGGGGGGAAAGCAATGGTGCCTCAGCAGAGGGAAAATGTATGAAGATAATGTATTTCCAGAGAGCAAACCCCAACTGAGGAGGTCAGATAAGGGTAGTATGCTTTCTTCAATGAGGCTGACAGATCAATAAAAAACAAAAAGATCAAGGGGGGCCTTGTAAGTCACAATAAAAGGCTCAGATTTTATTCTAAGATAATGAGACACCATTGAATGCTTTATTAATATATTTTAAATTAGCAAATGTTCTGATAGTATAAACTAACATAAAAATACTAAAGTAGACCTCTTCTGAAAGTATAAACTAACATAAAAATACTAAAGTAGACCTCTGTAGTCATCATTGACCCTAGTATTTTGCATTTGCTTCACATAGTTTGAAGAAATATAATGTTTCATTTCAGCTAAAATCCAAAACCCACATCCTTCTTCCTTCCTCCTTCCCCTCCCTTTCTTTTCAGATAACCACTATCCTAAACTTGGAATATATCATTCCTATGCAATGATGAAGCATCTAGTGAAGCTCAAAATGTGCAATTCCCACGACCTTGCAATTTGTTTTCTAAGTTTTTAAAGAAACTCTCATACATTTGCACAAGAGACAGTTTCAAGAAACTTAATTGTAGCATTGTTCACTGCAATGAAAAAGTAGTACTAACACAATAGCCCTCCATAAGGCTGGTTTTGTGATAAAATTGAACCCCATTCATCAGTTGAAAAAAATTCATTGGAACTTATGAATTGATGAGGATAACATTAAAAAATAAGATGTTTAGTTGAAAAGGTTAGTTCCAAAGGAATACGTAGTATATATTTCATGCATAAAAATAACAGAACATAAATAGAACAATATCTATTATTTATGGAAGCTTATATGTATAATAATATAAAAACATTGAAGACTTCTAAGCAGGGAAATATACATTAGAAAACGTGTTTTAAAAGCTTAGCCTGTCTACAGCTTTGAGAATGTAATCACAAGGGTAGACCAGTCAGGAAGCTATTACAGTAGAATAGCTGAGCAATGATTGGAACTTCAGTTAGGGATAAAAGTAGATAGATTGTAGAGTTATTTAGAAAGTGGAACTTTTAGGAAAGGGAGTTTGCCTATGAGGGTGTACGGGGTGGGAAAAGGTCAAGTGACTGTCAAGTTTCTGGCTTGAGTAACTTGGCCACTTGTGCTTCTTTGTACTGATATGGGGAATGAGGATTGTACGACAGCTTTGGTAATAGGTGGAGGCAATTAATCCAATTTTTGAAAAAGTTAATTTGGGTTGCTTTCTCCAACTAGAGAAGTCCAGGATGTGTAAGAAATGGGTCTAATGGTCAATAGAGGATTCTAAAATTAATTAGAAACAACATGCAAGATATTGACAGGAAGCTTGCAAGGTCAATATTGATTTCAATCCCACACAATCTCTTTCAATTCTTAAAAGGCATGGCATGCTGCAGACTCAAAGAAGAGAGTTGATTGCATTACACTTTTGCTTCTTTTTAATTGCCTAATGTTTTTAATCATATTTGCTTAACCCATATTAATGTACACAATTATAGTAAATGTTAAAATATTAAAAAATAAAATTAAGCTGAAACCGGTTTGGCTCAGTGGATAGAGCGTCCGAAATGTTAAAATATTAAAAAATAAAATTAAGATAAAGTTTGAGAGACACCCATCAGTGGGAGATAATTACATTTGGAAGAGTAGGTAATATTGTTAGATAGAATATACAAGAAGAGGAGAAAAGGTCTAGGACAAAGCCCTAATGGACACTAAGATGTAGTGCTATCAGTGGAGGCTGGGAAAGAGAGGCCATGGAGATAGAAAAAAAAAGAAAATTGGAGGATGCGGTATATGAGGTCATGGAAGCCAAGGAAACACATTATTTCCAGAAAAAGGGGGTGGCTGTCAGTTTTGAATACTGATGACACTTTAAGCAAGAGAAGGAATGAAAAGTATCTCTTGGATTTTGCTATGTAGAAGTCATTGGTAATATAAAAGTGAGCATTTTCAAAAGAACGGTTGGGCTGGAAGCCATTTGGGGTGAGTTGAAAAGTAAATGGAGAAGTAGAAGTGAAGATAAGACATATATAGACATCTTGTTTGAGTTGTTTGCCTGGGAAGTAAAGGAAAAAAAAATAGGTAGGAGCTGGAAGTTTAGGGAGCTGGGGTGAAAGGGAAAATTGTATAATTTTTTGGTATATTTGTTTCCTTAAGAGGAGGCAAAATCAAACATGTTTACATGCTGCTGGGAAAAATTCAGTAAAGAGGAAGAGCCTGAAGATACAGGAAAAAGGGAAGATAACCAATAGGTGAGTTTCCCCAAAGAAGGTAAAACCCAAAGCATTCAACAGTGATTTATTGTTGAATTAACTGATAATTGAATAGGAAGAATGATGTCATAGCTCCTGAAACTGCAACAAAGGGTAAAAGGATGACTGTGGATGTCAATAGGTTTCCTGATTTTGATAGTGGGAAGGTGAGGGCTTTCATATATGATTGCTTCTACTATCTCTCTGAGGTGGGAGGTGAAACCCTCTGTAAAGAGAAAGGGGGGAGGGGATTTAGGGGTTTTTAGGAGAACAGAGTTTACAATAGTGGTTATGGAGGATTGGAATAAATTCTACATAGGGAAACAACCTAAGATTTCTGTTACTATTTAGTTCTAGATTGAGGTTGGAGATTTTTAATTTATGGTGATGCTAACCTCCTTGGACCTCCTTTATGTATCTATACTCTATTCCCTTTAGATTAATTTTTTCATAAGAGTCTCCCAATTTTTTTCCTACAGACAGACTATCCCTCGAGATGTGCCACACGTGTCTGAATTTGCAGTCAATATAAAGCCTAGGTCAGCTTCTCAGAGGAACAGGGCTCCTTCCTGAGCCCACCAGTCAATGTCTGAATTTGCAGTCAATATAAAGCCTAGGTCAACTTCTCAGAGGAACAGGGCTCCTGCACTCAGAGGAACAGGGCTCCTTCCTGAGCCCACCAGTCAGGGCAGGCACTCCATCTCCAGGGGAGAGAAGCCAGTGGAACTCCTCCCAAATGGAAGATCGGGGGAGAGAAGCCAGTGGAACTCCTCCCAATTGGAAGAAAAGTCAGAGAGGGACAGAGGTGGCTTAACATTGTAGCTATAGGGCCCATAAGAGTTGTCTTCGTGGTGCCCTGGCCAGTGGCTCAGTTGGTTAGAGCATTGTCCCAATATGCCAAGGTCAGAGAGGGACAGAGTTGTCTTCGTGGTGCCCCGGCCAGTGGCTCAGTTGGTTAGAGCATTTTCCCAATATGCCAAGGTTTTGGGTTTAATCCCTAGTCAAGGCACATACAAGAATTAACCAATGAATGTATAAATAAGTGGAATAACAAATCCATATCTGTCTCTCCGCACCACCCCCATTCCTCTCTTCCTCTAAAATCAATAAACAACAAATTAAAAAAAACAACAAAACAAAAAACACAAAACAAAACATAAAAACAGCCCACATTGTTTTCTTAGCTGATGTCTGGCATAGTTATAGTTGAGAGAACCCTATAGGATGGCAATATTCTAAGACTTAGCTATCTCTAAGTGTGTCTTAAGCATCTATGGACTTCTAAATGTGTTATGTTGTTAAGCCCTGAAGGAAGCATTGGGTATTTTAAAGATGTCTATAAATGACAATGTGAGGCTAAAGAGTTCCATTTGTCACGTTTATAGTCTGTTACACAAGTTTCATCAACCCTGTGCTGGAAGTAAGGGTCCTATTAGGTGCTTCTTGAGTGTGGCAATGTTTGTATTGCACACATTTTTATTACTGTTGTCATTTCGGTATACCCTTATTATGGGAAAATGTAATAGGTATTTAGAAGTCTGAGAACACTGAGGAGTGTTCTAGCATGGTTACTGTGGTCTGATTGACTCAGCAGCATCTTGACACACATTTGCCTTTCCATATATTCAAAAGAACCAAAGTTTTCTTTTTAAAAGTGACTTCATCTTCCATCATAAATGTCTGCACTCTAAGGCCTGGTGAGAAAATTCCTTGGAAACCAAAGAACATTTAGTCATTTAGCATGTATGTGGGTGTTGTTATTTTTTTTCCCTCTCTCTCTTTAATTTATAAAGTCCTTTGAGTGAGTAAATTAAAAAGTGGTGTGTTAATATTCCACATTTTGTTATTTTTGAGAAAAATTTATTTAATAAGCAAGTTTATAATTTAAACAGTGTTTGTGATCTTCTGTGAAACTTTGAGTTATATGTATGCCATGCAAACTAGTTGAACCATTTTTCCTGGATTTTGATCAGAAGGATATAGAATAGTAGAATGATCACCAGTTGTGGAGTAAGAAAACTTGGATTCTACTTCTAACTCTGATTCTAACAACCGTAACCTTGAGTAACTCTTTGTCTGGGATCCAGTTTCCTGACCTAAGAAGAGAAGAATTTTATTAGGTGATCTTAAAATGTTTTTCAGATCTTAATCTCAATTTTAGGAATTGACACAGTTGTTGGCAGCATGAGAAAAGGCTAAATGTTGTTGAGAATATTAATTCTTATATGCTACAATTTAAAATATGCCTGCTGAAGCCTGGGGTTTAAGTTCATAGTATTCATTCATTAATGCATACTTTTATTCAAAAATGAGTGTCACAAACTTGGGAGACAGCAATTAACAAGAAATGTAGCAGTCCTCAGGTGGTTCACATTATAGCAAGGGAGACAAACAGGTCAGCTGATTCTTGGAATAAATATGATAAAAGACCCTGTAATAATATCTACATCTCAGCCTTCTCCTCTTAGTATGTCTAGCCTCAGATGTAGACTTTTCACTTGGCTGTCTTTCGGCACTTCAAACTTCACACATCTCAAATTCAGTAGTTGACTTCACACTCTTGTCTCAAAACCTATTTCTCCTAATTTTTGTAAATTATGCCATATTCACTTATTTGCTTACATAGAAATCTAGAGTGACTTCTGATTTCTGCCTTTTCTCCATTATCTCTACCTCTAATCCATCAGCAAACCCTGATCAGATTACATTCAGAACTTTCAATCCCCATGGCTGCCCCTCTAATCCAAGCCGCCATCATACCTTACCTGGACCCCTATAAGAGCCTCGTTACTACTCTCTCTACTGTCATTCTTCATCCCATGTCAACATATCACAAAAATATAGCCATTTTTTCACATATGTAGCCATTTGCAATTAATAAAAACGTGTGAGTGATACAAAAGAAATTATTTAAGAAATATGACTATGGATAGTTCCAATCTCATAATAATAATGTATAGCATATTTTCCATAGTAAATATACAGTGAGTTACTGAGACTCTATTAATACAGGGCTGCCTCTTTTGTATTATTCTCACTACCAGGAATATTTATAGTTCTCTTATGAAGACCTCCCCCTCTATATCTCTAGTATTCTTAGTATATGACATAGTCTATCATATAATAGGTGCCTGATTACATTTTGTTGACCTAAATTGAGATATTTCTGCAAGTTACTGTTGAGTCCTATAGTGCTTACACTCTATACCATATGAATTATCAAAACAGATCTGAATTCTATTTTGTGATATTAAAAATGAGATAATCACTAACATCTTTAGTTATTTGCAGTTACATTTCATTTAATTTTTGGATAAGTCATACATGCACATGATATGAAGTCAAAGTACAAAAGAATATATAGTAAAAAACTAGTTTCTGTCTCATCTCTCTCCCCCAGCTGCTCTGGTCCTCTCCTTAGGGATTTCTATTATCACTAGTTTCTTTAGGGATATTCTACAGAACTCAGGTGAGCACTCATATTCTCTTTATACAATTAGGAAATTTTGCTCCATCATATTTTAGTATCTTATATTGATAATTCTATATAGAGTTCCTTTATTCTTTTTATGACTGCATAGTATATCATATTATATTAACTAATCCTATAGTAATAGACATTTCAGTGGTTTTCAATATTTTATTATAAAACTACTTATCTTAGTCTGTTTCAGCTTCTATAACAAACACTGCAGACCAGGTTGCTTATAAATATAATAAATTTATTTCTCATAAATTTGGAGGCTGGAAGTCTGAAATCTAAAATAGAAATTATTTTTGTTTTAACATTATAGCATTTTATATTCATTGTATAGATATTGGAGAGTATATATATACATATATATATATATCAAAATTAAAATGGTTTTCTCATATCTGTCTGTATCTCCAAGTCCTATATGCCTTATTTTGATTTTTTTGAAATTTATATATGAAATAAGTCTGTATAAGCTATCCTGTGAGCATTTTTTATTTGGCATGTTTTTTGAGATTCATATGTACTGCTTTGTAGCATATTTTTTCTTTTTTTTCAGTCTAGTATTCCATAATATGAAAACACCATGGGTTATCCATTTTTCTGTCTAAGAATATGTAGAATTTCCATTTATCTTGCTATAAATAATTCCGTTATCTATCAATGTTTGTGTCTCTTGGGTTACATATTCAAGTGTATTTTAGGGCCATGACTTTCAGAGTTTTTTATTCCAACCCTCAGAAATGACTTCACTTTACATTGTAATGCAGTACACATACAAATACTCAAACATGTATATGCACCTATAGCTAAAACATTATTTTTGCAAAATTATATTACATGCAATGTATACTTATATTTTCTATTCTATTCTAATTTTAAAAATGCTGGTTGTGGGCCAATAAATTGATTTTATGGTTTCAAAATGACTAATGTAAAAGTAGTGCTCTGGCCAGGTAGCTCAGTCGTTTAGAGCATCGTCCAGATATGCCAAGGTAGTGGTTTAGCTCCAGTCAGGGCACATACAAGAATCAATAGATAAATGCATAAATAGATGGAGCAACAGGTCGATGTTTGTCTCTCTTATTTCCTCTCTCTCCAAAATCAATCAATAAAATTTTAAAAACAGAAGCAGAAAAGAATAATATGGAATTTTACTCCATATTAACAATATGAAATACATATTATTCTTCAAAAGAAGGATGGCTTTAAGTTCTGCTAATATGGTAAAACTTTCTTTAAAGATATTTTAATCATATCTGGGGTTTTTTCAAAGTGCCTCTTAATCTGATAGATGTTATGTCATCTACCCTTCACCTCTCTCTCTAATCAGTTGTTCCTGCTTCTTTCTTCCCACTAATGGTGTTGCTCCACCAGTCAGTCTTCTTGCCCTTTCAAAATCTTTTTGTTTATCTCTAATCTTTTATTATGTAGAAATACTAGCCTTAGGATCAATTCACCTTGAAACAGTATGTTTTTTACAACATAGTTTCCAAAACATAGATACTTATCCATTAATGGATCCTGAAATCAATGTAGTGTTTTCATTGAAATGTTTTTTCATTGAAATGCAGTAGATCAGAAAACAATGTTTTGTTTTACAAAACTTTGCTATGATTACGTGTGTGTGTGTGTGTGTGTGTATATACTAGCTTGCAATAATATGTGTTTCTTATTTTAGGTAATGAGTAGTTTTTTTCGGTCATGCTCCCCTTTGTGAAAAACAATTTATTAATGGTCCTTACGCTGGGTTACACTATATATTCTCACAAATGGTTCAACCTCTCCCCACTTTATCATTGACACCTTTAGGGATGTTATTATGTGGCACAGACTTGCCTTGGCACTCATGCAAATCCAATTAGAATGTCAATGGGTCTGAGTATAGTAACTGCCTGCGCTAGCTCTTAAATCCGATTATGACTTCAGTAGGGATCAGATGGTATTTCTCAGAGTTACTTTCTGACAATGAAATCAGCGGGGGGATTTTTCTTTCCAAAAAATCAACCAACATTATGTTGCTTCTTAAAGTTTTTCTGTCAGCCTTGTGGTCTGGTTCTAGGTGAACAATGCCTGGGTGATCATGGTGATCTCGCTTGCATCTTGCTTCACCACGTTTAATGCAGATGTGAGGGCTCAGGTTGGCTCTGAGGAGCCCTTGGATGGAAACTGGTCCTCCTTCCTGAGGACCTCCGTGGTCACTGAAGCAGGCCTACCTCAGTGGGCTGCACAGGTGTTTCACATGACTTTCTTACTCCTTCAGGGTAAACACCTACTTTTATCCCTGTTCTTTCTAATGTGTCTTTACTAAGTATAGGCTCTGGGGAATCCTAAGATTCTCAGGCACACGTGCCAATGTGCGAATACATTCTTCACTCTGACTTGTTCCAGTCACTTCCAATTCTTCAAATTGCACTCCACATAACCTTCCAGATCTTGCTACCCAAAATCTTTTGATTCTGCATAAATGTTTAGGGCAAATCTCTCTCTCTCATATTTATATGTAGTTTTATATATATAGTAATCTGCACATATCATCATCTTTTTAAGTTCTTTTGAATGAAGTGCAATGTTCTTTTATAGACATTGCTTTGGGGCAGTACTGAAATCCTGTAAATTCTTAGATCACCCCTGTTACCTGCCTACCTGTGAGGCTTAATTATACCAACACAGTACTCAGAGGCACGTTCAACATCCCAAGTATGTGTATATTTTCAGATTTCAGTGTTTTAGGTTTGTAACTTACTGCGTATAAATATGTTACATACCTGAAATAAATATTTGCCCAAACTCCAATGTTTCTTGTAAGTCTGTGCCAGGTAATAACACCCCCAGAGACTTCAGTGATAAAGGTGGCTAAACTGTTCTATGAAACAAATGATAAGAGACATCAAAGGGTAAGATTTTGAAATGGCATAGAGACTCGTGAATAAGTATTTTAAAAACTTACTTGATTACATACCACACAGCCTCCAGACAGTTTTCTCCAAATCACTTTTTAGCAGATCTTTTCCAGATATTTATGCCTCTTACTCAGTGGCATGCCGGAGTCTGCGCCTATTGATTCAATAGAGTCAATTGTGCGCAACTCTTACCTTTAGTGATGTCATGTTAGTGACATTATTGTTGAAATTGGCCATGGTGGGAGTATTTACACAACAGAAATTGGCAAATATATGTTACAAATCAGTGCTTTTTTCCCCCCTAAAGCCTTTGTTAAACATTTATCAGCACACATCTGCTTATACCTGAACTTTTTTATTTTTCAGGAAATAACATAATTTAAGACACATAGTGTCTGGAGAGATTGGGTTAAAATGCAATTTCCAGTCTAGAATTTCATATGGATTCTGTTGGATTACAGTTATGGCTGCATAATGATGTTTCAATCAACAAAGGGCTACAGATACATAGAAGCAAACTATACCACCTAGATTTGTGTAAGTACACTCTAAGATGTTTACAGGATGTAATCTCCTGAGGGTGCATTTCTCAGAATATATCCACTTCACTAAGCAGCATATGACTGCATTTCATTAGAGTATGATTTTATAGCATTGTGTCCATCTGTCTTTTCAATAGAAACAGCCAGTCTTGAATACTGTCTTAACTCTCTCACCTGTCAAAAAATTGAAAGTGACTGAGGGGGGTTTTCTGCAATCTTATTCTAAATTTCATATGGTCTGTCATCACACCTCTGGTCAGTTCAATATTCATTGACTTGCCCTTCACAGTCATTATAGGAGTTCAGTTTTGACACAATTGTAAGTTGATCATTCAAACTGAGTTGTAGCTGCACCTGCATTTTAGGCCAAATATTTTAGACAGAAACCCTTAAGGGTTAAACTGAATGTAACTGCAGCCACTTGGAAACCTCCACTCTTGCCTTGGGCTGCACTGAGACCAACCTGCACATCCAAGGGAAAAAAAAACAAAACAATGAGAACACTAAAGTAAATTAGAACTTACACACAGATACTTAATGAGCTGGGAAAGCACAGATAAGCAATGCAGACCTATGCCAAAGGTTTTGAGATTAGGTCAGTGGTTCTCAAGTGAGGGTGATGTTGCCCTCCAGGAGACATTTGGCAATGTTTAGAGACACGTTTTGTTGTTACAATTAGGGGTAGAAGTCTATTGTGTCTAGTGGCTACCACTTGCTGCTAAATTTCATAGCACGCATCAGAATGTCCCACAGCAGAAGACTTATCAGTCCCAATTGTCAATGATGCTCAGATTGTGAAACCCTAGATTGGAGGTCTATAGGCCTAAAAATACCTATCACCTTAGAGAACTTCTTTAAAATCCATTTTGATTGCCTCTATCTGTGTGTTTTGGTAACAGGGGTGAAACACATGGGGAAATCTTTTTCCGCAACTCCAATCTTCAGGATGCCCCACCTTTCCTTTCACAGGTCACACTTCCTTTTCTTATTTGGAATAATTTAGCAATGGTTTATGTCTCCTCTTGCCTCCTGTCTCCTGTGTATTCTCCAAAATTATCTTTACTTGCCACTCTACTCAGAAGGGCAAATGAGTTTCCTTAAGATCTATTCTCCTTAGCGAGATTTAAGGTAAAGAGGTAAGGAGAGTTGTAAATAACAAATGTGATTTTCTTTTCTCCTACATGTGGGAGAGTTAAGTTAATCTTAGAATGCATGAGTAATCTATTTCTTAACTTTAGATTTGTTTTTATTCTTTCCAAGTTTGTCATGCTTTCTACTTTTGTTTTGCATTTGGGTAATTAAAAAGTAGTAACTCAGCAGGAGGATTTTCCCTGCAGTCAGAATACCTGCTAAAATATGATTGAGGACACCTTGACTCAAAAGAGACCTGATAATTAAACTGTGTGTATGTTTTTCTAAAGAATTACATAATGAATGTACTTTTTTGGTAAAGTTTATTTTCTATCCTTTACTAAACTTTGAAGTAGAATTATTAATTGTTATTGAAGTTTATTTCATTATCGTTAATAGGCTTCCCACATTTGCAAATCATTTACTCCCACTAGTTCAGAAGCTACTAATAGCAGCCCCTAAATCACAAGCTTGACAGAACAGCTTCATGTTCTTTCCTGATTACACTATCTTTGCACTTCCAGATTTAACAAGGTTATTATATTCTTGAATTTTTGGACCTTGTGAATCATTTTAGGAGAAGTGATATGGTGATGCTAAAGTGATCCTCTTTTAAAAATTATAATTTTAATTTTTCCTACCTCCTAAATGATATTTCAAAATTTTACCGTTCAAACAGCAACAGGTTCAATATGAAGCAGGAATTTTGGACTGGAACACATGGTGTTCCCCTGGCCAGGATGGTTTCCCGGGCTCTTTGTCTGTCGTAGTCAAAGAATGAATCCACGAATCCACCAACGGAAGATGGAATAGCAAAGGTGGAAATTTATTGAAGAACAAGTACAGATTCCCACGTGGGGAAGGGGAAAGAATTTCACAGCACAGACTCCCACGTGGGGAGAGGGAAAAAGTCCCACAGAATTCCCTTTTCTAAGGTTTATAAAGACTGCAGATCTTTGTGCCTTGATATCCCCTCTGATTGGTCACTATTCCCTTAAGTTACTATAGTTATTCCCTTTGGGCTTTCTTCTTCTCCCTTTGAATGAGGGGTTTCCTTCCCTTTATTTTGTAAATATAGACCTGCTATTTCCTGCTCCTTCATTTTATGGAAATGTACCTACTGTTGCTCTGCAGCCCTGTGCTTCCTCTATGGTCCCCTTAATTATTAAAATTTCTAAAATTTCCTAAACCTGTCTTTTTCACCCCTAAAAATTCCTGTTTCAAATAGTTCTATGGGAAAATCTAGGCAGAATTTTACAAGCGCATTCACAAATGACCCAATATGTGGGTATAGAAGCACTTCAAAGATAAATTTGATTCCTCCTAGACAACTGTTTCTGCAATTCATGGAGATCAATGTAGAGTTACATACACCAAAGTCATTGGAAACCCCTGGCATCAAGAGAAAAATACATGTGTGGACATTGAAGAAAGGAGCAGTTACTTTCCCTCATTAATTGACAGTAGACAATTAGATTAATCCATGGATTTGCTACTATATAGACCATTGGCAAATCATTTTACTTTTTGGAACTTCTATGAAATGGGAACAATAGTTTTATGCCAGTGCTGTGTGAATGATTCAGGGAGCTAATTTTTCTCTTAATAAATAGCTATTGAAAACCAAGCATGTAGTAGACACTATCTACACTAATAAAAGAGAAACATGGTAATTGGCGTACGACCGCTACCCTTCCCATTGGCTAATCAGTGAGTATATGCAAATTAACTGTCAGCCAAGATGGCGGCCGGCAGCCAGGCACTGAAGCGGGCAGGGAGGCTTGCTTGCTGTGGACTCCAACGTTCCATGCCTAACTTGCAAGCCTCTCAGTTGCAACTCTAAGCAACTATATACTATGTTGCAAATAAGAAGCTAAACAAAACCCCAGAAAAGGGCTTCCATTCAGCCGGGCTCAGACCGCAACATTGTATCGATGTTTTCAGCTTCCAGGCCTCAGAGCTAAAGCTGGCCCAGAATAAAAAAAAAAAAAAAGAGAAGAAAACAAGGAGCGGTTGGAAGCTTTAGTCACTTGCCAGCCGGAAAACAGCCCTCAGCCCCTCACCCAGACTGGCCAGGCACCCCAGTGGGGATCCCCACCCTGATCCAGGACACCCTTCAGGGCAAACCAGCCAGCCCCTACCCATGCACCAGGCCTCTA
This sequence comes from Myotis brandtii, assembly GCF_000412655.1. NCBI lineage: Eukaryota > Metazoa > Chordata > Mammalia > Chiroptera > Vespertilionidae > Myotis > Myotis brandtii. Next base: position 10,685,992 of record NW_005371324.1, read on the forward strand.
TCCTATATAGTAAAAGGGTAATAGGCCTCCCAGCACCGGGATCAGCGGAGCAGCGAGGCTCCCGGCACCGGGATCAGCGTGACAGGGGGCAGCACCCAAACCCCCTGATCGCCCTGCGGCTCTGTGTGTGACAGGGGACGGGGCCACAACC
>NW_005371324.1:10686468-10693301 GCF_000412655.1 Myotis brandtii
CCTGCTCTGTGTGTGACAGGGGGTGGTGCTGCAACCTCCCCATCGACCCTGCCTTGAGTGTGACAGGGGGCAGTGCCCCAACCCCCCAGTCGGCCCTACCCTGAGCGTGACTGAGGGTGGCATTGCAACCTCCCGATCCGCCCTGCTCTGTGCATGACGGGGCGGCGCCCCAACTCCCCAATCGGCCCTGCTCTGAGCCTGACCAGGGGCTGCACTTAGGGATTGGGCCTGCCCTCTGCCACCCGGGAGCAGGCCTAAGCCAGCAGGTCGTTATCTGCCGAGGGGTCCCAGACTGCGAGAGGGCACAGGCCGGGCTGGGGGACCCCCTTCCCCCCACGTGCACAAATTTTTGTGCACCGGGCCTCTAGTCTATACTAATAAAAGCCTAGGTGGTCCTTGCACCCTCGCATGATGTTGTCACAAGATGGCCGCCACAAGATGGCCACGTGCACAATGGAGGTGGGGCCTGGTGGGCGCTCGACACAGTAAGGCCTGGGGCTCCCATGGCTCTGCACCTTGCATGGTGGAGGCAGGTCCTGATGGAGGAGGCGGGTTGCAGCAGAGGAGGGCAGTTGTGGGCAATTGGGATGGCAGGGGAGGGCAGTTTGGGGTGATTGGGATGGCAGGGGAGCAGTTAGGGGGCGATCAGGTTGGCAGGCAGAAGCTTTTAGGAGCAATCAGGAAGGCAAGCAGGCAAGCGGTTAGGAGCCAGCAGTCCTGGATTGCAAGAGGGATGTCCCAGATTGGAGAGGGTGCAGGCTGGGCTGAGGGACACCCCCCGTGCACGAATTTTGTACACCGGGCCACCAGTCTATCCTATATAATAAAAGAGAAATGTGCAAATTAACTGTCCCTCCGCTACACTCAAGCCATGCCCATAAGCCAATCAGGAGTGAGTATGCAAATTAACCCAACTAAGATGGCGGCGGCCACAGAGCTAGAGCAAGCAGGAGGCTTGGGTTGCCCCCGGCGATGGAGGAAGCCAAGCTTCCCACCTGCCCTGGCCAGCCCTGGGCTCCCCTCAAGGCTACAAAGTTTCAATTATAGAAGATAAATAAATCCCAGAAAAAAAAAAGAAATAAAGGAGAGGCTAGGAGCTTGGGTCGCCGGGGGGCATGGCCAGCCTGAAAACGCCCATCAGCTCCTCACCCAAGATGGCCAGGCACCCCAGCGGGACTCCCCCCCCCAGACTGCGAGAGAGCACAGGCCAGGCTGAGGGACCCCTCAGAGTGCACAAATTTTTGTGCACTGTGCCTCTAGTATATATATAAAAAGCCAGTGTCCTTAATGCCATAATGACCGTAATGACTGGTCGCTATGACGCCTACTGTGGCCAGCAAACTGGCCCGATCAGGTAGATATGTCTCCTTTTTTCCCCATTGACCCAAGAGCTCTCTATGTGGTTAGCTGAGGCTGATCCCTGACCAGCATTGCAGCTTTACTTAATCCTCTGCTCAAACCTGCTCTTTTCCCATTCTTCCCAGTTACTATTCTCAAAAGTATCCTTTAATAAGTACTCTCCCACCCCAATCAAGGGCGGGGCTGGCCAGCGAAACACCCAACTCCCTTCCCCCTGGCCAGCCCCACTCCCGATTGGCCCACCCCACCACGATAGGCCCTCAGTCCCTACCCCAGCCGGCCCCGACCCTGATCACACCCCCCCTCCATTAGGGAGTGGGGCTGGCAGGCCAACCTCCTGGAGCCCCTCCCCCTGGCTGTTCCTGCTCCCTATGGGCCCCACCATCCTGATTAGCCTGCAAACCCTCCCCCCGGCTGGCCCTACCCCTGATCACCCCACCCACCCCAATCAGGGGCAGGGCCACTGGCCAACCATCCAGGCCACTGGCCCTTGATTGGCATCCCCCTACCCCATTCAGGGATGGGGCTGGCCACCCACCTCCCACAGCCCCTCCCTATGGCCAGTCCCATCCCCCATCAGCCCCCCAACCCCAATCAGGGGCGGTGCCTGCTGGCCAATAACCCGCAGCTCCTCCCCCCAGCGACCTGGCCCTGATTGGCACCAATCAGGGCAGGCCAGCTGACCAACCTCCTACCATCTTCTCCTCCTGACAGGCCCAGCCTTGATTTGCCCCGACTGGGGCCGGGCCAGCCAGACCGCACCCGTGCACGAATTCATGCACTGAGCCTCTAATAGTAGATAAAACAGGTGTAGTGGTGAACAAGAAAGTCAAGGTCTTTGCTTTTTTGAAGCTTTTACTATCTAGAACTCTGCCATTTAAAGAGCAGTGCATACAAGTAGCATGGGCACCTTCAGGAGCTTGTTAAAAATTCAGAATATCAGGCCCTTCTCAGACCTACTGAATTAGAATCTGTATTCTAATAAGATCCCTAGCTGATTTTCTATGTACATTAAAGTTGGGTAAACATTGGTCTAGCAGACATTACTAAAATGAATTCTGAAGTTAGAAAAGTGCTATGCAAATATTTTCAAAAGTTTAGCTACTCCTAAAACTAAGAAAAAGAGATGCAAATTTTATAGAAATGTAGGCGCATGTGCTTACTTAAATCAGATAGTTTCTATTAAGATTATAGGAAAAAATATAAAATATAAGTTATTATTCATATTATTATTAGACTTATTTTGAAGCTAAGGGAGTGCAAGAAAAAAAATATATGAGATTTCCAGAGGAAACTATTCATTGAAGCTACATAAAAGAAGACAAAAGGGACTCAGCTACCTGGTTTAAACCAGTTTAACAATGGAATCATTCTTAGGTCATTCTTAGAAAACATTATCTCATAGAACTTGCTCTTTGTGGAATCACAAATGAAAACATGAAAGAAAAAAATCTTCTTTCTTTTTGAGAAAGAAAGCACAGTTAAGGCAGACTAAGAAACAGATAAATGAGAAAGGAAAGAACAGAGATGATTTGAGACAAGAACCAAGTCTAAAATGGAAAGAATAAGTTAGAAAGTATATACTGTGTCTCCTGTGGGTGCTCCAGACATCAAAAGGGAGAGCATAATATATTTCAGGGCTTGGTATTCCTGAGTAATCAGAACAGCCACAAACTACTGTCAGCAATTTAGCAGAGACACTATGTCAAGGACAAAATCCACACCCACAACCTCATACTCAACCAAATTGCATGCAGTTGCCTATGACAAGTCCCTGTTGGAATCCTCTTATCATGACAAACATCCTCAGTATTCTAAACACTGTCCTGAAGGAAGGAAAAAGAAAAAAGTCCTGAGGCTGGGCACAAATTTTCTGTGGAAACAAAGAGGGGAAAAAACTGAACAGCTCTACAAGAAACTGTTGCTCATGTACAAAGACAGTTATAAATTGTATAGACACTACACATATGATATACACACTCAAACATTGTTTCATAAAAGGTAAGTAAATAAATAAATAAATAAATAAATAAATCAAAGGTGACTTTTCTTATTACAGAGCCATTGGCTTCAGTCCAGAGACTGAGAAGACTTCAGAAGTAACCATCCCATTATTGATTTTTAAGCTTGTTAGAAGAACACAAGTACTGGGACACAGCCAAAGTATTGTGCCAACAATATAGGATCAAGCACTTTCCAAATTCTGCTACTAGGCCAGCTCACTATTCATTGATGAAATGCTTTATAAAAGAAGATAACTGAATCTAATTCACTTGTCTTTGGGACATATTTACATTGTGACACCAGTAGAGCTTCAATCCATCCTTTCACAAATATTAATTAGGCTACTAATATGTGCCAGTTGTGGTGAGGGAAACAAGTTTCTAATTAATTGGAAGATATGAAAACCATAGTAGCAACTGAAAGAATGTCAATCTTCCAGGTGGAAACCTACCACAGACTTATCTTAGGTCCTGTAACTGACCCCATCAGTAATGTTATTGTTTACTAGAGGCCTGGTGCATGAAATTCGTGCATGGGGGCAGGGTCCTTCAGCCCACCCTTCAACAACACAAGCATTACGCACCCGGCCTGGCTAGTGGCCCTCCACGGCCAGGAGCGAAATGCTTGCCTCTTCGGCGGGGCGACCATGCAAACGTCACCCCCCTCCCGGCCGCTCCGTGCCCACTGCCCAGAGGCCCTCCACAGCTGGGGTGGAACTCTTGCTTCATTGCCGCGGTGACGAAGCAAGCATTCCGCCAGGCCGCTCACGCTGCCCGCTCTCAGTGGCCACCCCTCTGGGACTGGGGGACTCCGGCGGGGCTGAATGCTGCCATCTTTGTGATGGAGTGATGGTTAATTTGCATATTACCCTTTTATTAGGCAGGATTGTTGCTATGGTGAGACCAGTTAATTACAAGTCTATTGTGTGTCTGGAGAGTGGAGAGGTAAGGACAATCTCAAATAGGAAAGGCAATAATGATTTAATAATATTGATCTTCTAACATTTTGGGGTGAATTGTAATGATAGTCATTACTGTTAATGCACAGAATAATATAAACTGCAAACTAGTTGTCGCACTGGCCCCAAGATTGACAAAGTAAAAAATAAAGCATTATTATTAAATTCCCTTTATCACATTGCTTGCCACATTTGTAATAGGACAAAACTTCATGTTTTATTATTCATCTTCTCAACTGTAAAGTTCCCTGAAATTAAGAATTGTGTTTATTTAGTTACCATTCTATTCATAGCAAATAGAATAATGCTTGACTTTTATTAATTTAAATCCTTATTGAGCGTATGTTTTATGACATTGTTGTCCTATCCACCATAAAATGGCATAGTCAACAAGAAAATTATGGTCCCTGACTTCTTGACTCTTACAAACTAGTGAAAAAGATGGATATTGATGAAATGATTTTACTTGATCTGAGGATATTGATTAAGTGATTTTACTTGATGTAAGACTCTAATGCTAGAGAAATATATTATAGGGCTACATATGTGGTGTGGGGTTAGGGAACTCTTTCTTTAAGGAAGTGATATTAAGCTGCGGCCAAAAGAATAAGGTGGTAGCTTGTCAATGTGGAAAAGAAAGAGATGTTTCAGGCAGAAGAAAGTGCATGCAGAGGAACTTAACACAAAGATTGAAAGCAAGTCTCATCAGATTGGATGTTAGAGAATAAACATAAGGAGAATAGCGCAGGATAAAAGTGGAGTTTTGGCTACAGTGAGCTTATGGAGGAACTCATAGGTCATTTAAATATTTTAGATTTTATCATTAAGCATAATAGTTTTAAGCAGGGAATTGATGAGATATAAATTTTCATTGATCAAAAGATAAATCAAGCTTTTTTATAAAGAATGGATTAGAGTGGACCAGACTGAATGAGGTAAGACTGCTGAGGAGACTTGCAGTGGTGAAAGTGAGAAGACAGTGAATTGGATTAGAGTGGTGACAGTCAGTTGGAGAAACTCAAGGGGACAGGCAAGTGAGAAATTTAGAAAGTAGAATTTGAAGGACATAGTTATTGATGGAAAGAAGGAGGAGGGAAAGATGGTGTTAAGGCAGTGCTCAAGATTCTGAATGAGCAAGTAACGAAGATGGCTGTCACCCTGGCTGGCGTGGCTCAGTGGTTGAGTGTCAACATATGAACCAGGAGGTCACGGTTCAATTCCTGGTCAGGGCACATGCCCAGGCTGTGGGCTCAATCCCCAATGGGGGGCATGCAGGAGGCAGCCAGTCAATGATACTCTCTTTTCATTGATGTTTCTGGCTCTCCTTCCCTCTTCCTTTCTCTCTGAAATCAATCTATAATAATAAAAGCATAATATGCTAATTAGACTGGACAGCTGAACAACCTTCTGGACATCCTTCTGGACGAACTTTCAGACAAAGCCAGGGGGGCGGCCACGGTGGGTGGGGGCCGAGGCAGAGGTGGTTAGGGGCAATCAGGCAGGCAGGCAGAGTGGTTAAGGGTGATCAGCAGACAGGCAAGCAGTTAGGAGTGATTAGGCAGGCAGGCGAGTGGTTAGGGGCGATGAGGCAAGCAGACAAAGTGGTTAGGGGCGATTAGGCAGGCAGGCAAGCGAGCAGTTAGGAGCCAGCAGTCCTGGATTTTGAGAGGGATGTCTGACTGCTGGTTTAGGCCTGATCCCGCAGGCGAGTGGTTAGGGGAAGTCAGACATCCCCTGAGGGGTCCCGGATTGTGAGAGGGTGCAGGCAAGGCTAAGGGACCTCCCTCTCCTGCCTCCCCCACGAATTTCATGCACTGGGCCTCTAATCCTATATAATAAAAGGCTAATATGCAAATTGACTGAACAGCAGAACGACCGGTCGCTATGACATGCACTGACCACCAGGAGGCAGACACTCAACACAGGAGCTGCCCCCTGGTGGTCAGTGCGCTCCCACAGAGGGAGTGCCGCTCAGCCAGAAGCCAGGCTCACGACTGGTGAGTGCAGCAGCAATGGCGGGAGCCTCTCTGGCCTCCGCTGCTGGCAGGCAGTAAGGAGCAAGGGGTCCTAGACTGCAAGAGCCCCGGACTGCGAGAGAGATGTAGGACTGCTGACTAAGGTCCCATCTCCAGAGGAATCAGGCCTAACCTGTCAGGCAGACATCCCTCAAAGGTCCTGGACTGCAAGAGGGAACAGGCTGGGGTGAAGGACCCCCTCACCCCCAGTGCACAAATGTTGTGCACCAGGCCTCTAGTAAAAATCTACACTAATAAAAGAGAAACATGGTAATTAGCGTACAACCGCTACCCTTTTCATTGGCTAATCAGTGAGTATATGCAAATTAACTGTCAGCCAAGATGGCGGCCGGCAGCCAGGCACTGAAGCGAGCACGAGGCTTGCTTGCTGCAGACTCCAACGAAGGTAAACACCCCATAAAATAGCCGGACTGAAACCCAGCCGGACCGAAACATTGTATCCATGTTTTCAGCAGCGAGGCCTCAGAGCTAATAAA
>NW_005371324.1:10693405-10693682 GCF_000412655.1 Myotis brandtii
AAAGAAAAAAAGGAGCGGTTGGGAGCTTCAGTCACCCGCCAGCCTGAAAACGGCCCTCAGCCCCTCAGCCAGACTGGCCAGGCACCCCAGTGGGGACCCCCACCCTGATGATCCAGGACCTTCAGGGCAAACCAGCCAGCCCTCACCTGTGCACCAGGCCTCTATCCTATATAGTAAAAGTGTAATATGCCTCCCAGCAGCACGATCAGCGGAGCAGCGAGGCTCCCGGCACCGGGATCAGCGTGACAGGGGGCAGCGCCCAAACCCCCTGATCGCC
>NW_005371324.1:10694543-10724688 GCF_000412655.1 Myotis brandtii
GGGCACAGGCCGGGCTGGGGGACCCCCCCTCCCCCGCCCCCCGAGTGCACAAATTTTTGTGCACCGGGCCTCTAGTATAGAAATAAAAGAGGATGGCCATCAAGAACTATTTTTGAGCTATTTCCTGAAATAAGGCTGTTCAGTAGATTATACCCAGAAGTGCTAGATACAATGTAAGAAATATTTTGTTAACTATATGGGTGATCTGGTTTGAAAGTAGAGAAATTCTTCAAAGGCCATGAATGAAAGGAAAAGAATAAATCTATAAGATGCAAATCAGTTTTTGAGATTTGGTTATTTAGATAGTGCTTAGATTCTTATAGCATGGCTTTCTGTGTTTTTTTCTAAATAATAAATTTCAAACATACACAAAAGTTGAAAAAATGTGTAATGAAACCTATGAATCCATCATATAGGTTGAATAATTATCAATTCATGACTCATTTGATTTCATTTATATCTTTGTTCAAACTATTTCCTCTCTCTACATGGGATTGCTTGGATGCATAGCCAAGACATTAATTATTTCATCTGTAAATATTTTAGGTTTTTATTCTAAAAGATAAGGATTATTTGTTTAAATATAGCCATAATACCATTATCACATTTGAAAGAATAAACATAATTCTTTCATATTAACAAATATCCAGCCAGTGTTCAAATTTTTCCAATGGTCTGGCTCTCTCTCTCTCTCTCTCTCTCTCACACACACACTCTTTTGTTTAAAAATCAAAATCTAAATAAGACCCAAATTACCACTGTTTGATATTTATTTTCTAATCCGTGGGGATCATCTCAATATCTTTTCCTCACAATTTTTTTCTTCTTTTTGAGAAACCAGATTGCTAGTCTTATAGAGTTCCCCATGTTCTGAAATCTGTAGAGCCTACATTTAAAGGGCCACTTTTCAAAATTCAGTAGGCAAATCCTTGAGAAAAAAAATGGCAGATGCTTGGCACAGACAACATTGTAAAAAGACAGGAAACTAAAATAGTGACACCCTCAGTAGAGGAATTAAATAAGTATTTTTCCGAGATTGTCTTGTCTTGTGGTTGGAAGAAATTGGCAGAAGAAAAGCAAACATTCTTTGAAGGGACATACTTTAAAACCAGTCAAAGAATTTCCACAGATACATTTTCAAAGAATATAAGCTCAATAAAAATTACCAAACATACAAAGAAACAAATACCATACATGAGAGTCATTAGAAATAACAAACTGTTAAATTAGATTATCAAAACTGCTGATATAGAAATTGTTACATGTAGAATTTGAAATATTTACTATCTTCAAAAAGAGAGTTATATTGACATTATGAAGAAAAAAACCTTTATCTTGGCTGTTAAATATAACCACTATCTGAATTTTTAAATTAAATTTACATAGTGGTCATTATCAGGGTTGAAAGAGTAATTTTTTAAGCTATGAATTCTGATAGCCCAATTTGACAAGTCTGTATTTTAAAGAAACCAACCTGGACTTTTAGAATAAAGAAAACTTATTTATATTAGAAATAAAATGTAGAGACATACTAAACATCAATTAAACGAAGTTGGTAGAAGTGATGAACAGGAGATAGATCTAAAGAAATTACAGAAAATGAAACTAATGGAAAGAGAAGTTCCACCATACAACTAACTGAAGTTTTGGGACAAGATAAGAGGGGCAGTAATAGGAGTTATATAATTAAAGAGATAAATTGCTGAACATTTTCTAAAAGTGGTGAAATACACTTAACTCAAGATACAAGAAACACTGCCTGTCCTCACAATCTCCAAATCTCAAATAGAATAAATAAAAGAAATTCAAGAACCAACATAGTGAAAATATAGAACAGCAGAGACAAATGACAGGTCTTAAACACAGAAAGAGAAATATCTATAAGAAAACTACAATTAGACTGACAGGTAATTTCTCAATAACAACAGAGAATTTCTCAATAATATACTCAAGAAATCCAGGCAAATTATCTTCAAAGTGTTAGGAGAAAATTATCATTCTGGAAATCTATTTCCAGTTGTGTGGATGTTTTTTTATGAAGATGAAATATAGATATTTTCAAAGAGTGAGAACCTTTATAAGAGAATAGTGGCTCAGTGCACAAATTTTGTGCACATTACAAGGGAAGAGACCCAGACCCCACTGGTTCCACCCCCATTGGGCAAGACCCAGACCCAGCTGGCCCCACCCCCATCAAGTCCTGCTGGCGGGGACGCAGCATTAATTTCTGCCTACCCGCACGTGCCTCACTGCACATGCAGCCCCGCCCACCCGTGCCTTCCATGCACACAGCCTCCTGCTGATCGGTTGTTACGGCGTGAGGGCCTCATGACCATTAGCATATTAGCTCTTTATTATATAGGATTCCTTACTAAAGGAATATCTATAGGATGTATTTCTTGGATAATGAATAAATAAGTTGATCCTAGAAGGACCACTGATAGCAAAGAAAAATGATAAACAATGAAAATGGTAAAGCTTCTGAAATAATCTGAATAAACATTGTACAAAATAATTATGATACTTTATAGTAGGGATTCTTAACTAGAGAAACTTGTGAATATGTGCAATCAGACATTTACAGAAATGCTAAGAATAGCCTTTTGTGTAATAAAATTTATACTGATAAAGGCTGTGAAAAAAAGTAGGAGTAAAAGGATAGAGAGTGGCTTGGAGGGTATTGCTGTTGAAGGGAGGCGTGCTTTGTATTAGGAGAAAAAGGACGCTCCTTCTGAAGAGGTTTGTAGACCACGCCAATGTGGTCTAAAAGCCCTATCAAAATCTGAAAACTGAGGCCACGACCCTGAGCTTATTAAAATATATAAGTTGTAAATTTATGTAAGGTTGAACAACCAGCCAGAATATCTCTTTCTTTAATAACTCAAGTGCAATAGTGTACCACAGGGGATTAACAACAAAAGGCATATTGGTGTAAATTAGAGACATGGAAAATGTGACTGCTATTTAAGAATCCTGTGGTTCTATGGTGGATAAGTTAAACAATTTTCTCCATCTTCAACTGTATTGATTATGGAATTCTCATTAAAATATTCTATGTATTCAAGTCAGTGGTTCAGATATATGGGTTTTTATGTGCATAAAGGTCAAGCTTTCATTCTCTGGTAGTTCCATTAAATGGATTTCCATATTCACAATGAGGTAGTCTGTTGATGCTGTCACATATTCGTTTTCTATTAAATGAGAATCTCAAAGATAAAGCAAAGATGATTTAGATTTCTCTGAATCAGCAATAGTTTTTCAGACTCTCATAGACCTATGGTTTTAGTATTGAATTGTGATAAGAAGACAAAAAAATGGAAGGCAACCTGTTTTTATTTTTGACTCGTGCACCGGGCCACTAGTTTAATATAAGAAAAATAAGATAAAAAGAAGCCTGGGTCAATTTTCAAGGTACTAATCATAAGAATAATACAGCATTCTTTGCTTACTATCACCTTTAACATCTTAATGAGATTAAACTTAATTTTCCAAATGCAGTGCCTCTTTTGAATGTCAGTGTATCACAGTTCAGTTAGAAAATGTACCTCTATAATACCAATTTTCCTCTCTTTCCTCCAACACTGAGCTAAGCAGTTTGGAAAAATTTTCTCTATTGTCATTTTACTGTGTTGAAAAATTATTTGAAGTTGGATTTTCAAGAGAATTTACTTGAAACAAATATATTCTACCAAACTGATCTGAATATGGCTTTTAAATATGACTTGTCTGTGGTGAGGCTTCAAGGCTACAAATCAGCACAGTACATTTTATAAATGTCCTTACTGTTTGCCTTGATACTCCTGTCTGAAGTCAATATATACTTTGCTTAAATACAGAGGTTGAACTATGTTTAAGAATGACATCAAATATGGGAGTTAACATAAAATGAGAGACTGTCTTGGCAACAAGTAATTAACACCCCTTACATTTTTGGAAAGTGAAAAATGATGAGCAAGTTGAAAGATAATATACTGGTATGTATGAGAGGAAAGGTGAAGAACTAATCTATTTGCATATTAAGTAAGTATAGTAGGATTAATATTTCATACAATCATTTGTTGTAATGAATCTACCTGTCAGTTTGAGATAATGTGCTTCAAGTTCTGAATTATTTTCAAAGTATGTTTCATTGGATTTTTGTCATGCATAATGCTCTGCTGAAAATAGGAATTCTTTGTCAACTAAGTTGGAAATTTCTAAATATTATTTCCATCTCTTAGAGAATAACACAATTCACAAATGGAAGGTTCTGAAAATTTCTGCTAAAGCAAAATCTGTATAACTTTGCTTAATTGATGTCTCCCTGCCATGCTTGTCCATGGATCTCTTTTTATTTTGAAAATCTTTTTCATAAAAAGCCCATTACCGTTCTATGGAAGCAGAGTTACTATAAGAAACACACTTTGGGGAAGATTTAAATGATGACAATAGAATGAATCTCTCATTTTTATTTATAATTAAGTAATTAACAATATAGCAAGTAACAATAGCTGACATTAATTAAGCACTTAGGTATCAGAGAGTGCCCTAAACTTTTACATATATTAATCTGTTTATTGTTCAAAGAACCACTGTGAGCTAAATATTTAAAATTTTCCCATTTTAGAAATGAGAAAACGACCTCAGAGTAAGAAAGTGACTTGTCCAAGACTAGCCAGCTGCACGGGTGGAATCTAAACTTGACACCAAGTAGTCTGGGTCCATAGTTCACATGTTTCGCCCTGTTGTCTTAGCCTCTAACTTTCAAGTTTGCTTCCCTGTTAAGAAAGAGATTTGAATGAAACTGTATCTGGTTCCTCTTCTGCATGTGAAATTTCACATTTGTCACAGGAATGCTGAAAAAATAACATTTCAGTATAATTACTGATACTAATTATGCATTGGTCTTTATTTAAAAAAAATATCTTTCATATGGAACTGCAGTTAGGACCCAAACTAATTATTTGACTTTTTATGAGCCTTTCTTGTTTATTGATGTTAATCTAAGGCTGTTTTGTATTTATTTTACATATTTGGACAAATACACACAGCATCATTTTCAGATTAAATTTTTCTCCAGTTCTATTTTGGAAGAGATATTTCTGCATGAGAACTTAAGTTTCCTTCCAATTCTGAGATTCTTGCATTAATTAAGCTGATAATGGAATCTAGTCTGACTTTAGAGACTCAGAGTAGGGTAATTACAAAAAATATATTGTAGAAATGGTAACATTTCCTACTAAAATTATCTTAGAAGCAAATACATGATAATTATAGTTATATTTGATGAAGCATATGTTAAGTACCATGCATTATACTAGATTTATAAGTTTTATAATAATCCTTTGAAATACGTATCAATACTTAGAAGAATAAATATTAATGAGAAACTTAGGTTTGGGAAATTTAAATAAATTGCTCAAACTCATAGAATTATAAAGTAACAAAGTCAGAATTAAAACCCAGGATTTTTAAAATTCAAATCCTAGGATCTACCACTTCCCATGACAAACCAAATGTTTCAAGAGCATTGCTTTAATCAAAAACACAGGGGCTTAATTCATAAATGTTCATATTTTATATTTATAAACTTCTTTCTATTTCATATAGCCAGAATGCGTTGTACTAGATTTAGTTGTCATATATTTATAGTTTCTGTAAAATTTAACATACCGTTCTATGAAAAGGGTTTGCCCTCCTGATATTATCTATCCTGGACACCAGAAATCTGAATGTAGTAGCCAGGCAAAATTTATCTAATAAATATTTAAAGTGGAGTTTATAACAAAAGTTTTTATAGATCATTTAGCTTTAATTCAATAAAATAAATGAAACTTAGAAACATCTTACAAGAAGGTTTGCCTAAGCATAAGACTATACTACAATTATAAATTACATATAAAATGTATTTTCATAAACATCCTGTACTAAGGAAATGAGTAGACTCCTAGGTGACTATGACTAAGAGAATGAAGATCCAACCCATTTTCTCTCATGACTTCATTCACTATCTCTAAGCAATGACTTCCAAGTTTGTAACTCCCATCAATTTTCCCCTTTATGAAGCTCCAAAACAGTTTATCCAATTTGATATAATTTATTTGACATTTCCCCTTGTATGCTTCATAGGATTGTTAAACTTGAAATATCAAAAAGTGGCAGCATATTAATTTCTTTCCATATCTATTCTCCATTCAGGATTCTCTAATTTAGCACATAAGGATCAACCCAATTGCTCAAGTCAAAAACTTGGGCATCATACTTGATTCTTCATTCTCCACAACCCTCTTCACCCAAATAATTACCAATGCTTTTTTCCTATCCTCTAAATAGCCTTCGAATCAGTCTATTTATCTCAATCCCTATTCACAACTTCTGAAGCTAAGGTAACACTCTTTCATGGATGACTTTAATGGCTTCCTAACTTGGTCCACTACATCTGCTCCTGCTACTCATGTAATCCTTTCTTCACACTAGCTAGAGAGACCTTATTAAAACACTAGAGGCCTGATGCACGAAATTTGTGCAGGAGCAGCGGGGGGCGGAAGGGAAATCCCTCAGCCTGGCCTGTGCCCTCTTGCAATCCGGGATCCCTCTCTCCTACTCACCCACCCGCTTGCTCCTTACCACTGGGCTCGCTGCTCCTTAGCGCTACCGCAGAGGTGGAAAAGGCTCCCACCACCACCACTGCACTCACCAGCTGTGAGCCCGGCTTCTGGCTGAGTGGCCCTCCAGCTGTGGGAGCGCACTGACCACCAGGGGGCAGCTCCTGAGTTGAGCATCTGCCCCCTGGTGGTCAGTGTGTAACACAGCAACCCATCATTCTGCTGTTTGGTTGATTTGCATATTAGGGTTTTATTGTATAGGATAGATTTTTATCCTGCTCCTCCTGTGATTAGAATTCTTCAATGTCTTTCCTTTGCTCTTAGGATCATTTACAAGTTTTTAAACACAGCCTACAGTAATTTGTATAATATGATATCTACCTCATCTCGAAACACTTTCCAAAGATATTGGTAATCTTTCAGCTCCTGCTATATGCCATGTTTTTTTCTTCCCCAAGGTCATTGTTCATGAAATGATTTGGAATTAAGGTTTGCTATGTGACAGAAAGCCCAATAACACAAGCTTAAATAAGAGAGTTTATCTCTCTCCTGTACAAAAGTTCAATTAGGGTTTTCAGGGATATGTTGATCCTTCTATCTTTATATTCCACCATATTTGACCTCAACCTCATTGTCCATATCTGACTTAGGCGCAGGATGGAAAAAAAGGAGAAAGTAGAAGAGGCAAGGAACTCAGGTATTCTATCTCTTAATGTTCCTAGAAACTGCCATCTAGTATTTCTGTATCAATACCATTTACTCAAAATTTAAATGGATGGCCGTACTGGGATGCAAGAAAGGCTGGGAAATGAAGTCTTTATTCTGGTGCATGTGTTCAGCTAAAATTTGGGTTAAACAACTTTATTTACTGATCATCTCTTCTTCTTCTTCTCAATGTTGTCATCTCTAAATCTGTCTGCAATCATCATACTACCTGAGAAGACTGATGTGGAGAGACAACATAAATATAAGACATAGATACAGCCCCCACCACCACACACAGACACACCTTAGACACCCTGTGTTGCCCACCTTCTTTGCCTAGGCATTCTTATTCACCTTTGGCATCTCAGGCTGAAGCCATTTTCTCAAGGATCACTGCCCACTGTTCCCGACCCCATACATTCTACACTCCTATCCAAAAGACATGGAGGAACATCAAATGCATATTACTAAATGAAAGAGGTCAACCGCCTAATTAGGTTTCGAATAGTATTTCTTTGATAAACTTTATTTTTTATAAGTTTTAAATTCCCAGAAAAATTAAGTGATGAGCACAGAGTTCCTGTATACTCCCTACTCCAACATATGAACAACCTCCCCCACCATTGATATCTAGCACCAGAGTAGTAGATTTGTATAATCTATGCCACTATAGTGACATGTAATAATCACTCAAAGTCTATAGCATACATTAGGGTTTACTAAGTGTTGTACTAAGGGTTTTGATAGATGTATAATGAAATGTATCCATCATAGTATCATACAGAAAAAAAATAGTTTCACTGACCTAAAAATCTTCTATTGCCCTGATTTTTCTTTCCCACTTTCTCCCCGCCCTAACCCCTGGAACCAATAATCTTTTTATTGTGTTCATAGTTTTGCCTTTTCCAGAATGTCATATAGTTGAAATCATACTGCATGTAGCCTTTTCAGGTTGACCTCTATCATTTAGTAATATGCTTGCAATGCCCCTCCATGTCTTTTCATGGCTCAATAGCTTATTTCTTTTTTTAGCACTGAATAATATGTCATTGATTGGATGTACTGCAGTTTATTTATCCATCCACCTCCGGAAGACTTCATGGTTGCTTCCAAAATTGGGTTATATGAATAAAGCTGCTATAAACCTCTGTCTGCAAATTTTTGGACATATTTTCAACTCATTTGGATAAACACCAAGGAGCATGATTGATGAATTGTATGGTAAAATGTTTAGTTTTGTGAGAAAATGACAAACTGTCTTCTAACATGGCTGTGCCATTTTGCATTTCAGTTCCTGTTGCTCCACATCCTCACAAGTTTTTAGTGTTGTCAGTATTTTGGATTTTGGCCATTCTAATAATTGTGTAGTCGTATCTCATTTTAATTTGAATTTCTCGGATGACATATTAAGTGGATGATCTTTTTAAATGCCTATTTATCATTTGCATATTTTCTTTGGTGAGGTGTCTGCTAAAGTCCTTGCCCATTTTTTAGACATGAAGTTTGTTTTCTTATTTTTGACTTTTAAGATTTTTTTGTATATTTTGGAAAACAGTTCTTCATTAGATAAGTCTTTTGCAAATATTTTCTCCCAGTCTGTGGTTTGTCTTCTTAGTCTCCTGATAGTGTCTTATGCAGAGCAGAAGTTTTTAATTTTAATAAAATCTAACATCAATTATTTCTTTGATGGATCATGCCCTTGGTGTATATCTAAAAATCATTGCTATATCTGAAGTTATCTAGATTTTGTCCTACATTATTTTATAGGAGTTTTATAGTTTTGTATTTTACATTAGGTCTGTGATCCATTCTGAGTTAATTTTTTTGAAGGGTATAAGGTCTATGTCTAGGTCAATTTTTTTTTTTTTTGCATGTGGAAGTTCAGTTGTTCCAACACCATTTGCTTAAATATATCTTTTCTCTATTATATTGCCTTTACACCCTTGTGAAAGATAGTTGGCTATATGTGATTTCTATTATATTTTTAATGATTTACTTATCTATCCTTTCACCTAAAACCAGGCTGTCTTGATTACTGCAGATTTAAGTCTTGAAGTCATTAGTGTCAGTCCTCTGACTCCATTCTTCTTTAATATTGTGTTGACTATTATAGGCCTTTTGACTCTCCATATGAACTTTAGAATCAGTTTGTCAGCATTCACAAAATAACTCCCTGGGATTTTAACTGGGGTTTCATTGAATCTATAGATCAATTGGAAAAAATGGCATATTAACACTATTGAGTCTCCTAGCCATGAACATGGAATATCTCTTCATTTATTTAGTTCTTGGAGTTCTTTTATTAGAATTTTGTAGTTTTTTTTCATATAGCTCTTGTACTTATTTTATTAGATCTAATAGTATTTTTAAAAATTAGTCATTCAATTATTGCCAAAAATTTAAAAACTGCCTACCTTTCCAGCTAGACTGATAGCTATATGAGATCAAAGCCAATGACTGCATTGTTTACTGTTATCTCTAGTGACACATAAGAGACAACTAACTATTAAAAACTATTTACTAAATAAATGAAGTAATGAATGTCATATGTGCTGAGGTATGGCATATAGTGAATACTAGAGTTATCTCCACAATATTCATTCTACCCAAATGAATAGTCCAGCACATAGAATTAAATTATCCATTGCAGTAATTTGTTCTGAAAAGGGCATAGTTATTTTATGTCATGAAATGTTAGGAGAAGCACTGGAGGATTCTGGGGAAAATATTCTGACTCCTAAAAATACGCTGTAAGAAGCATTTTCCTTTTTTCCTTGGCATATTTCTGGGTCTGAATCTGATACCGACCAGCTGAAGCATGAAGCTAACATGAAGGATGAATGTATAGAAAGAATGGGAACAAATAAACCCCAAACGGATTCCTGAATAATGTGATTGTGCTCCTGAATCAACCAATCTGGAGTCTGTTTTCTTTTTCTGGATATCATATTATGTGAGATAATATCCTTGTCGTTTGAGTTAATTTTAGTCTCTGTGTTATGGGGAAAAGTTGGGTATTTAAAAAGCTTCTTCTTTGAGGTTCACATAAACTAAAAATAAATATTTCCAACTGGATAGAAGCATAAAGATCCTGACCCTCCCTTGTTGATGCTATTTGATATGTCTGCCTTCTTCTGGTGCCCACTTCCAAGAGCAGTACACTATGTGTGTTAGTTCTGCTTTAGGTCATCATTGTACATATATCTTAATTGGATTCTAATTAAGTAGATGATTTTGTTTATCCAAGTGTATTGTATATTTCCTTTTTAGAAAATCCTGGTTAAAATATCCATCACCACCTTAAGTTTTTGGAATATAAAAATAATGACCTAAAATTCAATCTTTATAAAAATACTAGAGGCCCAATGCACGAAATTCGTGCACAGTAGGGTCTCTAGGCCTGGCTGGCAATCAGGGCCGATCGGGGCCTTCCGGCTGCTGGCCGGGGCCTTCCTTCGTTCCACGTTTCCCCCTAGTGGTCAGCACACATCATAGCGAGCGGTCGAGCTCCCAGTAGGTCGAACTCCCGAGGGGACAATTTGCATATTAGTGTTTTATTATATAGGACTAGAGGCCTGGTGCATGAAATTTGTGCACTCGGGGGGTCCCTCAGCCCGGCCTTTGCCCTCTCGCAGTCCATGAGCTCTCGGGGGGGATATCTTGTAGGCCAAAGCCATCAGTTGGACATCCTTAGTGCTACTGCAGAGGCGGGAGAGGCTTCCACCACCGCCACTGAGCTTGCCAGCTGTGAGCCCGGCTTCTGGCTGAGTGGCACTCACCACCAGGGGGCAGCTCCTGTGTTAAGTTCTGCCTTCTAGTGGTCAGTGTGCATCATAGAGACCAGTCTTTCCACTGTTTGGTCAATTTGCATATTAGCCTTTTATAATATAGGATACTTATAGTGTTTTAATATCTTCTCAAATATCATTTGTCTTTTTTACTTTCAATTTCCAAATTCCTTTACACACACACACACACACACACACACACACACACACACACAACCATACTCTTTCTCTTTCACAAATACTCTTTTAAACTCCAACAATTATCTTTGTGCTGCCTACATAACTGTGAAATGACAGGAATTTGAACTATTAAGTGGATTAAAAGGTTACTTGCCTAATCGTAGTTTCTTTACTGAAAAGACTATTTTGACCTATTTCCTGTCTGGTAGCTAGGAATCTTTTGAAATACACTAAAATGAATCAGTCTATCTCTAAGGTAACTAATTTTATGTAATAATTCTAATGTTAGTAATAATTCTAATGTTAGGCAACTGATATTTGTCTTGTTAAACTTTTATGTTTAGGAAATTAGGATCTCAAGTTTATATCCTACTAACAGATATTTTGAGGAAATATTTTGGAAAATGGCATAATCTTTTGAATAAACCTAGTATATTTTCTTATATTCAAGATGCTCACAGTCTGGAAATAAGAAAAAAATATCTGAAAAATTAGAAATATGTTGCATAAGAAAAACCTTTATGTCCCAGTATAATTCTCTAAAGTGCTGATGAAAAATTACAATTATTCTCAGCATACCATTAACATTTAAGCATCTCAAATTCTGTAATGAGAATTTGAAATATATCATGTCTTAAATTTCCCCAATGTGTTATTTGCTTGAATTTTCACACTTAGCTTACATGATAGAAATAAAGCTAGTATTGATTTCATTGGGCTTGGCTCCTTGTGTTTCATCCTAAATGGTCATACTTTGATTTCTATACATTTGCTATCTTTGATTTGGATTCAGGGATATTTAAAATATACGGTTTCTTAGGGATATTAAAGCACTACACTGAAGAAGTGACATTTGAAAACTTGGTTATTGATTTGTTCCTGTATAACTTTTAAAAACTTATAAAAGTAGAGGAAAAACCTGTGATAGGGCTGTCAGAGTTAATATCCTCATATAATGAAATTATTTTTCTTTCACTAGTTGGAAGGCAAGGGCCTTACTAAGTGAATTTTAATTTTTCTTTTCTTTCTAAAATATTCACCTTCATTGGAAAGAGACCTAAATTAGTGCTTAAATGTTTCCACAAAGGAAAGGTAGAGGAAAGAAAAGTACTAAATGGGATTGTCAGGAAGGAAAGAAACAGAGAGAGAATGATAGGGCCTGAAGCATGAAAGCAGGGACAAGCGAAACAATAACAGAGAAAAGAGAAATATAAAAAATCAGAGAATAGCCTGGTCTGCAAAGCTCAGTGGTTAAGTGTTGACCTATGGACCAGGAGGTCACGGTTCTATGCCTGGTCAGGGCACATGCCCAGGTTACAGGATTGATCCCCAGTAGGGGGTGTGCAAGAGGCACCAGATCTATGATTCTCTCTCATCATTGATGTTTCTATCTCTCTCTCCCTCTCTCTTCCTCTCTGAAATCAATAAAAAACATTTAAAAAAATTCAGAGAATAAATAGCACAAAGAAAAATGCTTATACAGTGGGGCATTGACTTACGATTTTAATTCGTTCCGTGACGGAGCTCGTAACTCAAATTACTCGTATGTCAAATCAATTTTAACCATTACAATGACACGTAATGCTGGGCTGATGTTGTGGCGTTCACTGTGACATTCGCTGCGCCAACTAGCGGTGGGGTATCTGAAGCTGGCTTGTAACCCGAATTTTAGCTCACAACTCAAAGCAAAAAATCGGCTGAGAGATGGCTCGTATCTCGAAAAACTCGTTAGTCGGGACACTCGTAAGTCAAGGTCCCACTGTATTTCTGACACCAGAAGTTTGCTAGGCCAGGGTGAAATTCATCTGGAGATGGGGTGGTGATTAAAGAGAGAGAGAGCAAATAGAGTTGATTGAGTTTGGCTGCGAATACTCAATACCTCATAAGAACATTTTATATATGGCTTGTCTCTAAAGGCCAATAAATGAACACATGACCTGGCTGACATGAAGCACAGAGCAAAATGCTCCAATACATCAGAGCAAGTCTAAGGAGAGAATTGCTTCATTCTCTGTTTCCTTGGTCTTTAAAAATTTTATGAAAAATAAAAGATTACTAAAAATTATGAAATATGTACAAAAGAGTATGTTAAATAATGTTTCTCAAACCTAGTTATGCATTTGAAGCACTTGGAAAGCATTTGAAAATATTGAAATTAAAATATTTCAGTATTATTAAATCAGTGCCTGGGCATTGGTTTTTGTTTTTGTTTCTGTTTTAACTCTTTAAATGAATCTAATTGGCAGCCTGGATTGAGGGCCACTAGTAAAAAGAATTATAAGATTAATATTAATATACCCATCACAAGCTTAAGAAATATAATGTTACTAATTCCTTTGAAACCCTCTATGTCTCTAGTAAGATTATCAACATTCCTCTCTCCACTCCAAACATACAAAGATCCATAGCCTATATTTTGTATTAATCATTCCTTGATTTCTTATCATGTATCTCTAAATATTTTAATTTTTTGTTTACTGGTCTTGGACCTTTTTATAAGTGTAGTCCCACTATATCCCTCTGCAATATAACATTTCACTTAATTATGCTTTTGAGATGAATCTATTTGATGCATGTAATCATTTGTTCACTCATTTTCATTGTTGAATGGTATTCTGTCATATGAACATAAACCATGTTATTATAATAACTTGCAGAACCTTCTATAAACCGGACATATGCTTGTTCTCATGATCAATTGATCATACCAACATCTTATAAGGCTGTGTAAGTATGGACTAAGGGAGAAGTTGCAAAACAGGAGGATTAGGTGCTGTAGGCATGTTAGTCTTCTGCTCATTCGACTTACTTGCAGATTTGCTTTAGCCTGACATCTTCTATACCACTTCCACGTGGTTGGAAATTGCTTGTCTTCATGTTCAAACTAGGACTTGATAGATCAGTTAAAAAACAGTCTGTGACACATTTAAGGTCTCCCGATGCTCTTTGGTTAAATATTCAGTCTCTTCCAGGGCCCAGTAGCAAGCAGGAGCTGTTTCTCATTGAAAATTGAGAAGAAGATGTGGTTTTGCTTTTGCTTTTATTCTTGTGGTTGCTTCCTGATCACTTTGGGTTCCTCATTTTAAGAGGCCAGCAGGCAAGCACAGGAGTCACTCTATTGGCAAAGATAATTGACTCTAATCCTTAGGAGAAGATAGAGCTTCTGTTACACAGTGAAGATAGAGGAAGAATATGTTACAAACCCAAATGATCCAATTGTGTGTCCTACAGCACTGCTTTGCCTAATTTTGATGGTAAGTGGATCAGGGCAGCAACCATGGTCAAAGAAAGGCTTGGTGAACAGAGGCTCAGAAAAAGTGTTTGAGTTACCCAACCACATAAACCACCTAAACCAGCAGGGCTGCCAGCCAAGGGTGCATCTGGAATGGTCAATCGAGGAGAGAGACAATGAACATCAGTTATCTCTCCAAGAACAGTTGCACCAGTGAGGGATGCAATGTGTTCCCTAGCTTTGGACTTATAAATTTACACAGGAAAAGAGATAAACCAGAATCCTGGAGGACCTGGTCCTAGATTGGCGCATTTATGTAGGAAGTTCCAAGCACACAATGTGCGGGCTATTGTGGAGGCTGCAGTGAACCGATCTGTGGTGAACTCAGATGCCCCACTCGTTTCCCCTGCTGCTTAAGAAGGTTGATTGCTGACAACTCACAGCTGCATCCTTGCTTGGCACGGCCACCAGCCAAAGAGAGATGCTTTGCTCAAGTGTATGCCTCCTCCTCAGAGGCAACTGCATTCAATGACAGCTCAACAGGAAGGTAGCCGTGCCCAGGTCCTTGCCTTAAGTTGGGACATCTCTGAGCGGCTGTCCCATTTCCAGAGCTCCTACAAGATTGACTGAGGCCTCTTTTGCTATTACATCACAGTTCAAATTCTCCCTCTGCTCAATCATGCTTCACTCTCTAATAATGTCTTTCTGAGAGCTATCACTAATAAATCTCCTGAATACAAATCATTTCATCAAAGTCTGTTCTCTGGGTACCCAAACAAAGACAATGTCCTACAGGATTTCCCATTCCTTTGTTCTTTTGTTTCAATTTCTTTAAACCTATTTTCTAGTTCACTATTTTCAGCTGCATTCAGTCTGCTGTTCAACACATTTATTAAATTTTAACTTCAGATTTTGTTTTAATTTACAGAACATTCATTTGATCCCCACTTACAGATTTTAATTTTCTTTTAAATTCTTTACCCTTTGACCTTTACTCTTTTTCTCTTTTGTTTCTAACGTACGCACCGTTCAGTTTTTGAAAGTTCTTGCTTGCAAACAACAATATTAGGGCTATCTTTCCTCTCATTTTCTTATGAGAACTCGTCATATATTTCTCGTCGCCACATTTCTAGTAATTTCTTAGTGCATGTTGGGCATTGCATATAATTAACTTGTGAGGTTCTACATGAGTAATCTTTCTTTGTTGATAGAGTGAGGTTTGGAGCACATGCATCCCATCAGCCATTAATCAAGGGGCTGGGTTTCAGTTTAATAAACCCAGCGCCCTTTTTTGCTTTTAGCCCTGCTAGTATTTGCTCAGGATTTTTAAAATTCTAAGTCTGGTAGATCTCTACCTCCTCAGGTTTGGAAGACTGCAGGAAATTCAGCTATACCCTTCAGACACCTCGGCCCAGCTCTCCAGTCTCCTAACTTACATTGCTCGAAACCATGGCAGGTTCTTCGAAGGTAAGACTAACAGAATGTTTGAGTTAGGCCACTTCCAAAGGACTTCTAGAGATTTCACTTTGCCTTCCGAAAGCTTTTGGCCTAGACCCCCAGATTCCTGTAGAGCACCAGAACTCAGCAAATGTTTTGTGAGGAAGAGCAGTTGTGCTTTTGAAACCCCTCGGGTTTCCAGTTTGTCACACCTGTCCTGCAGGATACCGAAAGTTTCCCTAGTTCCTCTTTTCTCTAGTCCAGGCCCTGATGGATAAGCCAGATCCTTGGCAAGCACCCAGCACAGAAAATGCCTGCAGGGGAAAGAGAGAGAAAAACCCTTGCTCACATAAAAGAGTCTGTGGTCTCTCTGGAATTTAGTTTGTTGCTTCTGATGTTCTCAGATGGTTTAAAAAGATATTTATAATTTATCTGGCTTTGCACAGTTTTGCAGCAAGAGTGCTTTTCTGCCTTGACCTATTCTGACCTAAAACAGAATTTTCCGAGTCATTAGTTTTTAACTCCATTGATTATACATTGTTAATATTATTGTTTTTTTTTGGTAAAGTCAAGCTTCCAAAGATTTATTTGTATGTTTGTCATTTTTTTATCCTCAAAAGTCATTTTTACATCTTAGCTTTTCTTTTTGTATCAATTTCTTTCTTCTTCAAGTAAATTATTTAGAAATTCCTTAATGAGCATTTATTGGTGATAATACTGTTTTAGTAAATGCTTGAATAACATTTTCATTAATTCATCCCAGTTTTTCGAATACGGTTTAATTGGATACAACTGTAAGTTATTTTTTAACTATTCCTTAAGATTTAATCCAACTCTCTATTACCTTCCATTTTTGAGAACTATATTGTTGGTCTAAATGTAAGTTCTTTGTAAGTGTTCTTTCCTTTCTGTTCAGCTTTTAATATTTTCTTTTTAATATTTGGTATTCTGTATCTTTGGATGGGTCTGACTTATTATTTTTATTGTACTTCAGATATATTAAGTTTTATGAATCTAGAATAGAAATCTATTAGCAATTCTGGAAATTTCTGTTATGTCTAAATCTTTTTCCTCTTTCTCTCTAGTTCTCATTCTAGAAGTCTGATGAAATATAGGTTATATTGTCTCAATATATCTTCTAAATCCTTTCTTCTGTCTGCATTTTGCATCTTCCTTTCTCAAGTTTCATTTAGGATAATTTCTTCTGATATACCCACCACATTACATTCATATCTCAGAGATATTGTGGGTTTAGTTCTAGACTACCACAATAAAGTGCACATTGGAGTAAAGCAAGTAGTAATCTTTTTGTTGGTGAAGGGTCTTGCCTTTAGATTGTAAAAAAGCACAACACCTGTGAAGTGAAACACACTAAAGTGAAGCCTGCAGTAGTTCTCTGTTTAGCAATATATATATTCTGCTGTTAATTCCAATCAAAGTTTTTTAAATGTCTAGAATTTGTGTTCAATTCTATTTCTAATCACCAGTGCCAACTTTAATGAACATATTTTGAACACATGACTCTATATTATACATTTCTTAACCTTTATTTTTGATATTTTTCTTTCTGTGCTAGATTTTAAATAAAGTTTTTATGTTTCTTTATCTCTTATTAAAACATTTTTATTGACTTTATTGGGGTGACATTGATCAATAAAATTATATAGGTTTCAGGTGTACAATTCTATAATACATCAACTGTATGTTGTACTGTGTGTTCACCACCCCAAGTCAAGTCTCCTTCCCTCACCATTTACCCTCTCCATACCCTCCTCTATCTCCCCCAGCCCCCTTCTCCTCTAGTAATCGCCATACTGTTTATGTCTATGAGGTCTTTTTATTAACTTTATCCCTTTACCTTTTTCATCCATCCCCCCTCTCCTATCCCCCACCCCCCTGACAGCTGTCAGTCTGTTCTCTATCTGTGAGTTTGTTTCTATTTTGTTTGTCAGTTTATTCTGTTCATTAGACCCCACGTATAAGTGAAATCATATGGTACTTACCTTTCTCTGACTGGCTTATTTCCCTTAGCATAATGTTTCCAGGTCCATCCATGCTGTCATAAAGGTACGATTTCCTTCTTTTTTATGGCCCAGTAGTATTCTATTGTGTAAATGTACCACAACTTTTTTATCCATTCATATACTGATAGACATTTGGGCTGCTTCCAAATCTTGGCTAGCCTATATAATAAAGAGGTAATATGCAAATTGACCCTCGCCCCATCATGCCACCACAAGATGGGCACAAGATGGTTGTGCCCACAGCAGAGGTGGGGTTCCCATAACGAGCCATAACGGGCGATCAGCAGGGACCTGAGGCTGTGCCCACTGTCCGGTGGGTCTTGATGGGGGACCTCAGGCCGTGTCCCTCACCCTGGCTCTGGGATGGGGGACCTGAGGCTGCACTCCCCCCACCTGGCGGGGCTTGACGGGGGGCCTTGAGGCTGCACCCCCCGCCTGGCGGGGCTTGACAAGGGTGGGGCCAGCTTGGTCTGGATCTCACCCAATGGGGGTGGGGCTGGCCATGTCTGGGTCTCACGTGATTTTGAGGTGCACGCGGGTGGGCGGGGACTTGACTCTGGATCCCGCGGCATGCCCCAGACTCTAACAGGAGGAAGATTTTCATATACATTTTACTAATTTTCTTTCATCTCTGACACTTCTATTATAGAGAAAGGGCAAATAGTAATATTAACATATTTCCTCTAATTAATTCCCTTTTAATGTGCACAAATTTTGTGCACCGGGCCACTAGTTGTAAATAATGTTTCAATGAACATAGGGGTGCATATATTCTCTTGAATTTGTGTTTTCTGTTTATATGGATATATTTTCAGAAATGGAATCAATGGTTCATAAGGCAATTCTTGAGACTCATTTCTAGTTTCATAGCATTATGGTCAGAGAAGAAGCTTGACATGATTTCAATCTTCTTAAATTTATTGAGACTTGTTTGTGTCCTAATTTGGAGTCTATCCTAAAAAATGTTCCATATGCACTTGAAAGGAATGTATATTCTGCTGCTCAGGAGTGAAATGCTCTGAAGGTATCAATTAAATCCATCTGATTCAGTCTGCCATTAAAGACCACCATTTCCTTGTTCATTTTCTGTCTGGAAAATCTACCATTGATGTCAAAATCCCCTACTACTGTATTACTGTCAGTCTCTTCCTTTATGTCCATCAAGATTTGTCTTACATCTTTAAGTGTTCCTATGTTGGGTGCATAAATGTTACAAGGGTTATATCCTCTCGTATTGCTCCCTTTATCATTATGTGGTGTCCTTCTTTGTCTCTTACTATAGCCTTTGTTTTAAAGCAGTGGTTCTCAACCTTCTGGCCCTTTAAATACAGTTCCTCATGTTGTGACCCAACCATAAAATTATTTTCATTGCTACTTCATAACTGTAATGTTGCTACTGTTATGAATCCTAATATAAATATCTGATATGCAGGATGGTCTTAGGCAACCCCTGTGAAAGGGTTGTTTGACCGCCAAAGGGGTTGCGACCCACAGGTTGAGAACCGCTGTTAAAGTCTATTTTGTCAGATATAAATATTGCTACCTCAGGTTTTTTTCCCTTTCTCCATATGCTTCAGTTAACTTATTGTCTCTTCAGAATTTAACTAGTGATTAATCTGGAGTTTAAAAATTCATGTATATTTTTATTTCTAGCTATTAATTATATTTCCCAAACCAGCAAGGTAAGTTTATAAACTCTATTACTGCTTAATTGTACTTTAATATAGTATTTTATTAATGTAAGCATTTATATGCTCCCTGTGATAACTGTAATATTTGTAGCTTTTGCATTTCTGTTTCTGCATTTTATTGCTTCTGCTCTTTTGCTGATAGTGCTTACCTACTTTTGTGTCTTGTGCTTTTAATTTGTAATATAATCCTGAAATTGTTCTTTGGAAATACTTGATTCTAGATTTAAATTTTGTTTCCAGAGGGAAAATTTGCAGTTCATATGCAATGTACTAGTCCTAGGGGGCTCTCATAATTTGGGGCCACTCTAAACCAATTTTTTGTTTGTACTTTTTTTTTCACTGCATCTATAAGTATTAATTCCAACATCATATCCTATTGCAGCAACTATTCCCATTATTTCACTCTGTGTTGAGAGTCCCCTACTTCCCCTGGTTCAATTATTGTAATAATCAAGTTTATTAGGTTAAAAGTAGTTAAAATTAAACCCCACAATTTTAGTGGTTTAAGAAAATAAAGAATTCTTTTCCTCATGCCATTTCTGATGTGGAATGGGCAGTCCTCCCACAATTTTTAACTTTAAAATGTAGAACACATTCCTTCTGGAAGTCAAGTACATCATTGCCACCCACATCCTACCTGCCAGATGCCATGATGCAGTTCCAAACTGCATGGGAGGCTGGGAAATGTAGTCTTCCTCTGTTGCCAGGAGGAGGAAGGCTTATGATGAATGTATAATATTATCTCTGTCACATCCACTAAGGTTGAAAGCCTCTCAGTTGTCCAGCATTAGGTGGAGGTCTCCATTCTGACTTCCCAACTTGCAACTTGCAGGGGACCTAGGCTTTTTTAATGCTCCCCTAAACCAGTGTGCTCAGTTGGAATCAAACCCTTAGAAATGCCAATGTTAGTGTTTTAGGGCTTCATGGGTTTTCACTTTGTTGATAATTCTAGCCTCTAAGAATTTCCTGATTTTTCTGCTAACTCACCAGTAAATTTTTAATATTTTTCTTTTAAAGCATATTTTGTGCACTATTCTTAGGTATTCTGTAATAGGAGTGTTTCTTAGGACAACTAGTGTGACGTATTGCTTAAAATGGACGTCAACTCCAGTCTTTTTGAGAAATTATTCTGCCCCCAACTGGTAGCCCTACACTGTGCTTTCTCATGTTGAAGAAAAAACTGGGCGGTTCCCTCATTTCAAAAGCATCTGACTTATTAGGGGTGCCAGAGAAGCTGCTGCTCCTGTTCCCTAGTAGTACATGTCTCGCTCAATTTTATGTTTAATATGAGAAAGCCAAGTTATCCCCAAATTATTTGAATTAAGTTTCCAAGGGGTTGCTATTATCCAGTTTTCATTTAGACCAGTAGGATATCACCTTTCTCATTGTTTTCACTTCCAGATGTTCTTCAGGAATTTATAGGAACATTCAATCTGTGGGGAAGGAGAATTGATCTTATGACACAAAATAAATTCATAATGACCCATATTCCACTGTAATCTAGGTAACATAAATGCCATTAAATATTGAATTATAGGTAGTGTATTAATTTTTTTCTTATTTATGAAAATTAAGTAAAACTCCCTTGTCAGTAAAAATCAGTTGAAGACTTGAGATGTGATCCAATCCAAAATTATTATTAGTCTTCGTAGTTATAGATCATAAACTGGTCTAAATGCAATATTTAATTACTTCTAAAAATTATTATGTATTTTTTTCAGAAAAATTATTAATATGGCATAGTCACATTTAAATTCAATGGCTGTTAACTGGGACTATATATTCTCACATATTGTCAAACAAATTTCTGGTGTAAAAAATGGACTAAAATTGCCCTAGCTGGTTTGGCTTAGTGGATAGTGCCTTGGCCTGTGGACTGAAGGGCCCCAGGTTCAATTCCAGTCAAGGGCATATGCCTGGTTTCGGGGACTCGATCCCCAGTGTGGGGTGAGGGTGCAGGAGGCAGCCGATCAATGATTCTCATTATTGATGTTTCTATCTCTCTCCTCTCCCTTCCTCTCTGAAATCAATAAAAATATATAAAAAATGGATTAAAATTACTTTTGAATTTTTTTGTATATCTTAGGAGGCAACATCTGATTGAACTCCATTTATGATTTTAAATCTGACTCGATCCCCAGTGCGGGGTGAGGGTGCAGGAGGCAGCCGATCAATGATTCTCATTATTGATGTTTCTATCTCTCTCCTCTCCCTTCCTCTCTGAAATCAATAAAAATATATAAAAAATGGATTAAAATTACTTTTGAATTTTTTTGTATATCTTAGGAGGCAACATCTGATTGAACTCCATTTATGATTTTAAATCTAAATAAGCTTTCATTAATTCAGTGTCTTAATAAAGTCTCATGTTTTGTTATTTCTAAAATAATTATTTATGCTATTTCTAAAATCTCAAGATGGAAAAATCGCTTTAGTCACAATTTTTTTTTTTCTATTTTTGTGAACTGACTTCTGGAACTTCACCATAAGTGTTTCTGTTGAGTAAAATCAGTAACATATAAGGTAGACCTAGAACCTTTTCAAATTCTTTTTTTCAAATTGTATCTTTCAGCTCCTCAGCTAAACAGGTTGATATTCCCTGTACAACATTTCTATATTGCTTCCTTAATTCTTCCAATTACTGGTCTTGTCATTTGGGCCCATTATAAGGAAGAAAAAGTGTTCTTTGCTATGGTAGTTACCATAAATTCCAAGGAGGGATTTAATAGGAAAATTCTGAGGTATGTTGCAGATTTCTTATTGTGTAAAAGTATCCCAGTGCATGATTAAAAACTAGAGTTTGCCATTTAACTGCAGATACCCATCTCAGAGAGCCACGTTTGCCTGTGGGAAGGTACAGGGGAAGCCTGTCTTTTATTCAGTGGGTTGACTATTGTGCTGTTGGATGTCCAGGGGCAGAAACCAAGCAGGAGAAACAAGTTACTAATTGCAAAGTGTTAAAACAACAGCCAGATTGTTTCTTCTTCACTTACTGTGCACAGTATGGGCTGGCACTGCTGTGGTAGTTTAGAGATCTCAAATGCTGTCAGGAAAAACAAACCAAGCCCTCCAGACAGAATAAATGGATGAAAAAGCAAGCCAGGAGGAATACTAAGAATTTATCTGCAGTTAACAAAAGAATAATATATTTGCTAACAGTGGTGGAAACTGTTCTGTGAGGAGAGAGTGATCTCAGGAAATGCCTTTCTTCTATTTTGCTGTCTTTGTTCCTGAGTATAGCATAAATGTTGATTTAATTAGTGGTGATTCTTTTAATATGTAAAATTTCCTTTAAGACCCAAAAGCCTATGTAGCCTGCATGATCCTGACTTAAAGAGTTCATATATTACTAAGATGATTATTGAAAGAGTGTTGTATGAAGTTTTTCAGTGAAAACTGAGTAGATAAAAAGGAAAAGAAAAAATAAATTATATTTTATTACACTAAACTATTTAAGCTATTTACCTTAAACAATATGTCACAGGATGGACATTTGTGTTCAATAGCCTCTCTTCCCTTCCCCTTCCTCTCCC
Source organism: Myotis brandtii (assembly GCF_000412655.1). Classification (NCBI taxonomy): domain Eukaryota; kingdom Metazoa; phylum Chordata; class Mammalia; order Chiroptera; family Vespertilionidae; genus Myotis; species Myotis brandtii. The sequence continues at coordinate 10,717,718 of NW_005371324.1, forward strand.
TCCCCACATCCTCACTTATACCCCATCTCCCCCCGCCTCCCCCCCATAAGAAATATTAAATCTCTGGAAATTTCTTTTTGGAGAAGTTGTAACATTAATCACTGATATTATATAGTTGTAATACTAATCACCAATATTAAAGCATACATGTAAATTTAAATTGTTAAAAAAATTCTCGTCATAGTGACTGGAAAACAAAACTTTACCAAAAAATTGAGTCAATTAGCTAGTTTTATTGTATGTTGCTTTACTGAAATGACCAAATTATCAGTTTTATTTTTTCTATTGTTTGATTGTTTCTATACATTCCTTTTCTTACTCAGTATAGGTCAGATTTTATCTCATCGTTTTCATAACATTTTCAAGAGGTGGGTTGGTGGTTAAGGATCTTTCTATTCCTCTCAATTAAGAGTGCTTCAAACTGATTTTCACCTTTAGAGGGTTAACACGTCTTGTGGTTTAACTTAAAAAGTAGAGATGGGAAAAGGTTGGCTACTACTAAGACACATTACTATAAAAACTTATATAGAAATGTCTACATAATAGACTCTTTTGCTATCTAAAAAGTTATTTACATTAAAGAGTGTGAAGGCCTGGGGTAGAGAGCCTAGGCAGGCTAGAAAGGGTCAATAGAGGAGGAAAGGGGACATATGTAATACTTTCAACAATAAAGATTTTAAATAAATAAATAAATAGATAAATAAATAAATAAATAAATATCTGACCACCAAAAACAAACACCAAAAAGAGCTTTAGCTACAAGATGACTAATATGGACTGTAGGACAACATTTGTATAACATTGAGACACTTAGAAAGGGTTCTTCTGAACTAGAAAGATGGCAGAAAAAGCTGGGAAATGAATATAAAATTAACATACTGGTTTATAATACAAGTTCAGAAGCCAATCCTCTTTGTTTTTCCATAAGCATAAGATTCGAAGCTTAAGGACTTAGTAGAAGTTATGTAGCTAGATTTTTTTGTGAATAAACATACACCTTTCAATCTTTTTCAACCACTAAATCAATATGTAGCAATAAAAAGAGCCAGATAAGAGAAGGGAAATAACTCAAATTATTTTATTATTTTAACATGTGCAGCATATTTTATTGTTTTAGCACAATTGTCCTGAAACTTATCAAATGTTTTTGTGTGTCCAGGATCAACAGACTGATTATGCTTTTGACTAGATATTCAAAAAAAGTTCTTGAAATAATGAGTGAATGTGATACCGTTATAATAACCTGGTTATTGAATAACAGGAAAGGAGTAAAGGAAAGACTAAATAATATAGGCATGCCATTTATACAGCTTTGCCAGGAAGCTGCAGTGAACACTCTCCAGGTCTGTTCTCTGCAAATCGCTGGGGGAAGGAACTGGACAATAGATGCATGCCCAGTAATGTCTGGGTGACGTGGGAACATGCTTACCTGTCAGTCGCACCCTGTCAGTCGCACTTGGGAGCAAGTCAGTGGCCAGAATAGGTGTGGCCACTGCAAGCAAGGGAAGATTTAATGTTTAAACTCCTGAACAAAGAGAGTTGCTTCTCTTGGCTCTCTCTGACTCCTGTTGCCGGGGGAGAGTTCCCCTTCATTCAGCCACGTGACCCACACAATGGACCAATGGACTGATTAGCCTAATGCTGCACCAGACTCAATTCCACCTCTGGATATTAGCCCTACTTTGGTCTCTGCTGTACCCTCAGCTGTGCCTCTTTCAGGACTTGGTTAAGGGGCATGGGACTTTATAACCCATGAATTATATTCCATGCCAATAAAAGCCATTCACTCTCTCATGTGAGTCTTAAGAAAATTCATTTTCTGAAAATATCACAAGAGCCCCCCCCCACTTCCACTAATGTCTGGGAAATTGGACCCACTGATTTATCTGGCAACAGATGACTGAATACTTCTTAAATATCCCCCCAAAACATATATGCATAATACTATATATGCCTTCTAGGTATTACATTATATATTATGTATATTGTATTATATATGTCATATATATGTATGTTTGGTAGTGTTTGGTGATTTGAATTGATTTTATATTTTTGTATTGCTCCATACATTTCACTTCACAGAATGTTTCTGACAGCCTTTCTCCTCCTTGACTTAATTTCCTGTATCCATTAGGACACCAGGTCCATGAAGTCATTTCATTCAAATGCTGCTCATTCTTCTACATGTCCATGTTTTTTAAATTTACTATATTTCTAGATCAATTAGGCATTTTAAAAATATTTTTGAGAGATTGTAAAGAGATTCTTCTTCTTCCATATCTCTGTAGAACTCATTAATAATGATTACAGGCTAATGGAGTCCAGCTATGCTCTCCTACTTTTTAAAAATGTCTCTCTTCAAAGTTCAGTTACTCCCCCATATGCATCAAAAACTTTGGCTACCTGCCAAATCTACTTGCTAGTGTCTCTATTCATCCCTCCCCCTGGATCAATATTCCTGTTTCTAGCCCTCTTAGTGCCTTAGTATGAGAGGCTGTTATTACATTCTAAACCACATAAGATATGCTCTACTCATTAGATGGTTAGACCATAGATTTTCATATCAGATGGGAATCTAAACTTTTCCAATCTCTTCTATCACTAAAACTTCAAACACCTCATTAGAGTTCTACATTTGTCATCTTACTATAGTACATTATAGTCACTCTAACTCCTAAAAACTTGGCATATTTTTCTTTAGAGCACTCATCACTATTAAGAATTATTTATTTGGTTGGTTAATTACTTTATTTTTCTCTCTAGAATGGAAATTCTTGGATGAAAATTGTTTTGTCTCATTCACTAATAAATCCCTAAAGTTTACAGCAAAGCACAATGTAGAGAAGACATTAGATAGTATCTGTTAAATTGATGAGTGAGTAAAGTAATTCCAGTGGATTAGGGAGGTTTTTTTTTTTTTAATTTATTGTGTATCAGATTAACAATATCTCTCAATCATTTCTACAATATTCTTTCCCCCAAATCATCTCAGAAGCATACATGTTTAGGGTGACTTTTTCCTTTGGAGTATGTTTACAAATATGAACTATAGTAAATTAGGCACATTGTCTTTTATAACTGAGCTACACTTTTGTAATCCTGTCTACTTATTGATCACCCTCAGTGAAAAGCCTGAAAATGCTAAGGAGTCAAAAGAACAACATAAGTGTGCTTTGTAAGCCACAAGTATGATTTGGGAAGTGACATATATGTTATTGAATATTTTGGAACAAAGCCTAGATAAATGATATATGAAATTTCTTTTGCATTTCACCCAGAAACAGGAGTACCCTCTAATGCATTTTAGTTGAAGTCATCAAAATAGGTTGCTTTATTTCCTTCCCTCTGCATACTAGAATGTAACTCCACTTTTTAAAAAGGATAATTCTCATTGTAAAATGAAAATTAAGCAATGATATGAGCTTTCAATTGGTGCCGGTGTTACTTATTTACAAAGTATTACTAGTATGTAGAGTGTAATTGAGAGTCTGGAATGTCAGGATAGCATTATATTAATCTTTGTGTCCCTCCCAAAGCAAAACACTGTGCCTGACATTTAGAAGGCACTAGTGCTTGTAAAATGATTAATCAAATTTTCACTCTAGAGATCTGATATTTAATATGTATCTTTATTCATTTTCTTAAAATTAGTTTTTGCTTTCTTGTCTTTTGTTGTTGTTAAAGTCACTTGGTCTATGATGAATTATTTAATTAGGATTAAATAATATGTAGCTGTAAATCCATTTTATCATAGGAAGAACATCCTGAAACCAGAATTTTAGGGCTAGATGGGTAATTAGAGACCAGCCAGTTCAACCATTTTATTTTACAGATGGGCACAAATTGTCCCAGAGACTTAAGTTGACTTGCCTTGGGTTTTACAGCTTTTTAAATTGAACTAGAATCTAGGTCATTCAGTGCTGGGCTATTTCCATTATATTAGATGATCATGTAGCATAAAACACATTCAGAGAGTAATATAATAAACCTATGTTGTGTGATATTTTCTAAGGCAGTGATTCCCAAACTCTTTCCATGGCATACCCTAATGAGCAATTTTGAGAATAATCTCAATAAATCTAAAGTTGTTCATCAATAAATTACTTATTAAAGCACTATATATATAGTTTTCATAATAGAAATGTAAAAAATGATATAGAGTAATAACACTTAAAAATAATATTATTTATTTTTATTAGTAGTACAAAGATACTTTTCTGCTTTTATTCAAAATTATTATTAAAAAATTTCAGAGAATGTAGTATATTTTAATATGCTTTATTATTTAGGAAGATATGGTTTAAATACCATTTGATAAAGTGATTCAAAAGTTAGGTTTTGAGTTTAGTTTATTTTGATTCTTGGTTTTAATGGTTGTCATAGAAGTAGTAGATTTAAATGGGAGAAGTTCAGTGTATAATACAACATGAATAAATTCTGGGGAGCTAATGTACAGCATATAACTATAGTTAACAATACTGTATTATTTACTTAAAAGTTGCTAAGAGAGTAGATTTTAAATGTTGTCACCACACTCATACACAAAATAGTAATTATGTGAGGTAAAGGTATTAACTAACATTACTGTGGAAATCATTTCATTTTTGCAATATATGTATGTATCAAATCATTATGGTGTCCACTTTAAAGTTATACAATAATACATGCCAATTATATCTCAAAAAAGCCGTAAATTTTTTAAAATATGAAAATAATGGAAGAAATCTTTCATTGGTTGCGGTTAATGCAACACGATATTCACTTTTAAATTGCATACACCATTTATGCAAAGATTTGTAGATGGAATTCATCTTTTAAATTCTCATATCCTCTGGGAGTCAAGAATTTATTCTTTATAACAAAAATCTAGATTTTGAACAAATGGTATAAATATCAAAATGTTTTCTTTGGATTAAAGTGACATAAGCTTCTCTTTTTAAATGTTGATACAAATTTTTACAGTAACTACACATAAGGACAGATATTTTAAAAAATTTGTTTTCTCTAAAATGTTCTCTTCATAGCAGAAAGTTCTTTTGAAAACCAATTACTTTCTTACTCATAGTTAAGGTCACAAATACTCTATAAAAATGTTCATTGTAAATAATATATAAATTCAAATTTCAAAAGCTTTCTAGATATTTTCAATATTTTTGGCAACTTTTTGTCAAATATGGCTAGACTAGAGGCCCGGGGCACGAAATTCATGCACAGGTGGGGTCCCTAGGCTTGGCTGGTGATAAGGGCCTATTGGGCTGTCTCACACAGTCCTGCCTGAAGCTGGGTCAGCCAGGGCCTGGGGGCCTGCCAGCTGCCTGCTGGGGCCTGCTGGACAGGGGGAGGGATTTGGGGAGGTTGGCTATGGGAGCACACTGACCACCAGGGGGAAGCTCTAGCGTTGAGCATCTGCCCCCCGGTGGTCAGGGTACATCATAGCGACTGGTTGACTGGTCGTTCCGGTCACTCCAGTCGTTAGGTCATAATGGTCGCTTAGGCTTTTATATATATAGATCATTATTGTTTCTCTCTCAGTGGCTAATGAGGAGCTGGTAGTAGGGTTTAGAAGAATTAGTTCTGCAAATCTCTATTGCTAAATTTTACCCCTTCTCTATATCATCAGTCCATATTTTTTTTACAAAAGTGTTCTATAGTTAGTTACCCATTTAATGAGGCTTAGTTAAGTTAAAACTGGAAATATAATACATAAATCACCTTCCTGTCCACTGAAATATAATATACTATGCTGAAAGCAAATGAATGAGTGACAGTACTAAGTCAAACTCTGTTGTAAAACTTCCACACTTCCTTTGGGAAAGCAAGCCCACATAACAGAAAATTATCTGAATTACATATCTGGATATAGACTGAGTGAGGACAGCAATATGAAATCACATTAATAGTTGAATGCCAGTAAATATTGCTTTTTCTGATTCTTTTGATTAAAATGAGTAGAGATTCTAATTGTTTTCTGTAACCTTAATAGATCATTTTGCCTATATACCACAATACTATCATTGTGGTGTTGTTTACCTAATCTTAAAACCAGAAACAAGACTCTAATTATCCAAAGAGAACTTATGCAGAATAGGTACCTATCCAGATATAACTAAGTTGACTATTTCTATCTTGGTTAAGTTCTGAATTCTCTTAGAGAATTGTCTGAATTTTTCTGATGCTTTGAGTGTCTTTCTTTGATTTCTACTAGGAAATTATTTTTTTTGAATTGGGACTTAATTACTATTTACTAAAAATAAAATTTTTACATCTGTAATTGTTTAACATTTAAGTTTTATTGATACTTATGATGCAATTCATACAATATGGTCAGCAAAATACACAGTTCTATTTGTTTATTACTTAAGATATTGCTTTCTTCCATTTTGATTATGTTGGAGCTATTCTTACTCTCTCTGCTGTGAATGTCCTGGGAGCTGCTCAAGATTATGTGATCTGAAAGGTGATTAGCTCAGATTGGATGAAATGTTAATGACATGGCATTGCCAGTGTAGCTCTATGTACATGTCCTGCTGACTGTCATTTACAATAGCTTTTTAAAACTAAATTTTAATACTTCAAAAATTGTGTGTTATAAGTGTTTTTCATTTCCCATCATGTATAACTGAAAGATACTAAACTTTCATGAAAAGCGGTCTTAAACATGATGATATAGATATAACTTGGGTATCTGCTTCAACTGTGCTATTGCATTAATATTACAAAAGGTGGATTCCTGCCCTGGAACATGTACACAAACTCAAAACAGATCAGACTTAAATCTAAGAGCTAAAACTATAAAACTCTTTGACAAAACATAGGTGTGAATCCTTATGACCTTGTATTAGGCAATTATTTTTAAAAGTATGACAGCTAAAGCATAAGCAATTAAAGAAAAAGATAAATTGGATTGCCTAAAAATTGAAATCTTATACTTCAAAGTACACCATCAAGAAAGTGAAAAGACAACCCACAGC
>NW_005371324.1:10725143-10731909 GCF_000412655.1 Myotis brandtii
TGATGTTTCTATCTCTCTCTCCCTCTCCCTTCCTCTCTCTCTAAAATAAAGAATATATTTTTAAAAAACTAAAGAAAACAACAACAACAAAAAACTACCGAGCCCTAGCCAGTTGTGTAGTGGTTAGAGGCCTGAGGTGTCTCAGGTTCGATTCTGGCCAAGGGCACATAACTCAGTTGCAGGCTAGGTCTCCAGCCCTCTAGGGCAGGGGCGGGTAACCCCTGGCACGCGTGCCAAACATGGCAAGCCAGTAACTTTTGCTGGCACTCGAGACCCTCTCTTATAATTTTCCATTTACAATTTTTTTCTTAATATCGACTTTTTTATTTTTCAGATAAATTCAGTGTAGTTGCATCTTAGATAAATAAATAATTTTACATAACAAGTTATCTTAAAGACCATAGACATGGATTGACGAGAGAGGGGAAGAGCAATTTCTATGCCTCTGCCTTAACTCTCCCTGCCTTCCTAGATTTGACCAGTGTTTTGGTTTCATCTACATACGCTTGTGAATCTTTGTTCTCAGTGATGAATTTTGTTAAGTCTCGTAATAGGAGTAGCCTGACGGATGAAAGTAGTAGCTCGTGCATATCTCTGAAGGTCACGAAATATAAACCTGATGTAAAATCTCTGTCATCAGTGATGCAGCAGCAAAAGTCCCACTGATAATATCAAACGGAGTCATAAAGTTTTCTGTCGGACTATCAGTGTACATGTATACATTAAAAAATAAATGTATTTTTCATCATCATATACTGTGTTTTTGTCGCTCGAATGAATTTTATTATTTCTTCAAGGTTCTTCACATACATACACCTTAAGAGATATCAAGTAGGCGTAACATGTTCTCAAAAAATTAGGGTTGGCAAGCAGAAGAATTTTGAGTCAGAGATTTTGCTGGTTTTGGCACGCACTCACAAAAAGGTTGCCCACCCCTGTCTTATATGGTGTTATTCTAATTTAACTTAAATTTTTGTTTGTATGAGTGTGTATGTACATATATACACACATTCATATATGATCAAGTGAGAATTATTACTATTGTTAAAATGCACTTAATAAATATGTTATTTCCAAATCAAAATAAACTGAATTTCAGATTTTATTTTGGAAGGGATACTAAAAATATCTAGATAATGTGGCCTCCAAGGCCAGGACCTTGTGGGGATTAGAGATGGTAGGAGCCCAAGATAAGAAAGGAAGTTTCTGCTTTGTTGATCTCTAATTCTTCTACAACAAATGTTTTCCCCAAGGTGGGAAACAATCAGTGCTAACTCTTTGCTTAAGCACCAGAGAGACTCTGCAAATGGACTAGCTGGAAGGTTTCAAAGGAAGATCAAGTGACTTGTGAATACACTTGTAGAATCAAAGCTAAGTTTTATTTGGGCTATTCCCATAGCTTCTTATTTTCTGAGTAAAAATTTGCCTTAGCTAGAACTTTTGTGCCTTTCTTCTTTCTGAAAGTTTCTTAAGTTATGTGTTAAGGCAATGACAAAATATCAAGCTGTAAAATTGGCTCCTCTGTATGAACCTTCTAGTTGTGTAAAAGGAAAGTAGAATTAATGTCTCCAACCTAAATGTATTTTCCCTGACAACTGGACAAAAGTGCTCTGGAGATGAAGTTGTAACCAATCAGGCATTTTGCTACTAAGATAGTATTTGCCTGGTTAGAAATGGAGAAAGATGTCTGTGGATAATTGAAGAGTAGTAGTCCAGAGAGGGTCCAGTGAAAATAAGCAGTTGAAGAAATGTGGAAGAATATAAAAAGTTAAAGGAAAAATATAAAGAGAGATCAGAGACACTGGTAGTTTTAATTTAGAAAGTACATTGTATCTTACACAGAGATTGAGGGACTAGTATATTATTATAGAAAAATTTTAATAGAAGATGTGATGAGCATAGTCTTTTTCTCTTTTGTTTGCAATGGAAAGAGTTTTCCAGTTTTAATGTATTCTTGTTTTTGAAATAAGAAAGTTTAAATGGTATGCTCTCTTTCCTTTGTTTAAACTACTACTTCCCCTTCAAGACACAACTTTTGTTGAACTGATTTCCCCCTCTCCTACTGCTGAAGGTTTGATCACTGTTTCCTTATGATTTCATTATACTGTGTATATTTCTATATTCTGTGTATGTATCTAACATACCACATAACACATTGTATTAGCAATCATTTTTATCTCCAGGTTTCCTGTAACAGAGTACAAGGCCCTTCATAGAGGATCACATTTATTTACTAGCACCTGGCCTAGGTCGTGATCCATTGCATTCAGCCAATATAATAAAATATTTAATGAAAATTTATAACCCACAGTCCTTAAATTTTAGGAGTTACAGTATTGATAATGATTGTGATGTGATTTTGTCATCTATTCAAAAGGATACCTCTATGTTGATTCTGCAGCAACCCAAATTGTAGGCCCTCTAGACTTATCCTCTTTGGAGGCTAAGGAAACCACTCTATTCTTTGACAAGGTATCAGAAGCTTATATAGTCTAGAGCCGTGGTCGGCAAACTGCGGCTCACAGTAGTTGACCAGGTCTTATAGGTAGAAATAAAAACATCAAACCATTGTAGAATGGAAGAGAGAGCTAATCAAAAGAAAATAAAAAGGCATTACATGCAGAAGTCGGTATTTTGTGGAAGAGCCAGTATTTTGTGGAAGAGCCACACTCAAGGGGCCAAAGAGCCACATGTGGCTCGCAAGCCGCGGTTTGCCGAGCCTCAGTTTGCCGTCCACTGGTCTAGAGAACAGGATGACCAAAATAAAAGTAGGTATATCATGATTTTAAAACATATGATACACACAAAATAGAGACTTAGCAAAGTCTCAGCAGGAGTAGGAGAAGGCCAGGCTGTGTGGGAGGAAGGGGTAACACACAGATTCTAACTTGGAAATAGCCTATTGCTTCTGGACATGTATGAGTGTGACAAATGGATCTCCAACTGTCCTTACCATTCCCACTGCTCTTTGCCTGCCTGATGTACCAAGGCAAGTGAGGATAGGAGGAAACTTTCATTAACAGTCAGAAAAAGATTGTTGTTGACCTGGGTCACAGTAGTTGACCAGGTCTTATAGGTAGAAATAAAAACATCAAACCATTGGAGAATGGAAGAGAGAGCTAATCAAAAGAAAATAAAAGGCATTCCATCTGAAAATTTTAGTGAAAGGGAAAGAAATGTAGGAGAGCAGAATAGTTGGGTCAAGAAAATGATTTTCTTACTTAGAACTGAGAAAATGCTTTCAAGTTTAAATGCCCCATAAAGAGACCCAACCATTCAGTAAAAAGTGAGCAGGGAGATGAATACTGAAACTAAAACTCCAGGTCATAAGCTGATATGTGAAACTACCATTAAAGTGAAAATAGAAAAAAGGAGAAATTTGGAAATTAACTTTTTTTTTAGAAAAAAGATGATCTTTTATGTAAGATTATTGAATACTGAAACTAAAACTCCAGGTTATAAGCTGATATGTGAAACTATCATTAAAGTGAAGATAGAAAAGAGGAGAAATTTGGAAATTATTTTTTTTAGAAAAAAGATGATCTTTTATGTAAGATTAAACATTCTTTTGTAATAACTAAGACCTATATCGATGGTTATCAACTTCATCAGCAATGAATGTTGCTTTCATCTCTTCATTCCTTCATTGGCCTTATATTTTGAAAGAGACTTCTAGCTCAATCGCATTTATTAACAATGACCCATTTCTCATTAAATATTATAATAAAAGACAGCTGCCCATTAGAGGTTCTCGTGAGCATGAAATAAGCCAAAGAACTAGCCTACACACCTGTCATTTCGCAGAAGATCAGGAATCATCTGATTCTCCAACCCTCCTGCCATTTTATTAAGAATTCAACCAAAAACAAAGTTCAAATTCTGGTTAGATTGTGTGTTATGATCTCACATAAACACATTGAGCTTTTAAAAGTTATTGATAATTACACAATGTGCACTGTTTAAAAGAATGCCCCTTTCAGTAATGTGTACTGGGAATTTTCTCTGTTTTTATCACTTTCTGAATTTCAGAGTTGAATTCAGAATCTTTCCTTTCACATGGTTCCATTATACATTATAGATATTAGTTACCAATGTTCAAAACCTTAGCTGTTATGTTAATGACTGGGTAGACTTACTAGTGGTCATCAATGCTCAATCTTATTTTTGGCCACAATTTCCTGTAGAATTAAATATTAAGGCTCATCTAAGAAAAGCTATGAATTAAAATAGAATTATTTTTTTTTCATAATCACTATCATTCTATCAGCTGAAGAGTGAACTGGGTGGGACCCCAGCTGGGTTAGTACATGGAGCAGGCACTCTGTCAGTAATGGAAGAACCAACTTGAGAAACATATTACCTGGGACAGAGTAATTAGAAGTGGTCTTTGATTATGTGATTAAATCATTAGTTTTTTAGTTAAATTGAAGGAACTTGGTTATTGTGTAAGAAGAAAGAACTCAAGGCTTTGACACCATAAATTTCATATACTGGAATGAAGGAAAAGAGAAAAACATGGTTAGTTTAGTTCCAATAAAATGCCTTTTAAGTAATAAAGAGTGTATTATAATGTTATTAGCTAAGTAGTTTACTACTATTAACTCCTATTACTGCTATTGCTGTTATTACTACTAATACCAACAAGAAGAGCAGCAGCTTCGATCATTTCAGGAACACCTACGTTTGCCGATGCTTGACATTTAAAATCGTCATTTAAAACTCTTCCAACAACTTGTAAACCACTACTATCTCCAATCTAGAGATGCAGAAATTGAATTTGGAGAGATTAATTTTCTGAGGTGAAATTGTATTAAGTGGTGGAGCCTGGACTGGCCAGATTTGATTACCTTCGAACCACATAGTTTTGTTTTATTTTTATGTATTGCACAGAATCCATAATAAAGTTCCTGTGAAGAAGTCAAGGAAGGAGGCAAGGAGAATGCCAAAGAACTAGCCTACACACCTGTCATTTTACAGAGGATTGGGAATCATGTGACTCTCCAACCCCCTGCCCAGCTGAATATTTGTGTAGAGGAGTTGTTTTTCTTTCCTTTGCTTGTTTCTATGTGTCATGTGTCCTTTTCCCTAAGCCAGTTCATTCTTGGAGATGAGATCATACATATAATTCAACTTTGTGGTGTTTTATTTAGGCTTGAGAGACCAACTGTCTGCTATCCATTGTTCAGTTCCTGTTCAATGCTTAGAGACTGATATTACCGCGTATATTAATTAGAAAGACTGGGACTTTGAGCAATTTCTATTCATACTAAAAATAAAAATTGGAGCCCCAGCAGAAATGACAGACATTCTCAGCTTCAGTAAGTGCAAATTTCTATTTTTAAATATATTTTGCCCCTTTTCAGCATGTTGAGGGAATAGTCATTTTTGAAGAAAATGAGAATCATAAGCATCCCTTTTCTAATACATGTGTTCCTTTCTAAAGCAGAAAGATCATTGAAATGATAAATCCAAATGATACATGATTTTGGTGAGATTAGCAAAGAACAAAATCTTTTGAGATAATTAACAGTAGCTCTTTTGTTCTTTTTGCTGCTTTATTCATGCTCCTTCCCTGTCAGTTTGGAAGCCAAGGCCAATTAATATTCATTAAAAAATATCAAGCTCATATTTTCTTATATCTATCTTTTATAATATTTGACGTTTCTTACTGTGATAAATGTACAACTCTGCCTACACATACTTATCCATATTTATTTTTATTGGTTTTTACCTGTAATAAACATAAAAGACATCATATAAAGGCATCAAAGAAGAATATGACTATAAATTATTCATTTAATAATGCCTAGGAAATGGCTACAATGTCCTCAGTGAGGTGCTGTGTGAAGCAAAAGTGACCCAGTTATTGCCTTTGTTGGACACAGGTTGGGAAGGAGCACTTATATATATATATTTGGATATGCTTCCCCGACCACCATCTCACTGGTTATTCTATGCTTCCGGAATACTTTGAAAGAACATAGGACTCAGTGTCAGACTACAATGTATTAAACCTACCTGGTTCTGAGCTCGCTCTGAACCTCAGCTTTCCCTTTTGTAAAATGGGGTGATCATACCTTCTCCAAGGGCAATTGTCAGGTTATATGAAATACTGTATGTAAAGAGCCCAGCATAGTGCCTGACAGAGAGGCAATTGATATTAGCCTCTTTTATTACTACCATCTCTGTTTCTTTAGGTCTTAGGGGATATGTACCTATATATTGTAGAAATAAGGATTCTAGTACTGAGACCCAAGGACTTTGAATTAGGAAACTAAGAGGCTTGGCTCAAAGGCCAGAAAGAGGGAGCTAAAATGATCATATATCTGGGAACTGAGAGTCCTCAGCACCACGAGGCATTCAGGTGCACCACTTTATGGAGGAATAGTTTTCCACCTATGTTTTAAAAGATATTGGTAAGTTGAAGTCAGCATTAAGCAAAGGCATAGTTAATAGGGAAAGAAGAAAAACCATTAATCACAGGAAAGGAAAAGGAACAACAACATTATATGACTAAATGTCCAGCTCCAGTTGAATCAGAAGCTCCCCCCCGCCCCCCAAGTAGTTTTCTGGATATTGTGATAGTCATCATAAAACCATATATATAGTATGGCACATAGCTTATGCTCAATATATATTTGCTGAACAAGCAAATGAATAACAAAAACTATGCCCTTGATTAAGTAAAATTGTAAAAGGATCACTAGAAATAGTAATTTATAAGAGGTAGGAGAATAAGTTAACAGCTTTAAATTTATATATATGT
>NW_005371324.1:10732162-10733368 GCF_000412655.1 Myotis brandtii
CCCCCCCCCCCCACTGGCCTGGTTGCCTCTAATTGCCCCCCCCTGCTGGCCTGTTCGCCCCATGCAGCCTCTTCGGTCATCCATTTGGTCATCAATTTGATTGTAATGGCCCTGGCTCTTTATATATATAGATATATCCTATCTAATAAAGAGGGAATATGCTAATTAACCCTCACACCATCACAAAGATGGTGGCACCCACAGCCAATAAGGAGAGACTATGCTAATTGACTCTCCCTCCCTCAAAGATGGCAGTGCCCACAGCCAATAAGGAGGGAATATGCTAATTGACTGCCATGCCCTCAAATATGGCGGCTCCCACAGCCACAAGATGATGGCGGGGCGGGAGACACGCGGCAAGGCCGGGTCCGGCCCCAGGTGGGCCTGGCTGCTCCACACGCCTGCCTCCAGGGTCCCCCAAAACCCTCAGCCCCCCAGTTGCCCAGGGCCAGCTTGAAGTGCAGGCAAGCCTTGAATGGTGGCTGCCCAGATGCCCAGGGCCACCCGAGGCTCAGGTAACCAGGACTGGCTGAAGATTGCGCTGCCAGCAGTGGCAGCAGCAGAGGTGTGATGGGGCGTTGCCTTCCCCTGATCGCCAGGTCGTCTCCTGCCCCTGAGGGCTCCCAGACTGTGAGGGGGGCAGGCTGGGCTGAGGGACCCCTCTCTCCAGTGCATGAATTTTATATATAAAAGGTACTATACAAATTAGGCCAGGATGCCATAACGGGTCACGACCAGACAGGAGGAGGTTGCGCGCGCAGGTGAGGCCCAGAGCGGAGATGGAGACAGACCCGGGGCCTGCCTGGGCCAGCGAGGCAGCTCTGGAAGCCTGGACACTGGCAGGGGTGCTGGGGAGGCCTTGGGCTGGCCAAGCCACCGTGCCAGCTTGGGCAGGCCTGGAGCGGACATAGGCAGGGGGCAAGGAGGGCCTGGGGCAGAAGTCAGGTGCAGATCCTGACTGCCCGTGGCGCAGGTCTGGCCCAACAACCACGGTGGCCTGGCGCTGCACAAGTCAGGCACGGGTCCCAGCCGCCTGTGGCACCATTCAGCCCCACTCCTGTGGCAGCCCGCTGGGTGCCTCCTCGCACAGCGGGAGGCGGGGTGCCTCCTCACGCGATTTCAATTGCATGCTGGGCCTCTAATATATACACACACACACACACACACACACACACACACACACACACACACACACTGAGTGGCCAG
>NW_005371324.1:10734119-10746559 GCF_000412655.1 Myotis brandtii
GTTCAAAGGCTGTTAAATCGCATTGTTTACCCATATCTTCAGAAAAAAATCACTTCTACTGTCATGGTAAACAACCTGCTTCCATATTTATAATGGTCTGGCCCTCCAGCAACTTCAGTGCGAAATTATAGCTAAATTGCCTACAAATGTCAGGTGGTCATAATAATCTGGCCACTCGTGTGTGTGTGTGTGTGTGTGTGTGTGTGTGTGTGTGTGTGTGTATTGGTGAGGATTAGAAACTTGTACTGATTCAGCATGAGTTAAACTTTTCGGAAGATACTTGAGCTTTCGAAGCTGTCAATCCAAGAGTACATAGGCAGTTACTTGTCTAAAGAGAAAGAATTTAACTACCTAATTTAATCAACTAAACATTTTCAGAGATATACTATCCCAAGTACAACATTCTAATCTTCAGTGACCTTGTATTACCTGAATGAACTAACTGGATTTTATTCTATTATTATGCAGTCCTTGTTGTCTGGCAACTTTAATCGGAAAAATGTGTTACCTTACAAAGAGAAGCATATCCATTGGCTTTGGAAGTTCTCCAAACATGATTAATTCATTCAAAGCTTTTTAAATGTAATGTTGAGTTGTTATTCAGTTTGTGATATAAAGGCTCTTGTTGAATTTTTTTTTGGTTAAAATTTATTTCCTCATGAAAAAAAAAGTGAAATGGTCAACGACCTAATGTCTCCTTATTCCATGATATCATACTTAGAAAACTGAAGAGTTTAAGCAAATATTTAAAGTTTATAGACCTCTAGGGAACCTACAGAACATCTAGTCCAAACCTGCATATCAGGAACTAAAAACTTGAAGGACAGGAAGAGTAAGTGTTAGGCTCAAGGTAGTTCACTTTGACTAGCAAACCACTGTTATTTCTACTGAATATTGATGCTTTATCCTTAGCATTCCTTCTCTTTTCATTTATGTAAATTTATTATACATAAATATTCTTAAACTTAACTTAGTGATATTTGCTTTTTATTTAGTATGTTTACTTTCTCTTAGTTAATTTATTGGTCTGCCTGTCTTTTCATGACCTATATTTTAACATGGAATATTAAAGAAAAAACAGAAATAAAGATAGTTATTTGGGAGAAGAGCCAAAATTTGATAACTATCAGTTGATTGGTTGTTAGCAGCACTGAACTATGTTGTATTTCACCCCAAGTAATCACTCTTTAGATCTTCCTGTTTTCCCCTAAAATACCACACAACACCAATGCAATGACAAGATAGTGTTGTTTTTTTTGTGTGTGTAGTTATCCTTAAAATTCTCCTACTATTTTATCTATACTGAAATTTTTTCACTTAATTACCATTTAATAGAAATATAAACATGTTCCTTTCCAATGATGTGTACAGATATATCTGTATAATTTTTCTATATGCAGCCCCCTTTAGAGAAATAGCAGCGCAATCAGATGGTAGATAATATGACTTACATGTCTGATAACCAAAGAAATCTTGCAATGAGAAATGGATGATAAACATTAGTAGATCCTACCTTCCTCAGATAAAATAGAGTCTCTGCCTGTCAGCAGTGCTTGACAATTTTGCACAGCTTGATAATATATGTAAACTCAGCTTATTTTTGTTAAAAAAAAGTAATTTCTCTAAGTAATATAGTTTATGGCAAATTGTGGTAGAGCAGTGGTTCTTAACCTTCTTAATGCTGTGACCCTTTAATACAGTTCCTCATGTTATGGTGACCCCCAATTTCATTGTTACAAATTGAACATAATTAAAGCATAGTGATTAATCACAAAAACAATATGTAATTATATATGTGTTTTTCGATGGTCTTAGGTGACCCCTGTGAAAGGGTCATTCGACCCCCAAAGGGGTCGCGACCCACAGGTTGAGAACCGCTGTGGTAGAGGAATCTTATCTAATAAAGAGGAAATATGCAAACTGACCATCACGCCATAATGGTCAAGATGGCTGCACCCACAGTGTAGGCAGGGATTCCGTAACACAAGATGGCTGTGCCCACATTGGAGGCCGAGTTCTTATAATGAGCCTTAACGAGCAGTCAGCAGGGACCTGAGGCTGCGTGGCACTCGGCCAGAGCAGGGGACCTGAGGCTGCGCCCCCCACCTAGCGGAGCTTGACGGGGGACTTCAGGCTGCATCCCACGCCCCGGTGCCAGGCCGTGGGACCTGAGGCCACAGCCCCCACCTGGCAGGGCTTGATGGGGGACCTCAGGCTGCAACCCCTCCCCAGTGCCGGGCCAGGGGACTACAGGCCGCACCCCCCGCCCCAGTGCCAGGCGGGGTGACCTGAGGCTGTGCCCCCCACCATACAGGGCTTGATGGGGACCTAAAGGCATGCCCCTTTCCCAGGCCTGGGCTGGGAGACCTCAGGCCACGCACCCCGCCTCGGGCTGCGGGACCTCAGGCTGTAACCCCCTGGCCCGGACAAGGGGACCTCAAGGCGCACCCCCCATCCAGGCCGGGGGACCTCAGGCTGTACCCTTCGCCCTGGTGCTGGGCCAGGCGACCTGAGTTCACTCCCCCCACCCGGCAAGGCTTGACGGGGGTGGGGCTGGCCGGGTCTGGGTCTCACGCGATTTTGAGGTGCACGTGGGGGGGGGGGACTTGACTCTGGTTCGCATGGCGTACCCCAGACTCTGATAGGAAGAAGATTTTCATATACATTTTACTAATTTTCTTTCATCTCTGACACTTCTATTATAGAGAAAGGGCAAATAGCAATATTAAAATATTTCCTCTAATTAATTCCCTTTTAATGTGCACGAATTTTGTGCACTGGGTCACTATTAAAAAATAACAGAGAAACATTGTTGTTGCTTATTTTTTTTCCAATATATTTTATTGATTTTTCAGAGAGAGGAAGGGAGAAGGATAGAGAGTTAGATACATCGATGAGAGAGAAACATCGATTCAGCTGCCTCCTGCACACTCCCTACTGGGAATGTGCCCGCAGCCAAGGTACATGCCCCTGACTGGAATCGAACCTGGGACCCTTCAGTCCACAGGCCGATGCTCTATCCACTGAACCAAACCAGTTAGGGCTTGTTGCTTATTTTTATCACAAACAATAAAATCCCATGACAGTAGTGTTTCTCCTGTCCCTTATCACTAAAACTAGAGAGGTCTAATTTAGCCTTTTAAAAATTGTTTATTTAGGATATTGGTGTGTATTCTTCCTTTAAGAAATGTCTATGTAACATTCTTCTTTTTAAAAGTATCTATGTAGCCCTGGCTGGTGTTACTCAGTTGATGGGAGTATCATCCCATACACTAAAAGGTTCTAGTCCTGATGAGGGCACATACCCAGGTTGCAGGTTCAATCCCTGTTCAGGGCATATGCAGGAGGCAACTGATTGATGTTTCTCTCACATTGATGTTTCTCTCAATCTCTCTCTCTCTTTCTCTCACTCAAAATCAATTTAAAAATCTATGTAACCTGCCAATTGAATGCTCTTGGCTTCAGTTTCTTCATCTGTAAAATTATAGATATTTGTAAGGTCACTTCCAGTTCTAAAGGTCAGATACTATTACTTAGTTATTCCACAGGAAACAATTTCTTTCTGTTGAAATAGATGTATTTGTATGCATGTGTTCAGAAGTCCTCTCCATGTTGTACCAATTTATTCAATCAAATTTTAGCCTGTGCATACTACATGCCTGACAATTTGGATGCACTGGTGTAAATCAAGGATAGCAAACTTTGGTCCCCAGGCTGAATGTGGCCTGCTGCCTATTTCTGTGAATGGAGATTTTTAGAACATTGTCACCACCATTTGGTAGGTATGTCTATGGCTGCTTTCACACTACAGTGCAGAATTGACTAGTTGTGAAAGAGAATATTGCCTACAAAGTCTAAAATAGTTACTAGCTGTGTTTTTTTACAGAAAAAGTTTTCAAAACAAAAATATACTTTTATGTATATACTCTTTTTACTGAATCTGTTACAAATTTTTATTGATTGAACTATTATAAGGATTTTTGTTGGTGGTGTTCTTGGATATGAGTGTATGTGTCTGTGCATTTGGTCTTTCTGGCATTAAATTGAACCCTTGTTTTGTTCACTTTTTTCAATATATTATTCTGTTCCCTGCTAATATTTAAATTTATTTTACATTAACTGATCAACTGGAAACTGGTCATTTCACTTAAAAGCCAGTAATGTATGGCTAATAGTCCTGATGCTACTGAAAGATGACTGCGAAATAGCTTAAATCAAACTTGTATTTTTGTTCATGCCAACACTGTCAGTGGATTGAAGAGCCATTTCTTAGTTCCATATATCTCTGATAGGATGTACTAGAATATTTTCTTTTTGTGAAAATCATAATATATGCAAATTATCATGTATTATTTTAAATTGATATTTACAGTACTTCTGGAAGTTTGAAAAGTAAGTCTTATTTCGTAACTGGAGGATAATTAGACTACTTTTTTCTCTCTAAAATGGCCTTTTCACTTAATGTTTATTGTCAGTTTTCTCCTTGCTTTTGTTCTTTCATATAGTCTTTTTTTGGGGAAGAACAAAGGGAGAGAAAACTGCAGGAGCCATAACAGTCTGCGGCATGCGAGGAAAGGGTCCTGCTTTAGTTAACATTTAGGTTTGATACTTGCTGAAGCTCCACCGTTCCCCTCATCTCCTCAGGAAATTAGACTTAATACAATATTTGCAGTTGACTCTATTATATAAGAAGATGATTAATGAAGATGACATTTCCCTTGATTGTTGTGCTCTTTAAAAAGCTATTCTCCATGAAGAGCTCGCATTTCTAGGCTCCAGATGGAGATAACATTCTTCGGTGAAGTAATACAGATGAACTGTTTCACTAACCACTTTTTCAGGTACAGATCCTATCATGGTGCTTTCTTGTCAAACTCATCAGAAGAGGTATTTTCTTTGAAGCACAGCACTCATTAGTTTCTGAGCACTGAATTTCATGACCCCCTTTACTTTTATTTAAAGTCCATTAAAGATGCTAACACTCTGCCTTAAATTAAACTGAATTGTTTCAAAAATTTCAGGAAACTTTTGTTGGAGAAACTTCAAAGACTTCAATTGTGGCCTAAATGGTAATTCAGGACATGAATAGCTAAGAGCAGACAGTTTACCTCCCAAATAGTTACCTTTTGGGTCACATAAGCAGGAGGACTGACCAACTGCTCTGATCTTTTAGGGATTCCCATATCCTTGTCCCTTGGAAGTGGCATGCAGCCAGTTTTGCTAATCAACTTCAAACATAAAAAAAACTTAGATCCATCTGGAGTTATTGGAAGCTAAATGGGCAGGAAGTAGTGCTAATGTAATTGCAGTGTGGTTTTTTATAGGTACAGAAGGCAACATAGATGCCCTAATAGCTGGGACTGGACTAGATTTATTTGTTAATTAACTATCGAGTCCCTCGTATACAGCAGTCATTGTATTCTAAAGGAGCTCAGAGTCAAAGTAATCCCCAGAGGCCTGTGAGGGCAGGACAGACCCATAGAGGACCCCAGAAAATGACATCAGTGGAGTCTAAAAGATGGTTTTGAGGGGATAAATCTTCAAACACAATTTGAGGCATACAGTCTAAATGAGGCATCATTCCAAAAGATAAGGCTGAGATTCAGATTCTAGGTATAAGGGCACAAGACTATACCAGTTATTGGGCAGACCTGAGAGCCTTTGGGTTGGATGACAGGGTGGAGAAGTGGGATTGGAGCTGGACAGGGGCAGTTCAGAGCTCTGAGCTGTCCAGTGAGAATTCATCTTCTTATCATTGAAGAACAATCCAGGGCAAGAACCTCTGAAATAAAAAGCACATACTCATTCACAGAAAACTTTAATGAAATGGTTTTGTTTATTTTTAAGCTCTTATGGAAGTTTTTGTTGTAGTATCTCAATTTAGGACACCAAACTTATTGTAGTATCTCAATTTAATGACCCCTTAGGGATGGTCTTAAGAATAGAAGCCATGGATTTGCAATTAGAGCATAATGTGTTTTCATATTCATTACTGCTTTGAAGTACTTTAAAATAGGTTTTGCCCACTCAGGTAAAATGTATTCCTTGCAATTGCACTTAGACTATTGCTTAGTTAAGCCTTTCCCTTATGTATTCTGAAAAATCAGCTTTCTTTTAATGCTGTAAATACCTGAATATAAATCTCATATTACTGAAATTCAAAATAAATCTTAGAAATATTTGTTTGTCATTCTAAATTAGGAGAAATGACAAATTTTTCTTTTCCATTCTATATAAAACCTTATATTATTGAAATGAAAAATTATCTATCAGCAAGAATTTATGTATCGAAATAAACTTAGGAGGATCCTACTCTGAGCGTTGTGGTTCTGCTATATACAGGGATTCAAACAGAAGGCCTGCCCCTTTAGGGAGATGAATGCATTTTCTCAAATATCCTATATAATAAAGATGTAATATTCAAATTGACCATCACTCCAACACACAAGATGGCCACCCCCATGTGGTCAAAGACGGCCGCAGGGGGGGGGGGCATTTGGGAGGGACCAGGCCTGCAAGGGAGGGCTGTTGGGGGTGATCAGGCCTGCAGGGGAGAGTAGTTAAGGGTGACCAGGCCTGCAGGGGAGGGCAGTTGGGGGGGACCAGGCCTGCAGGGGAGGGCAGTGGGGGGACCAGGCCTGCAGGGGAGGACAGTTAGGGGTGACTGGGCCAGCAGGGGAGGGAAGTTAAAGCCAATCAGGCCAGCAGGGGAGCAGTTAGGCATTGATCAGGCTGGAAGGGGAGTGGTTAGGCGTCAATCAGGCTGGTAGGGGAGTGGTTGGGGGTGATCAGGCTGGCAGGCAGAAGCAGTAAGGGGCAATCAGGTAGACAGGCAGGCGAGTGGTTGGGAGCCAGCAGTCCTGGATTGTGAGAGGGATGTCCGACTGCCCATTTAGGCCTGATCCCACGGGATATCCCTTGAGTGGTCCCAATTTGGAGAGGGTGCAGACTGGGCTGAGGGACACCCCCCTACACACATGAATTTTGTGCACTGGGCCTCTAGTATTTTAATATTTCTAGAACCTGGGCAGGTCTTTGATTACAAAAGATTTTTTCCAGACATAACTAAAATTTCATACATCTTTTAAAGTTGTCATTTAATTGGTGATGTGCCTTGCAATTGAGGATATTTGGAAAATAAGAAAATATGGCTTTTAAGATTCTAGGACATGCTCATATTTCAGAGTTATCTGCCCTTTTGGATCTATCTAACTTCAACCATAAGTCTGATAAGCTTTTTTCTATCGCTAGGAAAATAATCTGCTTCTGCTCACCTCTTCTTTTGGCCATTTACAAAACACTTTTTCTTGACAACTTTATCCCCTTTCAATTCCTTTTCCTGGTTCTGTCAGGAACCATTACCATTTTTCCTTAAGCTCTTCAGTCCATCCTTGAGCTTCACTGTCAAAAATGAATTTGAGTCTTGATCGAATAAAATGGGCTTGCTCAAATTTTCTCCTAGTATCCACCACACCAAACTACACCTTTACCAACTTTTACTCCTATTATTTCTGTATAAGAAAATGATCATTTTATTTACCCCCATCTCTTTTGGGTCTTTGCCCCATTATTGACAACATCTTTCTATAATAGCCTCCATTTTATTCATATTGATTCCTTCTCTTCAGATTTGGACCATAATTGACTCTCATAAAATAAAATTGCCACAAAATAAATTTAAAAAGAAAAATAACCTTGCCCTACATTTTGTTTACAAGTTTGCTTTCCTTCTATTTACCACCATCTCTTTAAAACAAGTTCACTATCATTGCTGTCCATCTCAGTTCCTTAGTCCTTCCTCAAAGTTCATAAGTCTGAATATACCTTTTTGGTGAAATTGCCCTCAGTGGTTAATAGAACTGCCCCAGTTATAACATCTAGTAATCCTTTCTCAAAATTTATCCTTTTGACCTGTACAGAACTTTCACTGATCCTCTTCAGAAACTGCTACTCCTGTTTCTCTTAGTTTTTCTCAGCATCCTCAACTGACTATTTTGAATCTATTTTTAATTGTTGCTATCTCCTAGGTTTCCATGTTTTTCTTTGACTCTTTTTGCTCTATACCAGTGGGTCATGCTCTAATACCAGTGGCTCTCAACCTTCCTGATGCCGTGACCCTTTAATACAGTTCCTCATGTTGTGGTGACCCCAAATTTCATTGTTACAAATTGAACATAATTAAAACATAGTGATTAATCACAAAAACAATATGTAATTATATATGTGAAAGGGTCGTTTGACCCCCAAAGGGGTAGTGACCCACAGGTTGAGAACCGCTGCTCTATACTGTAATTGCACTCACATTAATGTCTTCACTTAATCTCTGATGTGCCGGTTGCTACAAAATCTGTATCTCTGTGCTTCCTAGATATCCTCACTTGGATTGGTACCTCAAACTTAAAGAGTCCCACCTGACTTTCAAAACTGTTGTTGCTCTATAAATTGAGGAACCAAACTAAAGACTGCTGGTTATCATCAATTCCCCATTGTTAATTCAGTATATCAAACAACAAGCCCTCCTGATTCTACCTTAGAAATGTCTTTTCCTAATCTCTCTCCTCTTTCCATTCTTATTACCAATTTTTTACTTCATTTTTTCATTGCCATTTAAAAACATATCAAACTCCTTAGCTTGCCTCAAATATGTTCAAATCCTATTTCTAACCTTTTTAGTGTATGCTCCTGATGCTCACTCCCCACCCCCATATTTGCCATCATGGCCCATACGTCATCTCCTGAATAATAATTTAAGGAATAAAATGTTTAAAAGCTTAGTATTTTTACGCTTTGCATTATTTTATTTTGTATGCTTGCACTGCCCATCTTTCCTTCACAGTCGGGCAAAATTCAGCTCATTTATAAGTACCAATACAAGTGTCCTTATCTTTGTGAAAAACTTCCCTACTTTTGTGCTCAGTCAGAAATAATTCTATTATTAATATCCCTTCTCCATGTCTCAACTGTGGCTCTTTTGTTTTTAAGAAACAGAAACTTAGTTACATTAGGTTATGTGGAGAGAGATTCATAGGAAAGACAAGATAAAAGGTGCTTCACTATTTGTATTAGTTCTATACTGCTGTGTAACAAATTGGCCCAAAAGTTTGTGGCTTAAATCAATACATATTCATTATATCACAATTTCTGTGGGGCAGAAACCTGGGGCTGGCTTAATTGTGCCTTCTGATTCATGTTTACTCAAATTGCTGCAATTAAGATGTCAGTCCAGGGTTTGTACTTGTAGCTGAAGCCTTGAATGGGGAAAGATGTACTTCTAAGCTCAATTCTAAACTCTCAGTTTCTTGTGGGATGTTGGATTTGAATGCCTCAGTTCTTTGCTATGCAGTCTTCCCTAGCATGGCAGCTTGTGTCATCAAAGCCAACAAGAGAGAAATTACAGTCTTTCATAACCTCATCATGGAAGTATTATCCCATTATCCTTGTGACACACCATTGGTTAGAAGCATGTCACTAGGTTCAGCTCACATGTAAGGGGTGGGGATTATACCTGGATGTGAATACGGAGGTGAAGTTCATTTGTTACCATTTAGAAGTTTGTCTATCACACCATCAACCCTCACAGCAACCTTATGTGATAGATAGCGATAATATCATCTTATTTGCCAGAGGGGAAGCTTAGCACTAAAAGGTTAAGCAACTTGTTCATGGTCACACAGCTGAGAAATGAAACAGCTCAGATTAAAATCCAGGCAGTCATCCTCAAGAATTCTTGTGTTTAATCACCATGGACTCCTAGGAAAGGATAAAATCAGTGTAACTCTGGAAACAGGAGCAGCACCTCTGGGAAAGCTGCAGTAATGAAGGTGGTGTTTCATCCCAGTATTTCACTAATAACATCACTCTGCTCCCAACTTTCTGTGTTTATGTCACTTTGATCCTATTCTTGTGAGAGAGTTCCCCTCCCCTTGCCAGCCAGTAGGTAGCCTCCTCTGAATCTTTTCTCTGCCTTTGCTATAACTAATCATAACCAAGAAGGTAAGCTCAGTTAGTACAGAAAAGCTTCAGGATTTCTGGCAGTAGGGTACGGTATTTCACAGGGAAGTTGAATGTGGACTGAGCAGATAGGTCTGGGGTCATGCTCTAAGAGCAGAATTCACCATACCACACTCTAGCACGGTGAGTTGCTAATATGCCTGCTTTCCAAAGCTGTTTACAGACATGACTGAGCAGGCCTCATTTACCTCTTGATTCCCAGATGAATAGCATAATGGAATTGAGACTTTTGAGATTTTAGGGTAGTAGATATTCTTCATAAATGCTTTTGATTATCATAGAACTGACAATCTTAAGAGTGGGACAATCTGAAGAAGGGAGCTCTTACCTGATTGTTGTCAGTGACAAAAACTACACAAAATCATGATTATCTTCTAGGGTCTTTCTTTTTCTTTTTTGTTGTTAATCTTCACTTGAGGATATTTTTCCATTGATTGTTAGAGTGAGTAGAAGGGAGGGGGAGAGACAGAGAGAGAGAAACATTGATGTGTGGCCTCCAGCAGTGCCCCCACCAGGGATCCAGCCTGTAACCAAGGTATGTGCCCTTGACCAAAATCAAACCCAGGACCCTTTAGTACGTGGGCCAATGCTCTATCCGTTAAGCCAAACAGGCTAGAGCTTCTAGGTGTTTCATCTAATAGTTTTGTGATGTTGTTTTGATATATACTTGCATATACACAACACAAAGAGTGATATTGGCAAGTGCTCAAAATGAGAAGTAATAGAACCATAATAGTAATGGCATCTCACACCATTTTTCCATGGAATATTGTCCCTTAAACACCTTTAATTTGGAATGTTTGTAATCACATGCTTTGGAATGTCTATAATAACATGTTTTAAAATGTTTATCTTCTCCTTGAAGTCTGCAGTGATCAGTCAACACACATTTATAAAATGTGTGTAATATATGAGCCGAAGGGCTAGATATTGATGACACTATGAATATGACAGTTTCTGCTCCTCAGGAACTCTATCCACTGGGGAAGACATCTTGGTAAACAGATATGAAACCATTACTAAGTTTATAGTATATTTATAGGTCAGGCAGGCAGAAGTAATTTCTATGTCCTTGAAGGTCTCCAGGATTTGTTTGTATTAGTTGTAGAAATACTTGCCTTACATTACTTGTTTAGTTGTTTTTGTATTTGTCTCATTTCTTATATTAGTAGTAAATTCCTGAAGAGCATGCAACTGAATGAGATTTTTTCCCTTCAATCTCTGCTCAGGAATCTCTTCCCCTGTGTCAAATGCTTCATATTCACAAAGCATCTGGCTGTATCTGCATCTGCTTCTCTAGACTATAAACATTTTATTCTTTATTTTCTTTTGATATTTTTGCCCATCACCATTTATCCCATTGTATCATCTTCCACCTCCACCACCCACCTCCCCCATCACAGTCACCACACTGTTGTCCATGTCTCTTTTTTGCTCAATCCCTCCACCCCATCCCAACTACCCCCCCATCCCCAGTGGTCTGACTGCTCTCTATTTATGAGTCTTTCTCTATTTTGCTTGTTAGTTCAATTTGTTCATTAAATTCAATATATGAGTGAAATCATATGATACTTATCTTTCTCTGACAGGTTTATTTCATTTAGCGTAATGTTCTCCAGGCCCATCCATGCTCTGGCAATGGGTAAATTTTCTTCCTTTTTATAGTTGAGTAGTATTCCATTGTGTAAATGTACCATAGCTGTTTTACCTATTCACCTACTGATGGAAACTTGGGATGCTTCCAAATCTTGGCAATCTATATATATAAAAGGCTAATATCTAAGTGTCCATCCAGGTAATGATGTCATGTAGCAACACCCAGCTTCCTCCCTCTAGCAACTAGCCTCCTTGCAGTTTCTTCAGCCCAGGAACACGACTTGCTTTATAGCCAGGTAGAAACATTTACACTTTACTCTGTAACCAAATGTCTGTGAAGCGTTTTCCTGTGCATCATCTCATTTGATCCTCACAGAAGTCCTGGAGTAAGTAGATAGGAGACTTGGCGGGATCCTATTTTTTTTCATTAGCCAGAAAATGGAGATTTAGAAAGCTTAGAAACTTGACCTGACTGAAATGAAGTAAGACATGGTGGACCTTGAAAATAATTTCAGGTTTTCTCACTGTGCAGAATATACTCAAACACTGCTGCAGTTAAATATTTTACTCTTTGTTCTCCCTGTGTGATCTATAATAATAATCTGCTTTGTGTTGACATTTACTGCTGCGTTGCTGACAATTACCTGAAAGAGAAGTTGGGATCTTCACTGGGCTGGAAAAAGTTTAGCTAAATCAGAAAGCAGGTCTAATTAAGCAAGTTTATTCCATCCTATCTAATAATAGACAAACATGGTAATTAACCGTACCTCCGACACGCTTCCCATTGGCTAATCAGGGCGATATGCAAATTAACTGCCAACCAAGATGGCGGC
>NW_005371324.1:10747040-10782723 GCF_000412655.1 Myotis brandtii
GTCACTATGACACACACTGACCACCAGGGTGCAGACGCTCAATGCAGGAGCTGCTCTCTGGTGGTCAGTCAGCTCCCACATGGGAGGAGCTCTGCTCAGCCACAAGCCAGGCTGACGGCTGCCAGTACAGCGGTGGTGGTGGGAGCCTCTCCTGCCTCCTCAGCAGCACTAAGGATGTCCGACTGCAGTTTAGGCCTGCTCCCTGCTGGCAAGTGGACATCCCCCGAGGGCTGCCGGGCTGCCAGAGGGATGTCTGATTGCCATCTTAGGCCCAATCCCCCGGGTAGCAGGCCTAAGCCAGCAGGTGGTCATCCCCTGAGGTGTCCCAGACTGCAAAAGGGCATAGGCCGGGCTGAGGAATCCCCCTCCCCCCCGAGTGCACAAATTTTTGTGCACCGTGCCTCTAGTCTATATATATAAAAGCCTAAGCGACCAGAATGATCAGAATGACTGGTCGCTATAACACACACTGACCACCAGGGGGAAGACAATGCAGGAGCTGCCCCCTGGTGGTCAGTGCACTCCCACAGCCAACTTCCCCTGGCCAGCCAACCTTCCCTGGCCAGCCAACCTCCCGCAGTCCCCTGGTCCCTGGGCTGGGATGGGGAACCAGGGGTGTGTGGCGGTGGACGCAGCCCCTTTCCCAGGGGGGCAGAGGGCCGGCTCCCTACTCGGGGCAGGCAGCCAACCTCCTGTGCCCTGTCCCTCCCCCAGGCCAGCAGGCTCCAATCAGCATGCTGCCTGCCCGCTGCGGTGTTGGCATGGCAGTGAGGGAATGAGGAGGGGGAGAGGCAGAGAACTATGCGGTGGCGGAGCACTGATGATGGCCACATGAGCATCCAGCGTCCATTCCTTCCACGCCCAGCCCGGCAACCTTTGCCTCCTCTCTGGCCCAGCCCTGATAGGCTTGGCCCTAATCAGCCCTGATTGCCGGTAAGGCCTAGGGACCCCACCCATGCACAGATTTTGTGCACTGGGCCTCTAGTATATATATAAAAAGCTAAGTTGACTTGCGCATGTACGATACATATAAAGCTCTCACTGGTGCCAGTCACACATGTTTCAATCTGTCATTGTCGATCATGAATTTGGTTGACACTTCTATTAGAGAAAGGGTGAATAGCGATATTAAAATATTTCTTCTAATTAATTTCCTTTCAATGTGCACGAATTCGTGCACCAAGCCACTAGTTGTAAATAATGCTGCAATGAACATAAGAAGGCATATATTGTTTCAAATTAATGTTTCAGGTTTTGTTGTTTCAAATTAGTGTTTTAGGTTTCTTCAGATAAATTCCCAGAAGTGGAATTGCTGGGTCATAAGGCAGTTCTGTATTTAATTTTTTGAGGTAACTTTCTTTTTGCTTTTCACAGTGGCTACACTAGTCTGCATTCCCAACAACAGTACACAAGGGTTCCCTTTTCTCCACAACCTTACCAGCACGTGTTGTTTGTTGATTTATTGATGGT
The DNA here is from genome assembly GCF_000412655.1 of Myotis brandtii. Taxonomy (NCBI): domain Eukaryota; kingdom Metazoa; phylum Chordata; class Mammalia; order Chiroptera; family Vespertilionidae; genus Myotis; species Myotis brandtii. The sequence goes on from NW_005371324.1 coordinate 10,748,511, forward strand.
AGCCATTCTGACAGGAGTAAGTGATATCTAATTGTGGTTTTAATTTGCATTTTTCTGATGGTTAGGGACATTGAGCATCTTTTTATATGTCTATTGGCCATCTGTATGTTCCTTTTAGAGAAATATCTATTCAGGTCCTTTGCTCAATTTTAAACCAGATTGTTTGTTTCTTTCATGTTTAGTTTTGTAAGTTCTTTATAAATTTTGGATATTAACTCCTTATCAGATGAATCAGTGAATATGTTCTTCCATTCAATGGGTTGTCTTTTCATTTTGTTGATGGTGTCCTTTGCTGTGCTTTGATGTAGTCCCATTTTAGAAATACAGGATCTTAGAGCCCACCTAAGACCTACTAAACCACAATTTTCATTTTACCAATACCTCCAGGTGAATGTTTGCACATAAAATTTAATTAACAATGTTGTAGAAAATATAGTGTATCATTGCATAGGGTTTCCAAATGTAATTGAAGGACCATCAACATCAGAATCATTGCATTTGGGTTCAGTTGATGGTTTGGTCATGGTGTTGGTGGGGGTAGTGATGGATGTTTATGTGTTTGTAAAAATACATGTTCCTTGGCCTCACCTTAGAATCTACTAGTCCACTAAATCTACTCTTAAAAGAGCATTCATGCTGTTATATTTTGAACAAGTTATCTAAGTGATTCTTATAGGAGTTTGAGAAGAGTCTGGGTAAAGTGTGCAACCTCTGGAGCCATATGCCCTTCGTTTCTTTTTTTATAATATGGGATAGTGATGGTATCAATCTATTTGATTTATGCAGTTGATAGAAGGATTATATGGGCTAATATATGCACAGTGCTCAGCCCATTGCTTGGTGCCTAGTAATCATATGTAATGCTACCTGCTAATAGATGTAACACATACTTGGTGTTTAACAAATTCATAGCTGTCTTATAAAGTTGCTGGCAATGGTTTCCATACAATGAATAAATAATGGGGCAAAAGTAGGCTTAAAGTTGTGTGTACACAAAACACAGAGTTTAATTCTGTACTATAATTTATTATTGTATTATTTACCATACAAACACCTATAAACTTACTTTTGCCCCACCCTATATTATTTTCACTTCTTTTTTTCTTTGTTTCCTCCTTTGCCTAAATTATATTTTGTGATATTTTTCTTCTGTTTTTTTTCCCCTTAAATTTTTCATTTTTATTCCTTGCAATACCCTTCATAATATTTAGCATAACTAAGTTCTTTGATAAATTTGGTTACATGAAACATTTGCTGACTTTAGTAATAAGAAATATAAAGGAGCAACAGGGTAATGAAAGATAGTACTGCGGTCCTGATGGAAATGTGAGGAAGATAATAATATCTATATATATAAAACCCTAATATGCAAATAGACCGAATGGTGGAACAACCGAACAACCAGTTGCTATGATGTGCGCTGACTACCAGGGAGGCACATGGAACATTGCGAGTGTCAGCAGCAGGTGGCAGAGCGTTGAACATGGTGGGTGTCAGTCACGGCAGGATGGTGGAGCAGGTGAGCAGGGGTGCCAGACCAAGGCAGGGCACCAGTCACTGTCATCGGGGCAAGCCTCTGGTGGTTACTGAAAATTCTTTGCTCCCACATGCCATGGTCCCACCTGGCGCTCACACCTGATGCCTGTGCCTGGCACCAGCCCCAGTTGCTCGGTGCCATCAGCGGGTGTGAGAGGTGGCTGCCGTCCCCGATCTCCCCTCAGGGCTTCTCCACCTCCCATTATCAGCGCCAGCCCCGCTCACACCCACTGCCAGAGCCACTGTTCACACCCACTGCTAGCGCCCAGCGCTGGTCCTGATCGCTCGGAACCATCAGTGGGTGCAAGCGGCAGCTGCCGGCCCCAATTGCCCCTCAGGACTTCTCCACCTCCCCCTGCTCCTGAGGGTTGATTGGGGAAGCAGCCGCCACTTGCACCCACTGACGGTGCCGAGTGATCAGGACCAGAGCTGGGTGCCGGCAGCAAGTGAGAGTGGGGCTGGCGCTGGCAGCACGTGGGAGAGGTGGTGGTGGCAGGAACGGGGCTGCCAGCAGACAGGGGACCGGGGGCTGCAGCAGGAGAGTCCAGGCGGGGGTGTGAAGGATGGGCTGAGAGCTGCCCCTGTGACCACTGAAGCCTTGCAGCCCACAGTTCCTTACAAGGTGCATGAATTCGTGCACCGGGCCCCTAGGATCCTATATAATAAAAGCTTAATATGCTAAGTGTCTGGTTGACCAGTGGGCCGATCAACCAATCAAAGAGTAATATGCTAATTATATGTTAAGGCCACTCAACTGCTCACTATGACATGCACTGACCACCAGGGGGCAGACAGTTGACCAGTCAACAGTTGCTATGATGTGCAGATGCTCCAACTGGTAGGTTAGCTTGCTACTCGAGTCTGACCAATCAGGACTGAGCAAGATGGGCCAACATGCCCTGGAGCCCTCCCGTGATCCCTCCCCAGCTGGCCAACCTCCTGCGTCCCTCCCTGGCCCATATCATGCACTGGTGGGGTCCCTCAACCTGGCCTGCACCCTCTCACAATCCGGGACCCCTCGGGGGATGTTGGAGAGCCGGTTTCGGCCCACAGGCATAAAAGGCTAATATGTAAATTGACCGAAAGGTGGAATGACTGGTCACTATGACATGCACTGACCACTAGGGGACAGACACTCAATGCAGGAGCTGCCCCCTGGTGGTCAGTGCACTCCCAAAGGGGGAGCGCTGCTCAGCCAGAAGCCGGGCTCACGGCTGGCGAGCTCAGCGGCAGTGGCGGGAGCCTCTCCCACCTCCGCGGCAGTGCTAAGGATGTCAGACTGCCAGCTTAGCCCCGCTCCGAGTGGGCCTAAGCTGTCAGTCAGACATCCCCCAAGGGCTCCTGGCCTGATAGAAGGCACAGGCCAGGCTGATGACCGCCCCCCCCCCCTGAGTGCATGGATTTCATGCACCAGGCCTCTAGTAGATAATAAAAGAACATGGTTTTGTAGCTAGTTTGAATAGGTAGCCACAATTCAACAGCATTTTCACAGCCATCTCATCATGGATTGATCTTAAAATCTTCAGACTTCAGTGTGCCTTTAAATATATTTTTCCTAAATTATTTTCAAAGCTTATGTAATTTACATCCCCAAACTTTTATATCATTAAATGGTTGTTATAAAAGTCAATGTTTCCAAATTGAAAGAAAGTATGAGCACAGAGAAAATAAAATCTAAGGTATGTTTTGGTAGAGCTTATAAAGTAATTTTACTAGAGCAGAAGGTTCACAGTTAAAAGTGAACTGATTTAAAATGTCGGTTTTTATTGCTATCGTTTTTATGTAAATTCTTTTTTAAAATATATTTTTATTGGTTTCAGAGAGGAAGGGAGAGGGAGAGAGAGATAGAAACATCAATGATGAGAGAATCATTAATTGTCTGGCTCTTACACACCCCACACTGGGGATCAAGCCCACAACCTGGGTATGTGCCCTAACTGGGAATCAAACCATAAATTCCTGGCTCATAGATTGATGCTCAACCACTGAGCCAGGCTGGTTGGGCTTATTGCTATCTTATTTGAATAAGGTTCATCTTGCATTTGCAAGAAAATCTGAGCTCTGTTCTGCACCAACAATGCCTTCTGGATGGGCTGCTGCCTATAACTCTGCCTCAGGTCTTAGTATCAACTCCCTAGTTTACTGATCCAGACAGGTCTCTTTTCCAGTCCCTGAATACACCATATGAAAGCTACTCAGTAAACACCTGTTAGGTGGACTGATTAAATAAATTTATGATAAATAGATGAATAAAAAGTATGTTAAAAATGAAGGTGCTTTGAATTATTTTTTTTTCATTAACTCTATGACTACAGAGTTGAATTTGAATAAAATGAAAAACAGAAGTGTTTGCTTCACAGTAAGATTCATAGAGCTGGATAGCTTTGTCTATAAGACTATGTCACTTTCCCTGTAGATCCAGGTTCCTTTTCTATGAACTTGAGTCCCAATTTCTCATTCTATAAAGTAAATCTATTCAGTTAGTCAGATTTCTTCCAAGAGAAGTATTTGCTTGCATCAGTTAATCCTTGGTATTTTATTTTGAAACTTTAGCTTAGTTTTTCAGAGTAAATCCGTACCTAAGTGCATTTCAATTGGATATTTTTATTAACTTGGGTAAAAATGGAAAGCTCCCCTAGTTTTTCCTAACTAAATTTATGGATTGTTTGAGTTAACAATTGAAAAATTATTATAGTGTTCTTTGGTTATTTTTAAATTAATAGTTTGTACATTGGCAACCTCATATATGTTTAAACATAGAGATATAAGTTGCAAAAAGGACTGGGTGTAGCCTTGAATGAATCCAGAAACATCATTGAAATAATTCTTTCTACTACAGACTGATACTTTATAATAGCCCATTCTAGTGGACACTTTTATTCTTATGTCACAATTAATTCATTCTCCTTCTAGTACATGATTTGGAACGAGCTAAATAAAAATAATCTTTATGCTTCTTGGACCAGCGCTTTATAAACAAATGAATTTTGTAAACACAACAAGACATGTAGCGCTGAAGTTTAAGCTGAGTGTTGAGTCAGAACTTTGTTTGTACCAAAGGCAGCTGGCCCATGGCAAGGGTGTTTTTATCCATAGAAAACTATACCTACAGATAATGTTCACATGTCACTGTAAACTTTGTTGTGCTGCTGCCCTGTAGTTGGGCACCACAAATACAAATTAGTGAGACTCTGTAAAACAGATGTTCTTACTCTGTGGTAACATTTAAGTGGTCTGCGGATACATGTTTGAAGGTCCTGGAAACCTCTGTAATTGTATACTAAATGTTGATATAATTAGAATATGCATTTTCTTGGAAGGGAGTCTATAATTATTATCAGATTCTCCAATATCTACAATATCTCTGCAATTGCTCTGCCTCAGATGTGGTTTACTTGACTATATGTCTCACTAGACTCTAGTCATAATCAAACATGGGACATACTCACTTTTGAAACCATGGTACCAATCTTAGTACTCAATACTGAAAAGGTACTTAGTGTTGATGAATAAGAGAATTAATGAATGTATGTTTGAGAGAATAAACAAATGGACCATATCATCTGTTGTTAGCATTCAGCATCTTGTTATGATGGCATGGTCCTTGCATGTAACTTTTCCTTGGCCTAGACCAGAGATGATCCCCACATGGTGTTTGCTATAAGTGTTTCATGACAGAGTCCACTTAACATGCTGTTTATGCTCCTAAAAAGTTCTATAACAGAGCTCAGAATAGCTTTTAGTATATTGCATAATTAAACTTTTAAGTAAAACATTTAATTTCTTGTTGTCATGAGAATCAAAAAAGCTAATAAATTTTTCCAAAGCTATCTTTCCTCTAAAATTATTTTATATTTTTACCAAGTAACCCATCATTAAATTGTTGTTTACTGTATCAGTTAAGCTAGTTTATACAAGGGCCATTATTCAGATTTCTAGGATCTGGTCCTCTCATTCTCTATGACACATTTATAAAACACATGATAAAAACATGCATAATATAATTATAGAAAAACATTTCCAACATTAATTGATACTCCATGAATTTTATGAAGACTGATAAGGGGACTTAGGAACCAAAGTGCATTATTGTGTTCTCATCTATATTGTAACTCAATAAATGTTTGTAAAACAACATTTGATACTGAATTGTTTTTCTAGTTCAGCAAAAACTATGTGAGTCTAATGTGAGAAGGGTATGTGTGTGCAGGGGAAAGGAAAGTGTTTCCGGGTGAATACTTTTGATTGGAACCAGGCTCATCACCAGACTTGGATGCATTTCAGTGGGACATTAAGTTCTTCATGTGAATTGAAATAAACTTTTGGTTTGTCCCATTTCATTCAACTAAGGGGATGAACCGGTTCCAATAGAATTTCCTGGTAGGGCACAGCCACTAATAGGGAATTGGGTATAAAGAATGTCTTAGCTTAGCCTGGCCAGTGTGGCTGGGCATTGACCCATGAACCAGGAGGTCATGGTTTGATTCCTGGTCAAGGCACATGCCTGGCTTGTGGGCTCGATTCCCAGTAGGGGGCATACAGGAGGCAGCCAATCAATGTTTCTCTCTCATCATTGATCTCTCTCTCCCCCTCCCTTTCTCTCTCTGAAATCAATAAAAACATAATTTTTAAAAAAACTTCTTAGTCTAACTATATACTAAAATTTGTAAGTAAATTATATCTTAGGGCTAAACCATTTGCCATGTATCTTGCATCTGATGAACTTATGGAGGAAAAACCAGAAACACAGATATATAATATTCATGTAAAAAGGAAGGAACTGTGAGCTGAAGTATGGGATATTTTCTTTCAAGCTATTTTTGGATAAAACTAGATTATTACTTCAGCCACAGAAGATTTCTTTTTTCTTTTAAAACCATTGGTATGGGTCATTTTAATAAAATAATTCAGTTGCATTTTTTTATTTAAAACAACACAAAAGATATATTGACTAAGGTTGTTAAAATATGTTAAGTATCTGTCACAAGTAAATTATGCCATTTTCCTCACTTTGTTTTTATTATCTGTTTTATAACGAAAAAATAAAACTAGAGATCTAAATCTTATTTTTAGACAAAATGAATGCTTTTAATATAGAAACTGCCTTCCTAAGATTTGGTATACATTAGTGGATTTTTTCCCCACTATTTTGAAAGATATTGTGGCCAGATCTGCTTGTTTGTGTAATTTGTTGGTTTTAAATCTCAATATGGATATAGAAGCTAAATAGAAAGAATGAAATGAGAAGACACAAAAGATGCTCTGCTAGGATATATAGAATTAGAATGTTGGCCCAGCACCCATGACAAAGGAGTCCAATTCAAAAGAAAATTACACTGAATTGAAATAAATAACCAGCTTTGTGAGTATGAATCAGCCCTATTTTAAAACTTTCATATGGGCAGGGACTTTTAGCTCTGGGAGGAATGTGATTTTTTTCCCCTTTAATTTATGAAAGAGCAAATCAGGAAATGTTATGGACATTTTCATCTGTCCATCCAAGGTCACGTACCTATTTAGATTCTGAGCAAGAACTAGAATCCTGAATTCTTTACTAGACATCTGTACCACATTGCACAACTTCTTGTGAAAAAATCCTCTTTTGCCTAAATATATATATTTATGCTTATGGTGAAATATATGAAAGGGATCCTCAGAGAAGTCTTCCTGACATCATTGACTATATTACCCCCAAACTTAGTTAAAACAACAGATATGTATGACCTTAAAGTTTCTGTTGGTTAGGTATCCAGGTGCAACTTGGTCCTCTGACTCAGGGAATACCACAAGGCTGCAAGCTAGGTGTCAGCCAGGCTGTAGTCATCTCAGAGCTCAGCGGGGGTGGGGATCTGCTTTCCAGCTCACTCATGTGGTTTCTGGCTGGATTCCTTTCCTCACACACTGCTGCTCAGAGGCTGCCCTCCATTTCTTGCCACGGGTCTGCTGATACCATGGCAGCTTGCTTTATCAAAGCGAGGGAGAAATAAGAACCAGAGAGAGCCCAGGCAAGAGAGCAGTTTTATCTTGTACACCCTAGTCTTGCTGTGTTCTCTTTATTAGAAGCAAGTTACTAGATTTATTCACACATCAGGACTATCACTTTGACCAAATCCCACCACTCTGTGTTCTTACAGATCAGGACAAAGCCCTTTGTAGGAGTCTCTGATTGTAATATTGCATGAGCAAAAGATGGATTCAGGGTTAGGCTTCAAGCTGTAACTTTTCTCCCATTGTCTTCATTTTTGTGAATTTTCATTCATTGTGGTCCCTTCCCTTGACCATGAATTCCATGAAGACAAATGTATTCATCCTGTTAACCTTATAACCTTCCCCCACCCCAACACATACTATTATATCTCCAGGACCTCTCAAGTTAATGGCACTATAAGGAATATAATAAATATTTTGTGAATAAATGACTGGATTGTGTCCAGAGAATATTAGGCTTGCATACAGATCCCTGTCGGGGATAGAAATCTGCGTATAAAATTAAAAGCCAGAGGAAACAAAGACAGTTCCATATCCTGTTAGAACTTTTTGGTACCTTGTTTCTTTAATATAGCATATATGCACACACGAAAAATCATTATAAGAATGAAATTTATGCTTAAAGACAAGCGGACTTTGGGGAGCAAGAATAAACTGTTAGTTTAATCCCTTACACACTGATCAACCAGCTCAGCGATCCTGAGGACGTGTGTGTGTTGAAGCTCAGTCAGTGCTACATGTGGTCCAAAGTACAAAATGTTCCCTCGTGCAAAAGACATTATTATCAATCAGTAATTTAAGACTAATATATGAAAAAAATCAAATACTAATGTGTATATATTTTAAGAGTCAAATGAATGGAAAGGACAAAAAGAGGTTAAAAAGGGAAGAGACTTATCAGTTGAACTGATTAAGGAAGCCTTTATAGCAATTCTGGTTGTTTGCCTATATTTTCAAGGATATCTCCAATGTAGATGGCTAAGGAGGGCAGGGGAGAAAGGGCATTTTTTGGAAAAACACACACACAAACAAAACACAAAAAACTGTGGACAGGAAAGGGGCTGAAAGAGGAAGCTCAATGAATAATTTTAGCGGGATAATGAGAAAAAATAATTTTTAAAGGAGATGCAGTAGAATTAAGATTCTTATTGGCTCCATTTAAAAGACAGAAACTTAATGATCATGTATTTTTTTTAAGACCTTTAACTCTGGCCTATCTTGAAAATGCAGGAGATAATAGGCCAACCTAACTAATTTTTTTTCTTTATTGTTTAAGGTATTACATATGTGTCCTTATCGCCCCAGAGACAGAGAAGCATCGATCAGACTGTCAAACCTCAGAGGGAAGGTAGGGGAGGGTGGGGGTAAGGGGGAGAGATCAACCAAAGGACTTGTATGCATGCATATAAGCCTAACCAATGGACACAGACACCAGGGGGGTGAGGGCATGAGTGGAGGGAATGGGTAGGGGCAATAAGGACACATATGTAATACCTTAATCAGTAAAGAAAAAAACCATTTTACCTAATAACAGGAACAAGACAGGGATACCCACTTTCACCACTCCTGTTTGACATAGTTCTGGAAGTGCTAGCCATAGCAATTAGACAATAAGAAGAAATAAATGGTAACCAAGTTGGAAAAGAAGACATAAAACTGACATTATTCGCAGATGACATGATACTGTACATAGAAAACCCTAAAGACTCCAAAAAAATTATTAGACTTAATAAATGAATTCAGCAATGTAGCAGGATACAAAATTAACGCCAAGAAATCTATGGCATTTCTATACAGCAATAGTGAATTCACAGAAAGAGAGATTAAAAAAACAATCCCATTTACCATGGCCCCAAAAATATTAAAATACCTAGGAATAAACTTAGGAGGTAAAAGACCTGTACTCAGAAAACTACAGGACACTGAATAAAGAGATAGAGGAAGACATAAACAGATGGAAGAACATACCATGTTTATGGATTGGTAGAATCAACATCATTAAAATGTCCATCCTACCCAAAGCAATCTACAGATTCAATGCAATCCCCATTAAAATACCAATGGCATATTTCACAGACCTAGAACGAACTCTCCAAAAATTCATCTGGAATAAAAAAAGACCCCGAACAGCCTGAGAAAGAAGAACAAAGTAGGAAGGATCTCAATACCAGATATCAAGCTGTGTTACAAAGCCACTGTTCTCAAAGCTGCCTGGTACTGGCACAAGAACAACCTAACTAAATTTTGAAAGGAGTGCCTAGATTCCTTGATTTGTCTCTAAATTCTGAATGCATGGAATTATTCTCTGTATCACTATTAAGCTCTTTTTTGTTTCAAAATTCATTTTTTTCTTGCTTCCTCTCATTTCTCTGACTTTGGGCAATCTCAGCTATTTGAGAAAGTAGATAAAAACAATTCAGACTAACAAAAGGGCTGATATTGCTGGAGCTCTCCTGAGGTGTTTAAATTAAACAAAACAAAGCAACAACAAAGCAAAAACACTCCAGGAAGGGGGTTAATGCCATTTAGCACTTTGGGGAAATGAAAGCTTACTTAGTATTCTGCAGGTTCAGGAAGGAAGTCAATCTCTGTGTATCCGCTTCTTTTAGACATTTAGTTTCCTCAGAGGGATCCCATAGCATTGCCTGTGCAGGCCACATATCATACCAGCTCCATTCACTTGAAATCTGCTTTCTTCACTGCAGGTTTCACAGGCGCAAATCCTGCTGCAGAGCCAGCCCTGGTCTAGTTTATTTTTTTAATGAATTGGGGTACAGTGTGTTGGAAGGTGTATTAGTCTATTCAGGGTCCCATAACAAAGTATCACAGACTGGTGGCTTAAACAGAAATTTATTTTCTCATAGTTCTGGATGCCAGAATTCCAAGGTCAACATGCCAGCAAGGTCAGTTTCTGCTGAGGCTTTCTCCTTGGCTTTCAGATGGCTGCCTTTCTCACTGTGTCCTCATGTGGCCTTTTCTCTGTATGTCTGTATCCTTGATGTCTCTTCATCTTTTCATAAGGACTCCAGTCATTTTAACACCTTGCTCCAGTCATAGTAACACATTAATTAAATAACTTTAAGGTCTGAAAGCAATGTAAAATTTTAAAATTACTTAAATTAATGTAAGTGCAGGCACCAGTTGTCTTGTGACTGGTCAGCAAGGTGTTAAGACCCCATCCTTATGACTCATTTAACACTCATTGCTTCTTTAGAGGCCCTGTCTCTAAGTATAGTCCAATTGAGGGTTAGGGTTTCAACATACAGCTTTTAGGAAGACACAATTCATTTCCTAACTAGGTAATTTCACAAGGAAGAATCTTAAGGTAACCTAAAGAGTACAGAGTGAAGGCCCAAAGTATTTCAACTTATTACTTGAGCACTTAATATTTGAGCACAAGTACTAGGCTAGCCCTTAAACATTCAAAGGCAGTGAAGACTCTCACATACTTCTTGCTTCCTTATTCTAACAAATGAAACAAATGTGTAAATGCATTAATTACAAAATATGATAGTTTTACGTGTCAAGCATGATTCTGGGTGTTTTTGTGAATGTGATTTTTTGTTTTTGTTTCTGTGGATGAGATTAACATTTAAATCAATGGACTTTGAGTAAAACTGATTGCCCTCCTTAATGGGTGAGGGCGTCATCCATTTAGTTGATTGTAAAAGAAGAAATACTGACCTCTCCTGAACAAGGAGGATTTCTGCCACCAGCTTTTGAACTTGAAGTACAACATTGACTCCTACGTGGATCTCAAGCCTACTGACTGCATTCACCTTGCAGATGTTGGATTTGCAGTCAATTTTTTTAAGTAAATCTCTTTATCTGCATATATACATACCCTCTTTCTTTCTCCAGAGACCACTGACGGGTGCATGAAGTAAACTTGAATAACAGATCGTTCCCGTTCTTTAGTCACTTGTCTATTCCTCTACTGATGTCACCTGTTCAGAGTGTCTGCTTTGGGACATAGGAGCAAAGGCAAGGAGCTAGAATGTCAGTTTAATTGAATCCATTCAAACCACTTAACAAAATCAGCCTAGGTGGTCTGGTTTTCCTACTCAGTGGTTTGATTTTATAGTCAGCAATTCACAGCTTTTCACAAATGAAAATAAATATATCCAACTATTGTCTCTGATCTAATTGGACTGGCTATAGTGCAAAGACTTATTTGTATGAGTGTCTGATGATAATTGTGTACACAGATATTATATAGCATACTGGGAGGGGCATGTTATGTAATGTAGTGTAGATCTGGGCCAGGGGCATGCACTAGGCTGTGTGTAATTGTATTTATAAGAGTAGCACAAGGCTCTGTTATTTCCAGGGCATGTTTTGATTGCTCACTAATTTACAAGTCTTTCCTAGTTAGTCTCCTAATGTTTCCTAAAGGGGATCAGTGATAAGCATGATTAGCTCCTTAGTGGCATCCAGGGACACTAAAATGCAAGGAAGAAGGTCTCCTGCCATATATAATGCTGCAGGCCTTGGAGAGGATGCCACTGCACAAAGCTGTGTCCTCACATGTTCATCCTTAGAAGCCACTGTTAGGATATGAAAGGTCCTTCTTTTGTTCTATGGGAAATCTTATTGTTGTAACTTGTGGTGTATAGCGAAAGAAAGCTTTTTCATGGGTATGTAAATGGATGTTATATTTTTCTTTCCTAAAATGACAAAGTCAGTGAAAAACTGTGTTAACTTGAAACAAAATAAAACCAGGAGCTTTAGTAGTTCATATCGTTTTACCACATCAGGGGATCTGAAGAAGTGATAAGCCCCACATAGAAAGAGTTTACAGGAGGAAAGATGTAAAAACCAATATTTTAACTCCTTTAAATTAAATCTAAAATTATTATGTACCAAAATGTTTTTTATAACCTCACACCAAAGCATAAAAAATATATTACATTTTAGAATTTCAATTTTTCACTACCTTCTGTAGCAGGATTGACTTCAAGAAAACTTGAGGAAATCTCCCCCTGCTCTCCCTTGTATCCCAGAATCCTAGCTCTAGAGACTATTCTGCCAAATCCTCATTTTGCTTATGAGAAAACAGATTCAGGGAGGTTAACATTTTTGTTTTATTTTATTTTGCATATATGTGTTTTTGTGACTAAGATAAGGCTGTTGTTCATTTCCAACACAATGAAAATATTCCAAACACAAAAGTACAATAATGTTTGCTACACTTTGTACTACTTTTACTCAAACTTTGCCACAAATCTGGTAAATTAAATAAAAAGTAATTGATGTTGGAGTTGACTACTATTCTAACTGAACTGATGGTGTAATTGAATCAAACCAATGGTTGAAATGGGCATTCGGGAGTAATAAGGACTGGTGTGTGCTTTTCCTTTAATCATGTTCTTTCATTATTGAGGGAGTAAAAATGGCTCCCGAGCCTCCATCCTGTCTTCTGAAACTGTCATACATAGGATAAGAGCAAGGGATTTGATGTCAAATAAACCTGTTTTAGTTCTCTCTCTTCTATTTTTTTCTATGTAACTTTGAGGGAGTGTATTAACTTTTAAATACCTTACAAAGTATTGTGGATATTAAATGCTGCAATAGCTAACAAAGTTCTTTGAAGGATATAGCATCTGTTGTCTTGTGGTTAATATTGTTAATACTTTTTATTATAGATTATTACCAATTTTTTTCCTTTGTCTCTTTCATTTAATTTTTCAGCCTCCTCTGTTTTTCTTGTGAAACCTAAAATGTAACTTAGAAGAAGGGACTATTATGGTCAATGAAAAATCCAGAGGATGGAGTATATCCCAGGATGAGGGAGAGGTCAAAAATCTATATTCATGAAAGAATATGATCTCTGCTTAAAAGTAAGTGATAAATCTATTGTGGTTTATCCATAAAATAGAATACATATTATTAAGAAAAGAAAATAAGAGCTAAATGTAAAAATAAATATATCTCCAAAATAATACAGAGTAGAAAAAGGAATTGTAAAGGGTATGTATATTATTATACAATTTATTTAAGTTTAAAAAGATAGAAAAATACAAGCTATTATTTACAGATATACACATATGTAACAAAACTATTTAAAAATACATGAGAATGACAATTACCAAATGTAAGCTAGTGGTTACCGCCATCCAGAGAAGGAGAGGAATGGGTTGAGGAAAAGGACATAGTGACTTCAGTTTTATTTGCAGTGTTTTATTTCCAATGCTGAGTAGTGGGCATGTGAAAATACATTATAATTCCCTTGTACTTTTATGTAACTATTTCCTAATAATGAAAAAATAAAAAAGAGGTAACTTTTGGGGAGTGAAAGAGTTATAGGAAGAAGAGCAAACAGATGGCTCAACTATCTAACTATCAGGACATCTACTCAGAAGCAATCAGGGGATTAGTACAGAGGTGAGCTCAGGGAGAGGATAAATATCTGTTTATCTTTTCCTGTTGGAGAGCCACACATTCTTACTCCTGCTTGTCCCTGAAGTACTCATCAAAGTCACAACTGCAATAGCTGACACTATTTAGGAGGTCCCTGACATATTGTGTTCCTTGAGGCAATATCTACGGGTTAGCAACGTGACATCTGCTCTTCCTTCTTGGAAGGGGGTTGGTGGTAAATGTGTAGGGTTGTGCACAAGATGCCAAGGAACTCCTCTGGTTGGGGGTGTGCTTGAGGAGGGGGATGCTGGAAGAAGTACCCTTCATCTAACACAGGAGGTGTGTGTATGTGCGCACGTCTGTGGGAATCACAAGCAGTTTATCACCTTAGAATTTATTTCCTATCAGAAGGACATAAAGTAAAAACCTCCATAAATTCAAGGGAATTATTATACTCCCTTCTGTGCTGAAGATGTGTACAGTTAGATTTTGTAGTCTTGCTTCTCATAGAATTGTTCCCCTTAACTTCCTGTTCTATTTCTGTGAGCCTGTAGTTTGTAGAATGCTAATTTTCACTCTTCCATGTTCAAAAGTAAAAACAGAAAAATAAAATCAAGGAAAAATATCCACAAAATCATAGATTTATCAAAACCATGTAGATCTGACTTTAGGTTTATTAATTTCTCAAGGACCCTTTAAATTTGCTGCCATTCTAGCTTTTAACATAACAAATGATCTTGTGGTATTAACAGTTAGACCAAGTGTTTAAAAACAAGCCTCAAATAAGCAAGAGATATTTGATTTGGAAACTTTATCTCTGAAGTGTTGCCTGGAAGTGAGATATGTGTGGTTGAGAGTCTATTATTGATGCCAGAGAACTTTAAATTTGCAGACAGAGAAATTTACATTCACTGTGGCTTGCTACCATGGTGGCTGATTCTTAAATTATTTATGCAAAGAAGCAAATTGTTCTGCTCTTTTTCTGAAATTATGCCAGTTGCATGCTTAACAAGGCTAAACTTTACACTGAAAATTTAGCTTCTTTTTTTAAGTTTCTATTTTTTATCTTGTCACTATTGTTACACTGAGGGAGATGAATCATGATTACATAGTACAATGCTTTGTCCGGACTCTTGAGAGAGTAATAGCTAGAAGCTGTGATAGCAGATTCCATAAGCAAAACCTAACAGGTTTATACTTTAGTCGGCAGGCTGTTAGTGCTTCTTGAAGTTATACTGCTGAATAAACAAGTTTTGGGCATTATTTTTGCTCAGCAGAATATATTCTCAGTCAAAAAATTGGCGGTTAAAAGACTGTCACCCCAAATCTGTTTGCTATAAAACTAATGAACTTTATGTGCCAAAGAAAACTCAGGCATATCAGAGTTGAGATTTGGTTTACTAAGGAAATTGAAAGGAACAGAGCCCAAATGGTTTATAAGAAGCATAAAATCTTAGAAAAGCAGAATTATTTTGGACGTTAATCACCAAGCCAAATGCAAACCAACACATTGAACATTCGCATTTGCTAGGTATTGTGCTCAGTGTTTTTTACATAAATTGTCTCATTTATTATGAGCAACCTTCTGTGTGGTAGGCATGACTGTCCAGTCTCAGCCAGGGGAAATGGCTCAGTTGCAGCCAACAATTAATTAACCACAGAGTAGAACTGGCCCTCTGAAGTTTTATTTAGGTACAATAAGCTTCTTACACATAACTTGAGAATTTCTCACTTCCCAGATTTTCTGCAGTACAAGAAAGAAGTTTGATATCCTTTTAAAGAAATTATTTCTTAGTGTCATTAACAGGATAAGAATTGGTCCCAACAGGTTTTTTTCTTTAGTTACTCAAACTGAAAGTATGGTTAGCTCTTAACCATAAACTACATGATCTCTCAACAACATAACTTTGCCTAAACTCACATCAGGAAGCAAAATATTCTGGAGAGAAAATAAACCAGAATTAGTATTTCGGGAAATAATTGAGCAGGCCTAGCTTTGTTTTTTTCTCTTGCTCTCTTCCTATGCCAATACCAAACTTTTCTTTATTCAGTGGCTTTAGAGTACACTTAATTTGTACTCCAAAGTAAAGCTATTTTTGCTTTAGTCTCTCTATTTCACATCCTTCTTTCCTTCTGAACCGTCTCCCCAATATCCTAGGCCATTTTGCTACACTTATTCTTCTATGTTAAATATTTTTCTAGTAAACAAATAAACCTTGAGTTTTTAACTGAAATTGCATTATGCTAATATTAAGTTGGAGGAGCGTCAGCTTTTTTATTGCAGACTTTCTCATCCAATAACTTATTTTCTGTTGTTCAATATTGCATATTATCTTTCAACAGGACTTTGCAGATTTTTTCACTGTTGTGAATTAAATATTTAATATAATTTCTATTTCTAATTGTTTTTTGCCTTTGGGAATATGTTTGATAATGTATATACCATCATCTATAGTCTTTTACATATACAATAGTTTTCTTACAGGCTCATAGGAATATAGAAGAAAGGGATTTATTGAGAAAACAGTAGTTTGTGACTTAGGTTTGAGATACTATCAATGAAAGAGGATATTTCAATATGGAGACTTTGGTCAAGAACGTTACACATTTTCATAAGGTAGTTCTATTTTTAATTTTTTGAGGACCCTTCATACTGTTTTTCATACTGGCTGCACCAATTTGCATTCCCATCAACAGTGCAGGAGGGTTCCCTTTTCTCTATATCCTTGCCAACACTTGTTATTTGTTGGTTTATTGGTGGTAGCCATTCTGACAGGTGTGAGGTGATATCTCATTGTGGTTTTAATTTGCATTTCTCTGATTATTAGTAATATTGATCATCTTTTCATATGTTAATTGATCTTCTGTTTGTTCTATTTGGAGAAGATGTCTATCCTAAGTTCTCTGCTCATATTTTAAATTGGATTTATTTTGTTTGTTTTGATGTTGAGTTGTATAAGTTCTTCATAAATGTTGGTTATCAAACTTATCAAATGTATCATTGGTGACAACATGAATGGACCTAAAGGGTATTAGGCTAAGTGAAATAAGTCAGAGAGAGAAAGACAAATGCCATATGATTTCACTTATATGTGGATTCTAGAGACCAAAACAAACAAGCAAACAAGACAGAAACAGACTCTTAAATGCAGATAACAAGCTGATGGTTGTCAGATGGAAGGGGGTTTGGGGGCCAAGGTGAAAAAGGAAAAGGGATAAAAAAGTACAAATTGGTAGTACCAAAATAGTCATGTAAAAGTTCAGTATAGGAAATATAGTCAATAATATTGTAATAACTATGTGTGGTGTCAGGTGGGTACTTAAAATATCAAGGGAAGAACACTTTGTAAAGTTTATGATTGTCTAACCACTAAGCTGTACACCTGAAACTAATTCAAAATAATATTAAATGTCAACTGTAATTGAAAAATAAAATGTATACTTATACAGAGTATTATACATTTTTCAAGAAGTGAAGGAAATTGAGGACTTAGAAAGTTGGAATATGATTATACAACCAGAGTTCAGCTTTTATAATGTGTCAGATTGTATTTGTTAAAGAGTTAGTTGTCTGTTTAAAAATACTCTGAATTGCTCAAAGTGAAATGGAAAAACATAAAATGGTAGCTGGAGAGTGAGCAGTATAAAGTGAAGTTTTTCTTGGGAGGAGAGGTATGGCTTTAGGAAGAAGGGAATGAATCTACGGATAAATGAGTTGAATTAAGGTAGAGATGAGAAGAATAATTGAGGGAGCAAATTCTTAAATGGAAAATTATAGGCAAAATGTCTGTAATTATGCTTTGTGAGTATAAAATAATTCACATTAGGCATATTATGCAATGCCATCCTCTTATTTAGTCCCAAACTGTAAATTATCTGACCTCAATTTTAAACTTTGTTCTTTTAGTTAGAAAATGCATCAGTCATATGTGTATTGGAGTCTTACATTATTTTATTAAGGATCTCCTGACCTTTTCAAATTTATTTTAATGGCATTTTTGCCAGAAAAAAAACCCACATAAGTAATTATTTCACAAGTATAGGTTGTCAAATAATACTTTGACCATATCTTTCATTTTCTATTAAGTTGTTTTAATGTTACACAGAATGTGTAACTTCATCTTTAGATCATCATCTTGACTTAGATTCAGCTTATCATCTGCTGGTAGTTTTACAATGCATATATATGTACTATCTTATTAAAATTTCACAGTAATACAATAAGGAAGATAACAGTATCATCTTTGCTTTATAGATAGGAAAACAAAAATACAAAAAAGTTAAGAAACATGGCCAAGTTTTCATAGCTACTAAGTAGTAGAACTGGTATCTGAATTGCTGAATTCTGGCTCTAGCTAATGTGTTTTTAACTAATACAATTATTGCCTCATTTTAACTTCTAAAATGTAAACTTAAAGTATAAAAACAACAAAATAAGAATATATATTATAAAATGAGACAAACATACTTAGAATGTTGGGATAGATTGGAACACTGTTCATTAAATACAGGCATAGTGCATGAATAGCACTCCAGTTCATGTTTTTCTTGTGGAAAGACTTTTAATTTGTAATGATCAACTTCATAGTGTGTACAACATCTTTTGGCCAATGGAAAACTTATGTTTAAATATATGAAACTCAACGCAACATTGTAATACAACAATGTTCATACATTAAATAGATTGTCCAGTTTTCCTTCCTGAAGATTCATTCCCCCTCTGTCCTGTCCCTAGTCTGTGGGAGGATTTTCTGTCTCAGCCCCACTGTACACAAGAGTGGTCATGTGACTTTCTTCAGCCAATGAAATATGGATGGAAATGATCTGTGTAGATTTCAGGCAAAAGCTTTATGGGCCCGTATATGGTCTTCCATGTTTTGCTTCTCTCTGCCAAAGATCATCAATATTCCAGATACAGACCTGTATCCTAGGAAGAGAAAACATGAAGCTAGGCTTTGACAATCCTTGAGGAATCCATACTTGGAATGAAAATTAACCTTTGCTGTAATAACTCACTGAGATTTTGGGTCACCTGTTGTCTAACTTATTCTAGCTGATTTTGATTAATTAAAGAGTTATAATTTGTTGATGTTATTATTTTGCATTAAAATTATTTTTTATGTCATTACTGCGACTATGTTTGAAATGACACATCTAACTTATTCTAGCTGATTTTGACTAATTAAAGAGTTATAATTTGTAGATGTTATTATTTTGCATTAAAATTATTTTTATGTCATTACTGCGACTATGTTTGAAATGACACTAACTTAGGTGACCCAGTTTCTGAGTGCATTTGAGTTTTTTGCTCAGACCATTAAACATGTTTTAAACCCACAACCAATATTGTCAAGATGATGAAATATCTTGAAGGGACATGTTTACAACTGTTTTTCATTCCTAGTGTCTTATATTCTTACTTTGCCAAAGAGACTTCAGATTGACCTACTTCAATTCCACATTTGTGTTTGGTGTGAGATATAAGTCATAGTTAATAAAGTTTTCTATAAAAATAAAAGAGCATTTACACATCTTGTTTTACTCTCTAACTCAATAACATAATTTGTTTCAATTTATTCCCAGAAGCAAAAACATTTGGTGAATAAGTAAACTAGACTCATTGTATTCAGATATGAACTTTAAATTGTATCTAGGCAAATAATAAATATTTAAATACCAGCTGTCTCACCATTTTTTAAGAGGAGTCATCATTAACTGTTTGATTATATAAAATTATGTTGCTTTCAACTTTGGAAAGATACCAAGAGTTCCCCATTTGAGAAAGACTTTGATAGCAAGTTTTCCCAATTCCAAAATGTCTGTCCTTATAATTTTGACTTGATGTTTACATTTGAAACTATCTTGTTTTTTTCCATGTGTGAAAGGTTTATATTGATTAACACTTCATATGTAACTGCCCTTGACATACTGAAGTACCCTGAATGACTACCTATCTTTTGGGGGTGCATAACATGGACATTCCAAAATAATTTTGCATATACTAAAGAGGTTACTTTAGACCTCAAAACTCCAATTTGTGTAAAAATCTGCCCAGGTTTTTATTATTGTAGTGTGGCAAAAGAACAACAATCAAATAAAACTTTCATTTATTAATGATGTGGATATAGAGATAGAGAGAGAAATGATAGATAAAATGGTAGAAAGAAAAAGAAGGAGAAAGAAAGGAAGAAAGATAGAAAGAAAGAAAGAAAAAGGGGAAAGGAAGTTCAGATAATGTTGTTTATATGGATGGATTTTGTCTTGTTAAAAATTTTCAGTTGAGAGCATCAGTTTAGAGCTACTTAAAATATTTGTCTTGATTTTAGATTAGATAAGAAGGTGATGAAAACGTATGATTGATAAATGGAACAGCAGAAACAGACTTCCAATCTAAGGATCATAGTCTTACGAATGACACCTACTTTTTACTAATGTAGACTCTCTGCTGTCTATTATTTTTATTGTTACATATTAGAAATAAATAATCTTGTACTTTGTAAGCAATTTCTTTTCATTTTGAAAAAATTATAATATGTTAGAGCTAGAAAGGTTAGTGCTTATCTGGCTACATACCCTCTGAAACTGAGACATGGAGTGTCTTGTCAAGTGTCTCCTAGCTAATTAGGAGTGGATCTAGGAAGCCTGACTCTCAGTCTAGTGCTCTTTCTCCTCTTCTGGTAACCATGCCCCTATATAGGTTGATAAATCAAAGAATAATGCATTATTGTTTGCATTTGGGTGGGCATTGGAGGAGTATTTTTGGAGGAAAGTAGAATATACAGGGAAATAGTGAGGAAATTTGTTGTATTTGACTTTTAATGAGAAAAGCAACTTGGCAGAGAGGTGTAAGAAATCATGTCATATGTATGCAAATATGACATGTGAGAGACGGAAGGGACAGGGGCAGGAGGAACAGGACTAGTCTCTTGGCTATATCATCAGTGTGATTCTTTGATAGGAAACATAAACTGGCATACAGATATCTGTGTTTAGGGCTGCCTTCTCAGAATGATAGGATGAACATAGATTAGAATAAAAGCGATTCAGGTTAGATATGTCATATCTGATCAGAAACAGTAAAATACTAGAAAATTTTAAAATAACTCTAGACCCTTAAGCTACATCATATTTTTTAAGCCAGAATACAAAAATCATAGGAATCCTTGTCTTTAGAACAAATATAGTTGTCCAGTGGAGTGCTAATTTCTTTAGATGAACACTTGATAAAATGGCCCTATCTAAACTGTTATGAATTGGTTTGTTTTCTCATCTCTAATATTGGAACAAAAATATGCACTTTATTTAATTCCAGGTCCCTTAGGATTTCAGGATAAACTACTGTCTGAGATAGTTACAAAAAATGTAAAGATGCCTGGCCGGTCTGGTGAACGTTGACCTATGAACCAGGAGGTCACGTTTTGATTCCAGAGCAGGGCACATGCTCAGGTTTCAGGCTTGATCCCCAGTAGGGGGTGTGCAGGAGGCAGCTGATCAATGATTCTCTGTCATCATTGATGTTTCCTCTCCCTCTCTCCTTCTCCCTTCCTCTCTTTGAAATCAATAAAAACATATTTTTTAAAGTAAAGATACATGTAAATTTTAGTCAGTGTTTTGTAAATAACTGACTATCGAGTAGTTTATTGCTTCTCTAAGAACTCACAGTGGCTCTACCAGAGTAGAAAGAAATAATCAAAAGATAGTACATGTATATTTCATTTTCTATTGCACTTCCTCTTACTAGTACAGATTTTGGTCTGAAATTCAATGCTTTGTGATATCCTAAGAACTTTTACTGACAATTTAGTCTGCTATCAAGGTCATTCATTATAGGCCACTTCCCCAATCCTACCCACCTTTTTTTGTAGGCCTGTTATACATCTTATTTTATAATTAATGCTTATTGAATAGTTTCTTCTTTTAACAGGCAGTAAATTCCAGACACACTTCTATTTTCAGAGTAGTAGAAAGGCTTATTGAGATGACTGTGAAAATATCCATGAAAAATTCAGCCTTTAAACTTTATAGAGGAGTCTCAGAATTTCTAGGAGAAAGGATGAAAAAGCACCGAGGAAACACTAGAATTTAAAAAGGTATGATTAATTGAAATTCTATTAAGAGTCACCAGGGCTGACTGTCATTCATCACACTGATTTGATATGAGGGATGTGAGACTTCAAGGTTAGGCAAGGTGAAGTGGAAATTTCATGGGAGCAATGCTTTTCTTTATTCTCTTCTGAATGGAGGTTGTCAACCCATAATAGTAAAAAAAAAAAAAAAAAAAAGACAGGAAGCCTTTGAAGAGGCTACACTCTATAATATCAAATCCTGTCTCTGGTTCATCTTTTAAATTTATTATTATTATTATTATTATTATTATTATTTTATTTAAATGTGTCTGAACACTTACTAGTATAGCAAGAAAAAAAACAGTAATTCAAAAAACACACACATAACTTATATATCTTAAAGTCATGGTACTTTGGTAAAAGCATACAAACAAATATTTTTAAAATATATTTTTTATTGATTTTTTTTATAGAGAGGAAGGGAGAGGGATAGAGACTTAGAAACATCAATGTGAAAGAAACATTTATCAGCTGCCTCCTACACACCCCCTACTGGGGATGTGCCCGCAACCAAGGTACATGCCCTTGACCGGAATCGAACCTGGGACCTTTCAGTCCGCAGGCCGATGCTCTATCCACTGAGCCAAACAAGTTAGGGCCAAATATTTTTTAAATCAAACTGCCATACCATTTATTAGACTGAGAGGAACATTGATGTGGTTATTGATATTTTAGTAGGTCAAGGAATAACGCAACTCTCTGCATGTATTTGGAAGCAACTTGAGAAGCAGACATAAGAGTTGTTTCTGGAAAATATGGCTTGGACTGTAGCAAAAAAGGCCTATTATTACCTCATGTGTGAATTTAAACTACCAACAAAGTCATTACTAAAAAGCCACTGATCTCCTGTTTGGGAACCTGACGTAAAATTTAGTGCAAGGAGGGGAGAAATTCTATGCTTCCTGTAGATAGCTGCCTCAAGTCATAGAAACAAGGGATAAATAAAGGAGCTTGCTGGGCTCCTTCTTCCAAACTCACCAATCAGAGGAGTGATTCCTCCCTGCACAGGGGGAAGAAAAGGGAAAGAATAAAGGACAGGGATTTGAATTGCAGCAAAGTTCCTCCACATGAACACCCTGATGGTGAAGTATGCATGTGCCCCTGTACTATTTAAAGTCTAGGAGATCTGGAATGGATTCCAACCCATTAACAAGTAAATGGTGTTTTTATATTGTGTTAGGTAGAGTCACAAGGAAGATTGATAATTTAATTTCTGTCAAAAGAGATCTAGAATTATTTTCCTTCAGTCAATTTAAAAGGTATAGCAAAGTTTCAAAAACGTGGAGTTTGTGAGGTGGCTTATCTTTGCTTTATTTTGAGGGGGGGAGAATAAAATATTTGCTTTAATCATTCTTTCTTCTCTTTATTTTATTTTTTCATCACCATTTATCCCTCCATACCCTCCTTGACCTCCACACCACCACCCCCCGCAATCACTATACACCACACTGTCTATGAGTTCTTTTTTTTTTAAATATATTTTATTGATTTTTTACAGAGAAGAAGGGAGAGAAATAGAGAGTTAGAAACATCGATGAGAGAGAAACATCGACCAGCTGCCTCCTGCACATCCCCTACTGGGGATGTGCCTGCAACCCAGGTACATGCCCTTGACCGGAATCGAACCCGGGACCCTTGAGTCCGCAGGCCGACGCTCTATCCACTGAGCCAAACCGGTTTTGGCAATGAGTTCTTTCTCTTTCTTTTTTTCCCTCAACCCCTCCAACCCCCTCTCCCCCCACTTGCCCAGTGCTCCCCCTCACTGAGATGTCAGCCTGCTTTCAATCTATGAGTCTTTTTCTATTTTGCTTGTCTTAATGGGGGGGGGGATTTTACCAAAAGAAGGAAAAATTCTAATATTTCGGGTTCTCTAACTTCACCAAATACTAGTCTATCTAAGTCTTAACCATTAAGATATATTTGTGGAACAACTGCTCTAATCTTTCAAGTGTGTGCTTGTTATGGGGACACCTATAAGATTAAGTGTTGAATGTCTTCCTTCCTTTGTTTATCATCAAATGCCAAGAAAAGACTGCCTTTGAAGAACTTACATTTTGGAGGAAGGGCACACATAATAAACATAAGTACTTGTATCAAGTAGTGATAAGTGCTGTGAGTAAAATTAACTAATGACAAGTGTTCTGAGTACCAGAAGATGGTGAGAGGTCAGATTGGCATATCCTTTCCAATTTAGAGCTTTAGGACAAAGACCTGAGTAAAGCCATGTAAATATCTTTGTGGAGACCCATGGGAAACCTAATCAGAGCCTTTCAGATGTTCAAGGTCAATTTGCCATATGAATGTGCAAAGGTAATGATACAGCAGTTTTACTGTATGCAATGTTCAGGTGTACCTTTCTATAACCCAAATAATGATATCACTATTTGGCAAGACACCTCTTTTGTTTGAGCTTATATATAAGTTGCCACTGACCAGCTGGTATGCAGCTGCTTTGTGAGGCTACTTTGGAGAACTACTTTGTCTAATGCAGCGGTTCTCAACCTATGGGTCGCGACCCCTTTGGCGGTCTAACGACCCTTTCACAGGGGTCGTCTAAGACCATCCTGCATATCAGATATTTACATTACGATTCATAACAGTAGCAAAATTACTGTTATGAAGTAGCAACGAAAATAATTTTATGGTTGGGGGTCACAACATGAGGAATTGTTTTAAAGGGCCAGAAGGTTGAGAACCACTGCTCTAATGGTTCCTTGGTAGCAATGGCTACTTGGTCTACAAAAAAAATCTCTTCTATATGCCTAGGACTGCTCATATTGTCTTCCAATACCTGATGTCCACGGGGGTAGCAGAGGAGCTGTGCTCTGACAAGAGCATTCTAGGCTAAGGGAAGAGGAAATGCAAAGCCACTGAGGGTGTTGAACAAGATGGGTGTGCTCAAAAGCTGCACAAAGACCATGTGGCTGGCGTGACATGGCAGAGAAAAGGCAAAAGGTAATTATCTTGGATAGTCGCCAAGGACTAGACCATACAGAGCATTATAAGGACATTATGCTTCATTCTAACTGCAGGAAGAAGTTATTAGAAGGTTTGAACTCTAATAACTTAATTTAAATTTAAAGGTATCACTCTGGGTGTTATATTAAGACTAGACTTTTGGAAAGTATGGGAGGAAGCAGGGATAAAATTATTAATTCAAAATATTTAGTGTCTAATATATGCCCATTTTAGGAATTGAAAGTACATTAGTGAATAAAAATGAAAAAGTTTCTGATATCATAAAACTTATGTAAAAATAAATATATGATCTACCAAGTGTTACTATGTAGAAAAACAACATAGCATGTAGGGATAGAAAGTGGAGGTGGAGATGTATGGGCTATTTATATAAAGGGCCAAGGAGAATGTTCCAAATAAGATAACATTTAAGCAAAAAACAGAAGGAAATAAAGCTATCTCCAGGGGAAGGAATCTTGAGAATGTGGAAACAGCAAGTGCAAAGGCCCTTATGGAGCATTCCCCTGAGATGAAGCTGGATTAGAGTGAATGAAGTTGAAGTGATTGGATGAGGTCATAGGGAGAGTGAGGGGAGGGGTGCTATAGTGTCTTCTAGGCCATGGATTTCATGTTGAGTGACATGAGAAACTAGTGGAGGCTCTAGAACAGAGGAATGACATGATCAGACTCACATTTTAAAAGTAATATTCTGGCTGCTTGTTTAGAATAAATGGTAGAGAAATAAAACTAGATGGTAAAGAGTAAGGATGTTCTGGAAGATAGAGATTTATGCCACTCAAATCTCATTCAGGAAGGGACTAATTGTCCAAATGTGAAAAGTGTGGTTAGCTGACAGCCTCCAGTTATAAGAGGCAACAAGGTTCTGTCTCAGTTTTTAAATGAGGTCACATTCTTTTATGAGTGGCCCTGGACAATCACTGAGCAAGGGCCTAACCTTTTCTACTCAATTTGGGACCTTTTTAATGGGCAACCTTTGCTTCAAAGACCCCTACTGGGTTGGCAGAGACATTGCCATGTAAGCATCATTGTTCAACAGCAACTTCTGCCCAACCCAGCTTCCTTCCTTTGCCTTTCACAGGTATTACTCCCCAATGCACTATTTGTACCTCTAATTCCATCTCAGTGTCTGCTTCCTGGATAACCCAACCTATAAAGATGGAAAAAAAAGTTGAATTAAAAGGCTATTGTTGTGCCTTGGCCACTGTGGCTCTGTTGGTTGGAGCTTTGAACCATGCACTGAAAGATCATGGGTTCGTTTCCATACAGGGCACATGCCCAGGTTGTGGGTTCAATCCATGGTTGGGGTGCATGCAGGAGGCAACTGATCAATGTTTCTCTCTCACACCAAGTTTCTCTCTCTCTCTTTTCCTCTCTCTCTCTCTCTCTCTCTCTCTCTCAAATTCAGGAAAGTGATCATAGTGCTTTTGACTAGGTTAGTGTGAGAAGAGATCTTGAGAAAAAGTATGGATATACTTTGAAGGTGAAATGAAAAGTGATTGTTAGTGGGTTGAATTTGGGATGTAAGAAAGATTGGAGTCAAGGTTGTCTTCAGGTTTTTGCCTTGAAAAATTGGAAACATGGAGTTGATTTTTTTCTTTGTCAAAATGGAGAAAATGTTAAAAAGATCAGGTGAGCTGGGGGTGGGGGTAGCTTCAAAAATATTGAGTTTGTGTGTAGCATGTTGATTTTACCAAATTAAGTTACTTGATTTTTCAAGTCTGACTTTTGGTGAGTGGTCATTGAGAGAGAGAGAGATGCACAGGGGAAAAAGGAGACATATGTTCTATTATTTGTAGTACTTTAAACAATAAAAAAAGTTATCAGCCTATTGTAGTATTTAAGCCATAACTTAGGAAATGAGAGTAGATAGAGCAGAAAACTACTGCACCTTAGGCCACTACATAGTTTAAAGGTTAGAGAAATTAGTAAAAGCTAATTAAGAAATCTGAGAAGGCTAACTACAGAGGAAACAAGAGGTAAGAGAGCATATACAAGGGGCTAACTTAAAAGTATTTCAAGAAGGATTATCTGATTCAAATGTTGAAAGTTACAATATAATGAATACATGAATCACTATAACTACTAGAGAGGAGTTGATGACCTTGATAAGGGTGAAGCCTGAAGCCTGAATGATGGTAATTCGAGAAGAAATGCTGGATATTAAAGTGAGACAATGCAAATACATAGCACAGCTCTTCAAATGAGTTAGGCAATAGCTGGAGATAGGTATATCGCTAATGGTATTTATTTACCTGATTTCTATAATATATGTCAGTTACAATGTACCAGACATTTTTATGTGCTCTACAGAAATCTAATCTAATATTCATAACAGCTCAAGGAGAGAGACTATTGTTATTTCTGTTGTAGTTGGGAATTTGAAGACGGCAATATTAAATATACTGCCTATGGTCACACAACTAGTAAGGTGTGCTGTGGTAATACAGCCCAGGTAATCAGCATTCTTCAGAATCAGTCTTTCCAACCTCCTTGCTATATAGTGTAGGACATTTGTATGTGGGAGTTTACATACAAATGTCCTGATGGGAATGTTAGTATAAGGAAAATTTGATGTATGTAAGGAGAGGAAAAATTATAGGGGCAGATTCCTTGAGTATGCAAGAAGGAATCTAAATGCAGTAAATGCAGTGCATGAACAGAGTGTTGGCCTTAGATTGAAGCAGGGAAAGTGCATCCATTGTGACAACAGAAGGCTAAATATTGGTGAGCACATGCCAGGAAGTATTTCGCTTTGGTGCCAGGAAAATGAGCAAGTTCTCTTCTGATTGTTTTTAATTTTCTAGTGAATTGTGAAGCTAGTCCAGTTTAGAGTTAGAAAAAGGGTGAAAGTGATGGAACAGTGAGGAGAAAATAGAAGGTATAAAATAGTGTGTGGTTTTTTTCCCTTTGTAGATGGGAGAATACAATGACTTTGAAAATATGAAAGGATTGCCTTGAAGTGGTGAGAACCTAGAGTCTACTTAATATTTGATGTCTTAAAAATAAAGTGAGTCTAGTCAGCACATCCTTTTAAAAAAATAATCCAAATTCCTTTAAACTTTTCTCATGAAGTTTTCTTCCTATTCTTTCATTACTTTTTAAAAAAATTATCTTGCCCTAACCGGTTTGGCTCGGTGGATAGAGCATCGGCCTGCGGACTCAAGGGTTCCAGGTTGGATTCCGGTCAAGGGCATGTACCTTGGTTGCAGGCACATCCCCAGTAGGGTGCAGGAGGCAGCTGATTGATGTTTCTCTCTCATCAATGTTTCTAACTCTCTATCCCTCTCCCCTCCTCTCTGTAAAAATCAAATAAAATATTTTTAAAAAATAAAAAAATAAAACAATTATCTATATTGTTGAAAGTATTATAGATATCCCCCTTTTTCTCCCATTGACCCCCTCTACCTTTTAGTTGTCTCCTGAACATGTGCTAGTGTGCGAGGTTTTGCTCGGTTTGCTTTAACACACTGTGCTCCACATTTGTTTTATTTAACTTCAACTTGCACTTATATAATGATGCCACTGGAGGAAGAAATTTAAGGCATGTTTGGAATAAATAATAACTATAATTTAATAGATGGAGAGACTGTTCTCAAAGGTTAAATAATTCATTCTAATATTCATATAGGCTGAGATGGAAATAGAAATACTGTTTGACTTCCTATTTTACTTGTTCTTCTCTAATCCTATTTTCCCTTTAGTGATTCATTTTTCCTCTAGGGAAATGTTGACATATGATTTACTAATATGAATGATCAGGTTGCCATTAGAAATCTAAACTGGGATACAAAATATCTTGTTTTGCTTGACTCTAGGCAAAGATTTTAACATCAATATATATCTGAGAAACACTATATGTAATATGAAATTATTACTATAGTTATGATGTAAGGTTTTTTGAAATTATTTTCATGGAAAATTTCATATACACAAGTTCTAGTTAAATGATAATTAACTTCCCTTTACACATCACTCAACTTTAAGAATTGTCAATTCATGGCCATTTCTTTCAGCTATGACATGATCAAATTCACACATTATAAAGGTAACACTTTTTTGTGTGATAGTAACACTGGTAGAAATAATTTGAAATATACATGTATGATTTACATAACTTGGCTATTGGTTGGATGAGTGATGCTCTAAAAATATTCTGATGGGGAAATATTGGTGTCATTTTTATTCTTTTATTCTTCAGTTTAAACATCACTGGTATGCTACTAAACTATCTTGTAGTATTGTATTCTCCTTGGTGGTACTTAAAATCACAATTACATATTTATGTAACTTTTAAATTAAACTTTATAATCAGATTAAAACTTCGTACAAATTCTGAAAATGAAAAATGAATTTAACTGTTATTTGATTTCCTGGATTTTGAGAGAGGAAGCAGAACAGTTAGGAATATACATTACTTAAATAGAAGTTTAATAAATGTGCTTTTGAAAACAAATAAGTATATTGTCCAAAAAATAGTTTAGATGCGATTATTTATTTTTCTTAAAAAAACAAAAATGCACCTACTTCTGGAAATTGCTTGGATATATTTGTTGTAGAATACAATAGAATACTTTATTTTGTCAGTTTTACCTCAATAAAGCTAAAAAAGAAAATACAATAGAAAAAGACTACAATTACAGATTAAAGAGGAAAAAGCCCAAGAATAAAAAGAGAAGAAAGCAAGTAGGTAACCTTGTCTTGGTTGGTTTAGTTACACTCTTGCTACAAGTCAGGGGGCTGGGCTGGCTCTATTATTCTATGATTCTGTGAAAAATAGAAATTGATTTCATTAAATTCAATGACTCAGGAGGTTAACTTACAATAATACTTGGTTTAACCCTTAGATGTCACAAAGATAAAAGATGAACATGACTTTTATTTCTGAAATTTTTATTGGGGTCCATATTGGCATTTCAAATACAACAAGCCATGAAAAGTGACTCCCCTCCTACTCTAACTTCACCACTTGTAACAACATTAGGGAGGAAGAGAGAAATCCTGTGCTCTGATCATCAAAATACAGTGTCTACATAAATTGAGCTCTTACAGGATGGCATTATGGGAGTTGATACTTATATAAACACAGTGGGATAGATAAAGTGCAACCTTATCTTTTCACCTTGGACATTTCATAATTCCCACTGTAAGGAAAGCTATCCCTATCCATCTCCTTTGCCTTCTACCCTAACACTTTGAAGAAATATAAAACTCCAGTAACATGTTTGGTCACCAAAGTGCCAGAAATTGGAGTACAACACTGTTTATATACAAATCTGATTAGTATTCTTTGGAGAGTATTCGCTTCATTGGTTCTGCTCTCTCTGAGAGCAGACAGAGCCTTGAAGTGAGACAGTTCTTACTTTGAAAAGCATAACCTCTCTGGAAGCTGCTCTCTTTTTAACGAAGTGAGCCATCAAGATAGAAAAGAATATTTTCTTTGTCTTATGACCAATATACATGGATAATTGATTTCCTGATGGGAAATACATGATACACTTTTGAAATCATGTTTTGCTCCAAACTGTTGGCAACAATTTATTTTAGATTTTAAAGTAACATCTGTTATTCTCTCCCTTTTAATTCAAATTTTGTTTTGATTTTGTGAGTCCTTTGACTCTGGACACTCCTCTTTCTCTAGGCTGATTGTTTTGTGTGCTTTTTGGCATCCAAAAAAGGCAAGTTGGGTACGTCATGGAAAGAATCCTTCTAGATTAGCAATACCATCTAATGCAAAATCCCTTTGCAATTCCAAGAAATTAGCACAACTTTAAAATTCCCTGTATCCTTAAAAACTTCCCCCAGATTATGACAATAGTGGCCACATGGCAATGTGATTTCTCACTTCTGTTTGCAAACATTAATAAAACAGCCATATGATGAGAGTCTTGTCAGTTTGGTTAAATATACTATTCTAATTAAGAAATTAGAGCTCTGGGAGAGACACAGCATTTACTTATTTGTTCCTTCATTATTTAATTCAATAAGTATTTATTATCAATATGTGCTCTGTTGTGTGTTAAAATGCTAAAACTTAAAGTATAGGTAAGATGCATTTATACTTTATACTATGCATATATCATAATTAAATCTAAAATACTATTGTCATGGCAACCAAAGGGTTGTTTTTGTGTTTAAAATATAATTCTGAATAAATGGAAGCCAAATGACTTTATGAAGCACTATGTCAGGGTTTTGCAATAATTTGATAACAGAAAATCGGTGCATGCGATTAGCACACTAGCCTCCAAAAGAATCTGTGACAGTTCCATTCTCAGCTTTTCACTAGCTATCTTCTCACATTCCATTTCTATATGAATTTTTTTGGCAATAGTTTCATTACCTAAAACAGTGACTGACACTCAATAAATATTGTTAAGTGAGTGAATGAAGCAGTAAATTACCATTGTCAATCATAAATACTCATCAGAAAAATTTTCATTAGGCAGCATTTGTATTTTAAATAAATGGTCTTTCATGCCCAAAATTAGAAGATCAAGTTGGCAGTCAATCAATTAAACACATAAATACACCTTTCTATTTCAAAATTCAAAATTAGTGAGGTAGTGCTTGTACTATAACAAGATCTATGACATTAAATGTTAATATCAACTGAATTTTAATGGTTATGCGGTCTTATCCATACTAAATTTATGAGTTTGTTTTGGTTTTATAGTTATAGGAGTTAGCATAAATCATTTATAAGTAGCTATAGTTGTTAAATATTGCCTCCCTAAAAGGAATGAGAAAACTAACCTGTCTGGACTCACTCTCAGAGGCCACTGCAGAATTTAAAGGGCAAAGAGTGACATTTACTGTGAGTGAATGAATAGACTGGCACAGCCTGTAGTGGTGTGAGTGAAGATGGAAAAAAAAATAAAGCTATTTTACTGTTTACATGTTCTACTTTTGATTCCTGAAAAAACACTGAAAGACTCCTTTTTTACTCTTTACTTTTTAGACAGATTGTAAAGACTGATAGCAGTAGAAAGCATTTTTCTTTATTGTTTATGATCAGAAATATCAATTTGAAAATGGAGGTTGAAATGTTAAAGACAAAAATACTCCAAAATACAACATAGTAATACAGAGTATTTTTGAGCACCAGATATGAGCCTGCCAGAATTTTAGGTGCTTGGATTCAGCAGTGCCCCCATTCAAAAATGCCCCTGACCTTCTGGGTTAATATCCCTTCCTACTTGAAGACAGAGAGGAGTGGGAAGAATACTGGAATGGTAATTTGGAATAGTAGCGTCCACTCAGAAGCTAACAAGCTTTCTTTTTAAATGTAATAATTTTTTCAATTGCAGTTAATGTACAATATTATATTAGTTTCAGGTGTACAACTCCATGATTAGATTTTTATATAACTTACAAAATGATCATTCCGATAAATCTAGTACTGATCTAACAACATATATAGTTATTAAATAATATTGACTATATTCATTATGCTGTTCTTTACATCCCCATGACTATTCTGTAACTACCAATTTGTACTTCTTAATCCTTTCACATTTTTCACTCATCCCCCCAATCCCTCTCCCATCTGGCAACTGTCAAAATGTTCTCTGTATCTATGAGTTTATTTATGTTCTGCTTGTTC
Organism: Myotis brandtii; assembly: GCF_000412655.1. Taxonomy (NCBI): domain Eukaryota; kingdom Metazoa; phylum Chordata; class Mammalia; order Chiroptera; family Vespertilionidae; genus Myotis; species Myotis brandtii. The sequence goes on from NW_005371324.1 coordinate 10,781,103, forward strand.
TTTTATTTTGTTCTTTTTTTTTTAGATTTCACATATAAGTGAAATCATCTGGCATTTGTCTTTCTTTGCTTTACTAAGTTTACTCAGCATAATAACCTCTAGATCCAGCCATGTTGTTACAGATAGCAAGCTCTAATTCTTTTTTTATGGATGAATCATATTCCATTGTATGTATGCACCACGATTTCTTTATCCATTCATCTATTGATGGACACTTAGGTTGCTTCCATATCTTGGGTATCTATTTATATAAAAACCCTGGGTGCAACGTCACGACGGAGGCTCGATCAACCGGAAGGAAGTCAGTCCTGCAGGGATCGTCTTGGAAATGGCTGCACCCTCCCTGAGCTGTTTCCCGCAAGGGCAGCAAGGTTTCAGGCAGGAATCCACCCTCGGAGTGTGGACACACTGAGTCCTGGGTCCTCTTAGCAACAGCTGCACCCTCCCCGAGCTTTATCCGGTAAGGGCGAGGTTTGAGGCAGGAACCGGCTTTCGGAGTGTGGACGCACTGAGTCCTGGGTCGCGTTGCCAAGGGCTGTGCCCTCCCCGAGCTTTTTCCCAGGAGGGCGAGGTGTGAGGCAGGAATTGGCCCTCAGAGCGTGGAGGCATATCTTTATAAAGTTTTAATATATTATATTAGAGATCGTGGTAGTACTGTTTTACCCACAGCGTCTACAGGAATTGCTGCTAATTTACTTCTCGGTGGAAGCACCTTTCATTCCCAATATAAATTACCCATTCCACTAAATGAAACTTCAATTTCTAGACTCGATATAAACAGTGAAGTTGCTAAAACTATTAGAAAGGCCCAACTTCTCATTATTGATGAATGCACCATGGCATCCCAGTCATGCTATAAACGCCATAGACAGATTACTAAGAGAAATTATGAATTTGAATGTTATATTTGGTGGGAAAGTTCTCCTTCTTGGAGGGGATTTTCAACAATGTCTCAGTATTGTACTGCATACTATGCGATTGGCCATAGTACAAACAAGTTTAAAGCACTGTAATGTTTGGGGATGTTTCAGAAAGTTGTCTCTTACAACAAATCTGAGATCAGAGGATTCTGCTTATAGTGAATGGTTAGTAAAACTTAGAGATGCAAACTTGATAGCAGTTTTCATTTAGGAATGAATTATATTGAAATCCCCTGTGAAATGATTTGTAATGGATCTATTATTGAAGCTACCTTTAGAAATAGTATATCTCTATAGATAATATTAAAAATATATCTAAACGTGCAACTCTTTGTCCAAAAAATTAGCACGTTCAAAAATTAAATGAAGACATTTTGGATATACACGATGGAGATTTTCACAGATATTTGAGTGATGATTCCATTGATTCCACAGATGATGCTGAAAAGGAAAATTTTCCCATTGAATTTCTTAATAGTATTACTTTTTTGGGAATGCCATGTCATAAATTAAAATTGAAAGTGGATGCAATCATCATGCTATTGAGAAATCTTAATAGTAAATGGGGTCTTTGTAATGGTACCAGATTTATTATCAAAAGATTACGACCTAACATTATCGAAGCTGAAGTATTAACAGGATCTGCAGAGGGAGAGGTTGTTCTGATTCCAAGAATTGATTTGTCCCCATCTGACACTGGC
>NW_005371324.1:10783585-10802017 GCF_000412655.1 Myotis brandtii
TAAGGGAAATTAGTCAAGCACTCTGAAAGTGTTTTCACTCTTAATGTGGTGTACAGGGAGATATTAGAATTAGTTTAATCACTTTATCAGTCATTGTTTGCATCACTGTTGTTTTTATATCATGTTTTTGTTGTTTTCATATCATGTTTTTGTTGTTTTCATATCATGTTTTTGTCGTTTTTATATCATGCCTCTGTTGTTGTTATATCCTTTTGTTACTGTTTATTAATAAATTTATATATTATTTTCATATACATTTTACTAATTTCCTTTCATCTCTCACACTTCTATTATAGAGAAAGGGCAAATAGCAATATTAAAATATTTCCGCTAATTAATTCCCTTTTAATGTGCATGAATTTCATGCACCGAGCTACTAGTTGTAAATAATGCTACAATGAACATATAGATATATATGTTTTTTTGTTTTGTTTTGTTTCATTAATTCTTACCCAAGGATATTTTTTCCATTGGTTTTTCAGAGAGTGTGAGGGAGAGAGAGAGAGAGAGAGACACAACATCTATTGGTTACCTCCCATTGGTTGCCTTCTGCATGTGCCCCAACCAGAGCGATGATTGAACCTTCAACCCAGGTATATGCCCTTGACTGGGAATAAAACCTGCAACCCCTGGTCTGAGTGCCAACATTGTAACAACTTAGCCAAACTGGCCGGAGTGGATGTATGTTTTCCTGATATAGTGTTTTGGGTTTCTTCAGATAAATACCCAAAAGGGAATTGCTGGGTCCTCCTTTGTCTCTTGTTATAGCCTTTGTTTAAAAGTCTATTTTGTCTGGTATAAGTATTGCTAGCCACTTTTTTGTTTCCATTTTCATGAATATCTTTTTTTTTCATCTCTTTACTTTCATTCTGTTTGTTTCTTTTGATCTGAAGTGAGTCTCTTGCAGACATCATATGTAAGGGTCTTGTTTTGTTATTCATTCACCCATAGTATACCTTTTGATGGAAACATTTAATCTGTTTGCATTTAAAGTAATTGTTGATAGATATGTATTTATTGCTATTTTATTGTTCATGTATATATAGTCTTCTTCTTAAAAAAGACCCTTAGACATTTCTTGTAATACTGGTTTGGTGGTGATGAACTCGTTCAGATTTTTCTTGTCTGGGAAACTTTTTATTTGACCTTTAATTCTAAATGATAGTTTTGCTGTGTAGATTAATCTTGGTTGTAGGTCCTTGCTTTAAATCAGTTTTGATATTTCTTGCCATTCCCTTTTGGCCTGCAAAGTTTCTGTTGAGAAATCAACTGACAGTCATATGGGCACTCCCTTGCAGGTAATTAACTACTTTTCTCTTGCTGCTTTTAAGATTCTTTCTTTCTCTTTAACCTTTGGCATTTGAATTATGATGTGTCTCAATATGGGCCTCTTTGTGTTCCTCTTGTTTGGGACTCTCTGTGCTTCCTTCACTTGTAAGTCCATTCCTTTCTCCAGGTAGGGGAAGTTTTCTGTCATTTCTTCAAATAAATTTTCAATATCTTGCTCTCTCTCTTCTCTTTCTGGTGCCACCATAATGCAAATGTTGGTGGGTGCATTGGCTCTGGGGCCTGATGGGAGGTGCAAATCTTCAGATGGTTGCTACTTGTGTTGAGCTTGGAGGTATCCAGGAGAAGTGAAGCTATGAATCAGGGCAGGCTGATTCACAGCATAAGACAAAAGAAGCCAGTTATATGGCAGAGCCACTGGAAATGTCTTGAATGAGACTGCAAGTAGGGAGGGGCAGGGTCTCAGGGAATCACCAGGGTGGGGTGAAAAGTGTGAGCCAGGTTGAAGGAGATTCAGATATGGTGCAGTCTGTCAGCTCTGTGGTGGGGAGGGCTCAGTAAAGGAACAATGGCCACTGCCAGCACTTCTGCCTGGGAGACGCTGCCCTCCAGCCCCTCAGATAATTTATCTCCTCCCCCAAATCCCTGGTTCCTTTCAAGCTGCTGCCTCAGCACTGGAGCTCAGAGGGAGTGAGTCTGAGTAAGTCCATGTGTGGGCCCTATAAGAAGAATGCCTGGGATTCCAGCAGCCCTTCATCTCACTCAGCCACAATCCATGAGCTAGAACTTATGGAGATTTTTCTTTCCAGCACTGGAACCCTAGGTGTGGAGCTGAGACCCCTCACTCCTCAGGGGGGGCCTATGCAGCAAAGATATCCCCCCTGATTTTTAACTGCCACATGTGGGGTGGGGCCAGTTTGTTCCATGTCTCTGCCCCGCTAACTGTCTCCATGTGGATTCCTCTTTATATCTTTAGTTAAAGGGCTTCTGTTCAGCTAGATTTCAGGCTGTTCTGAATGATGGTTGTTCTGTAGTTTGATTGTAATTTTGATGTGGTTGTGGGAGGTTTTGAGTGCCATGTTTACCTCTCCTTCATCTTAACTGGAAACTGCTAACTAGCTTTTTGATGTTGGCAGACATTTTGCTTTTGCTTCCTCATCCGTAAAATGTGATGAAGTTGGACTTTTTATTTTGAAATAATTTCAAACTTATAAAAAAAGTCCTAAAATCAGTACAGAAAATTCCTATAAAATGCTATTCATAAAAGTTTCACCAACTGTTACAATGATGTCTTATTTTATAGCAAAAGGATACAATCCAGGATCACATATTCACTGTAGATTTTATGTCTCTTCCATTCTCTTATATCTAGAACTGTTCTTTAACCCTTCCTTGACCTTCATGATCTTAAGAAATTTGAATATTACAAAAAAATAAATTTGAAGATTAGAGGCTGATTATTTTGTAGAATTTGGCATTGTCTGGTGCTTCCTTTTATTAGATTCAATTTCTGCATGTCATAGTAGTGATTCTGTGCCCTGTCCCTGTATTCCATCAGATGGCACTTTGAATTGTTTTATACCATCACTGGTAATGTTAACTGATTATTTAAGTTATGTATTCTAGATTTTTCCACTGTGAAACTGATTTTTTTAAAATAATTAATATGTATTTCGTTGGGAGATGCTTGGATGCTACATAAATATCCCATTTTTTATTCAACTTTCACCCACTACTTTTGTTGATGTTTCATGCCTGGATTTATTATTATAATAAAGGTTGACAAATAGTATTTTTCAAATTCCATAATTTCTTCTATATTTATTAGTTGTCATTTTAGTGTATAGAAGCTTTTACTATTTATTTATTTACTTGTTTGTTTTTTTCATAATAGACATAGATTTATTCAGTGGGATATAATCTATTACTATCACTGAGTCTTTTGATAAATTCTCTCAGTTTTGAGCAGTGGGGACCCCTTTCAAGCTAGCTTATGTGTCTATCTGACATGGTTCCATCTTTATTTATGCATTTCCTTAATTTTTTGAATAACACATTCCATGCATATTTTATAAATTTTTTCCTAGTTCTAGAATTAGCTATTTAACCCAAGCGGTTCTGGTAGGTATTAGTAATGTATATGCTGATGCTATTGGGGTATCACTGTTTTTAGACTCTGTCATCGTCCAGACCTAGCACATATATATCTATTTATCACCTAGATTTCTACTTTTTCATATTTATACTTCTTTCTCTTTTAGTGAGAAAGCTTGAATTCACTTGCTTATTTATTCAGTTTTCCAATCCCAATGGGCTGCAACCCACTTGGAGGCCTCCCTTCCCTTTACTCCAGCCAGGTCTTTCTCTTTTCTTACTTAGAACTGGCTAATGGTTCTTTGTCTGAATTATTAAGGAAGGAAAGACAAAAGTTAGAAATAACAGAGACCATTAATTTTGAATAAGGAAAATAGTGGCTATAAAGATTATTTTAAAATTAGGATAAATGTGCAATATTTAAAAATTTATCAGTGTAATATAGATTACTGAATTAATAATTTGTTATCTTATTAATAAAGTAAAGTACAAAATATATTTTTAGTTTTCCTGGGTGTACCTTCATTTGCCTGGTCCCTTAAAATCTAACTGTCTTTTCTAGTGGCAATAGTAGTATCTTCAGACTCTGCATTTGCTGTTTATACTGTTTTTTAGTCTTCGAAGGGGAAAGGAATGAATACATGGATTTCTTGATTTCATTTGGCTTACTACTGAGGGTTATGCTCTCCAATATTTTTGAAAAAAAAAGAGAGCATTTTTAATTAAAAAAATATGAGTAAATTACAATAAGCTCTCTAAGGAAAGGAGAATCCAGAAACTTCCCATAGTTTGTGAGCTTTGCAAAAAGTTAAAAATGGAAATGTCCTGACATTCTTATTTTGGAAGGTTGAACTTAAAAATAAAACACAGACATGATTAAACATTGGACCATAACTTTACAAAAACAAAAAGTCTGAGAACAAATAAATCTGAAAAAGAGAGGACAGTGCTGTGGGGCAGGCACTACTCTCCCAAGGAAAAAAATAATGAGTGGGGACCAAATGCATTTCAATGGTCATTGATGATCAGATAATCCTCTGGGAAGGCAGACTGGCATATTTAGTGAGTGTTATAATGAAAGCGCCACAACTTGAAAAACTTGCTTCTTTGATTTTTCTCAGCTATTATTCATTCTTATAATTTTTCTAACACCTGGAAACATGCCACTTTTGACTTACAGGAGCATTTCATTTCCACATTTTTTCCATGGCCATTTCTAAATTTTTGAATTCTGGTTCTTTTTTTTTTATATAAGAGGCTAGTTTTAAAATACATAGTGAGATTCTCCAGCTGTTTTCCAGGATCTCTGCTCCTGATTTTCCCCTCTTTCATGATGAAGATGTATCACCAACTTGTTCCTACACTGGCTGGTGGGTTTCAAGTTTTCTGAGTAAGAAATTTTATTCAGTCATCAAAAGACTGCTTTTAGAGCACTTGCTAGTGCAATGCCCCCATTTGACAACATTGCCTCATATAACATACTTGTAGTCATGGGAATGACTAGGAAATCCATAATAATTATGGTATCCCAGAATTCTCCATGTTAATTTGGTTATTTTAATAAGGTTCTTAGTTTTAACTAACAGAAACTAATTCAGCTTAACTTGAGTAGAGAAGAAAGAATCTTGGAAAGAATCAGTGGAAAGTCTCAAAAATCTAGCTGAGGAAATTAGCAGGAAACAAATGTGGCTCAGCTGCGGGATACACACACAGCCAGGATCTGGATAGAGCTGCTCTGGGTAATGGGTAGCTTATATAGAGAGAACTGGATTAGGAAAGGAGACAGTCCTGTGGTTACAAGCATAAGTCCCACTTTGTTTGGGATAATCTTGATAGTATCTCTAAAAGTCCCATGTCCTAGGAAACTTCTTAGTCCCAGGAAAACTGGGATGGTTGGTCACCATTTCAGTAACATTTGGATGAAATTCTATCTTGGCACAAAAATGAGATTTAAATATTTCAATTAAAGTAAAAGTATAATGCTTCATGGTTAATATAGAAACCCCTGAAATTGGTGGTGGTGGGGGCAGGGGATAAATTCTTTTAAAATAGCCATGTAGCAGGTACATTAACTTAGTCACTGTAGTTAGCCTTTTAACCCATAATTCCATGTAGGCACAGCCACAGTTAAGTCTATATAAAATTTCTCTATGTGCTGTGTGATCCATTTTTTAAAATATATTTTTATTGATTTCAGAGAGGAAGGGAGAGGGAGAGATAGAAACAGCAATGGTGAGAGAGAATCATTGATCGGCTGCCTCCTGTACACCCCCACCGGGTATCAAGCCCACAACCCAGGCATGTGCCCTTGACCAGAACCTGGGACCCTTCAGTCTGCAGGCTGACACTCTATCAACCGGGCCAAACTAGCTAGGACTGCATGATTCATTTTAAGCTCCTCATTCATCTTACTATTTCAGTCTTCACTGAAATCTTCCTTCTGATACAATTGTTTGTTAACTCCTAATATATGATATTACCCTGCCTTTAATTTGTTGGCTGATGTCTTCTGACAAGGGCTTAGCTGAGTTTTATCTACATTATCTTATTTAGTTCTCACAACTCTATGAGGTCCTATGGTATCAGCATTTTACAGTTAAAGCAATTAACTCTGAGAGGTTTAGCTACTCGCTTTTGGTCACATATCTAGTAACTGGCAGAGTCAAAATTGAATGAATATTTATTTGACTTCAGAGTGCATACTTTAGCAACTTCATCTAAATTGCATCTCAGTGGTCACTGACATTTTTTCAATTGTATTTTAGAGGGAAATAAAGTCCTTTGGGCAGGCATATCTGCTGCAGTAGTTGCATATTGGAAAGCAGTGGTTCTCAAGCCTAGAGAGCTTTTAAAAGTCTTGGTACCTAGGCTTCCCCCATAGAAATTTGGATTGAGTTTGTTTGGTGTGGGTGCTGACCATTTTATATATATACTAGAGGCCCAGTGCACAAGATTCGTACACTAGGTGGTGGTGTGTGTATGTGAGGGTACCTCAGCCTGGTCTGCACCCTCTTGCAGTCCGGGAGCCCTCACGGGATGTCCAACTGATGGCTTAGGCCCGCTGCCCATGGGGAGCAGGCCTAAGATGTCAGTTGGACATCCTTAGTGCTGCTAAGGAGGCGGGAGAGGCTCCCTGTGGGAGCTCACTGACCACCAGGGGGAAGCTCCTGTGTTGAGCATCTGCCCCCTGATGGTCAGCCCATGTCATAGCAACCGGTCATTCCGCCATTCAGTTGATTTGCATATTACCCTTTTATTATATAGGAGAAACTTCACTAGGTGATTCTTATATACTGCTAGACTTGTAAAACCACAGGTATAGTATGTTAACTAATATCTCTCTAACTGCAAGACTGTGAACCATAGAGAATGAGGAGCTGATCCTAGGGAAGATGAGACATCAGGAAGGTAGGTATCTGAGCAAACTTGTGAGACTTAAGTTTGATATTCAATTGCAATCAATATATAAATAGACATTAAGGTTTAGATAAGCTGCTGGTCCAAAGGCACATGGACATATTTGAAGCAAAAATCAACCTTATCAATATTCTCATGTGAAGAGATGGATTTATAATTTTTAAAATGCCCTTTTCAGAGAAAAATGTTAATAATTTGAAAATTTTAGGCTCAAGTTATAGTTTAAACAAATATATGTCTTATGGAAAATTTAAATATCATCTGATTACATCAAGGTTTTTCTAAAGAATAATGATCCCTGTTTTCTTATTAACACCAGCACTGTATTGACTTCAGCTGTTTTCACATTTTATCACATCCATTCCCTTCATCATCCACTGTTTCAATAAAAATGCGCAGAACCATTGAAAAAAGCAACTTAGTAACCCACCATGTTGCTCCCTTTAAATAGGTATTTTTCTCTAAATGAAATTGTATTGTATCTGATAATGAGTGAACACAATACAAATCACATTTCTAGCTTTGATTTCCAAAAATCCAATTCTAGTTTTGAACTCTTCCCAGGTGAAATAAAAGTGACTATGAAAAAAAATAGACCAAGGGGAGGATTCCAAGTCTAGACAGCTGGAAACTTGGAGAGAGATCAAAATTCCAGGCAGATATGCAGGTGATATATAGTCACTGAAATAAAAAGCAAGATAAATAGCCAGAAAGGCAGCAGTAATAACCTGAAGATTTTTCAAAACTGATCCCCCTTTTCCTAGGGCAGTAGAGCTTCTGGAATCCTGTTAAGGCAGAACCTGATTCTTAGTTTAGCTAGTTGGGTTGTCAGGTTGAGCACTTGAGTGTTGTGATCTGAGAGGCAGTAGGAGGGCAGTGATTTTTGACAGCATAATGGACAACACAAAATCCTTTTTGATTGAATTATGTCATTGTTAAAGATAGGGTCATTATATTCTCTTGAAACAATTAACTAGCTTGCCCTGAATTATCTGCATAACTGTTGATGCATGACAGCTCTTAGTTGTAAAGAAAAAAGTACATTAAATTTTTGAATGTTTTTGTTCAGGATTTGAAATGACCACACTGAAATCTAAGTTGAAAGTAGTTTCTAGCATAGGACTATATATATCACTTCATAGGAAAAACACAAACTCAGTGTGAAAACAGATGTGGTACTTCGGCATAGCATGAACAGGGTAATATAGATGTTAAATTGGCTCCAAACACCAGCACATATATTTAAAAAAAAAACTTGACAGAGAAAACATATCTCTTGTGAGTGTAGGCAAGACCATCTGTCAAAGGAAGAATTGAAACCATATTTCCATTAGAGGTGGTCATTGATCATTTGGTGAAGATTTCTGTAGACAAATTGCATAGACCATGTCATCTTCCACTATCTTATCTTACGTGTACAGACCTCAGACATTCTTCAAGAAAGGCAATTTTGGGCTCAGAATTTGAACAGGATTGTTAAAAGTGTAATTTCAGGAAAGGAGCTCAATAAACATCAGTGGAGAAAAAGTAGTGGGAATAAACAGAGGCTGTGTGTTGGATCTGGGTACCAGTTAATCAGCTATATACTCTTATAGGCTGAAGCGAAGAAGTAACTCCAATTTAAAAAAATTAAAATAATTTAATTAATTAATTTATTTGGTAGATAAGGGAAAAATAAAAAAGACTTGTAAATGAATTAACTGGAAAATCAATAAAGACAGATTTTTTAAAAGTTTTTTTTAGTGTGGAGAGCTCTAGAAAGAAACATTACCAAATTAATAGACATACCTGAATCATTTGATGGCTTTTTCAGATATAAATATGCATAGAAGTAGTATATTAATAACATTATTATCCTTGAACACTGATAGAAGAGGAAAATGTGTATACTATGCTTTCTCAGTAAATGTAGCTACCTGTTAATTTCTATAAGTTTAGGGCAATTGTTTTTTAAAATGACATATCTTAGACTTTCTATATTTTAAATCTCCTCTATGTGTAATATTAATATTTACCTTAGTGTCTGCATAGTATTCACATCTCATAGGTTTACATACAGATCAAATAAGAAATGCTGTTTAGGCTCTTCATTATTAATATATGATTGCTATTTAACTTTCCCCATGGATATATTTGTTGTCTCCCTAAGAAGATACAAGCTCCTAAGAAGATAGGGATTGGATGATTTACTTTCATATATTCTTTATTGCATTTAATACAGATCTGTGCATGTGGTTGATTTGATTCACATATTTGTTAATATTCTGAAATGTCGAAGTATTTTATATATTCAGTAAACATAAAATTATTTCATCCCATCAATTTCCCTCTTCTGCTATAGCCAGTATCTCTGAGTTTTTAGTCAACTAAGAGAATATGCCATTCTTTGGGAACAATACAAATTTTTTTTCTTTTTCTTTCTACCAATGTTCAAAGATAACATACAGCACTTAACAGATATTAGTTTTTATTTTTCCTGACTAGTTGTGTTAAATATTTGCAAAGTGCTTAACGCCTTTATCCTACTGTCAGTAGATTTATAACACAGCACATCTGAAGAAGAGCCACTTATTACCTGAAAACAATACAACCTGCTAACTTCTGACCCTCACTGAGAATGGACACAACTGTTTCTTTCATGGGTCTCTACCCATGACTATATGTAGAAGAGCAAACAGGGTTGTATGCATTGAGTATGTCAGCAGCTAAGGGTGAGGGCTGGGATGAGGTCAGAAGAGGTTGAAAGGGAACAGTTACAGCATCTTCCTGTGATGGCTGGCCAGGTGCCCCCTTCCTCTGTCTACCTCTCTGGGTTGTAACTGACAGGGTTTAACTGTGTTACAAATGTTTTTAATCTTTACCGTGTTAAGAAGAACCTTAGAGATAAATGTTTCCCGGTTGGGTTTCAGTGATCAGTCTTGCTTGTATATATTCATCATGTCTCCATGCCTTAGTAAGTCAGACTGTGTTGACGTTGGGAAGAAGGTTAGGGAAATACATTTGGGGTTAAATACAAAGGTAATTTAGAAACACTTGCCTGATCATAACTCTGACCTGGAGTGTCAGTGTAAGAGGTTTCAAATTATTCAAAGTCAAACAATTTAACTCATGTAATTATTTTCACAAATCCTGTAATATGGACTGTGTCCTCATTCCATTCTACATAACGTTTAGCCATCTGCATACACGTGAAGAATGTGAGATTTCAAAATGCTCTTATTTTTCAGAATATGAAAATCTGGATCATCACAGTCTCAAGTACTCTTGACACTGGTATTTTTCTGTTTAATTATCAAGAAGCTAGTTTTGCTTTATATTCGAGCATTTATGAAATGGGCAAGCTGGTCTTTTAAATTATATAAAAAAAGATCCCCAAACATATCTACCTTTCTTATATCTACTTCCGTATAAACTTTAATAATTCTAAAAAGCTTCTGATGATGTAATAAGTTCCATTGTTCTAAAATTTTATAATTAACTATAGACCTTAGTGATTAGAGTGTTTTTAAAGTTAGTTCCAATAACAAGTTTACCTCTCTCTGTGAAATAACTAAAAACTGGTTAATATTCCTCCACAAAACACTTAATTTCTTCCCATCTTATTACAAAGAACATATTTCTAATTATCTTTAAAAATTCATTTTAGCTCATTGACTACTATTCCTAAACTCCTATCACTGGCTTTTAGATAAATCATGTTTCCTAACATATCTTTCTAACATACAATAATGCCAGAATATCATGCTTAATGTCTGCTTTAAGTTCAAGGATATATTTTACACGGAAATGGATTTTTAGTACTTGTTGAGAATGACTTCCCTATAGTTTTAATCAAATCCAACTCAAAGAATAGACTGTCCTTGATAATTACTTAACCCAGTTAAGATGAGTGAGCCTCCATCTGCAAGAAATGAAATGTGAATTTAATTTACATTTTCATCCAGCTACTTGAATTATACAGAATGATTCCAAGATAATTTAAAGAGCCAAGGATTTAAAAGTTTTCAAAAATAACCTAATTGGAGAGTCATTTTACTTAGATATTTAAAAACAAAATCATTTCCCTTCTATCTTAGAGCTCTCCTGAACACAGTTAGTTGTAAAGAAAGGAGCTTTAGGACAATAAAGCAGCATTATTACTTCAATGATAAAATTGCCAAATCTAAAGATATGTTCACACAGTCAAACCCAGCAGCATTTCACTGACTGAACAAAGACGAGGCTGTCATGGTATTTCTCTTTGGGAGAAGTGTGTTCATTGCTCAGGCAAATGTATTTCATTTTGAAAGGTTAGATCCTGAGGACAGAATAAAGCAATAAAACATGACTAGGAAGAGCCTTTTTCTCATGCTGTTATTAACATCCATCAGAAACCCAGAGTCTTTTTTAATACCACTTTCAAACTGACTCCTTCCCATCAAACAAAATTACTTATGACTTCATTCATGAAAACAGGGTTTCAGTTTCCAGTCAATAAGGGGCAACATGTTTTTGCCAACCCAACCAACAAGTCAGTCTATTTTACATCTGATAGAAAATGCAGTTTCAGTCAGCGAAATCATTCATAGGTATACAGCAAGAGAAGAAAGCTCAAGCAGACAGGGGCTAACTATTTAATCCACCGTGAACGCTGGGCCATCCCAATAGAATCAGACGTAAATATTTCCCTCACTAAGCCTTCCTTCACTATTTTGAACGGAGCTATGAAGTATGTTTATTTTGAACTTTTGAACTGTCTGAACTTATTCTTTCCCCTGAAATATTGCCTTGAAAATGCTATTTTCGACTAGTCACATGACAGCTAAAGCTGCTGTGCTCTGTATCATTCAGCTGGAAGATATTACTTTGAGAATTGCATTTACTAGCATCAGTCTGGGTTCCCTGAAAATGGGTAACCTGCATGGGGAATAATTAATATTGGCAAAATCGTTATAAACCTCTGCAGATAGACTGTCATACTCTACTGGAGTACATCCCAACTACAAAGCAGCTTTGATTTAATTCATCGTCCATTCCAGATTTGTTTTTCTTTTACAAGCCTGCCCTCTATGCAAGACATCATATAAATAAAATTACTGTTTCTGGCTTGAATCATCACTAGACTTGAGTTAGTGGTTGCATGAAAGGGTAATTTAAACAACAGGCAGGGCCACTGCCTTATATAGAAGACAGGAAAGAGCTCTATCCACGACCATCCTTGGCAGTAATGTTATGTCCAATTAGAATGAATCATATTCACATTATATGTAAAATATATCATACTAAGGTAAACTAAGAGTTTCTCTCCTAGAGTCAAGAATGAAAGGAAGCTTCGAAGGTCATTAGTCTGTCCTCTGGCTTTCAGAGGGCTACAATTAAAAAGTCCTGGAGAATTATCTGCCAAGTCCTTAAAATCATTCAGACAAGTAGGCACCACAGTCTCCTTCTGTAAGTCATTACCAGGTCTGCCAGCCTTTATAGTCAGTAAGGTCTGCTTGCTATTTAACCCAGCCATGAAAATAGTCTCTGGCCCAACTACAGTGGCCCCACAAAAAAAAAAAAGAAAGAAAGAAAAGATAGGCAGAGGATCTAATTTTAAAAATGGGATGGGAATAAAACAACTTAATTCTTTTCTCTTTCTACCTTCCAGAATTTTTGGTTTTCTTGGTAATCAGTCTTTTTGAAAAGCCTCAGCCTATTAAACTGGTGAGACAGGCTCTTATTACAACATGGAACTTCGGCTGGACCTAACTATGCCCCGAATCAAAATACATTCCCTGAAGAAGAGCACACAGGGAAGAGTAGTCATAACGTGGATCCCTGTCCTACCCCGCAGATACAGCAATGTGATAGTAAGTTATGTTAACTGAGAGCTTACTATGTTTTAGACACTGATTTAAGACCTTCTAATATCAAAGCCTCACAATGCCCTATGAGGTTATTATTCCCATTTGGCAAGTGAGAGCATGAGTTTCCGAGAGGTCAGTCTCTTGCCAAAGTCACCCACTAGTTAGTGGCAGAAACTGGGTCTGAACTCAGGAATGTTGGAGTCAAAAATGTGTATTTAACCCCAAGTAAATACCATTTGATAATTAAAAGTTTATGCATTTCTAAGCTTTTGGGATAAACTGAGATAAACACAGAGTAAACTGGAGAGGGCCACAGTAAATAGTAGGAATTCATAAAGGAAAATAATTAATTGACTACATATTTCTGATAGGGTTATGAGAGATCTTATTTTTTATATGTTTTTTAATTGGTTTTTAGAGAGAGAAGAAGGGAGGGGGATAGAGAGATAGAAACATGGATGAGAGAGAAACATCATCGATCAGCTACCTCCTGCTCGCCCTCTACTGGGGATCCAGCCAACAAGCTGGGCATGTGCCCTGACTGGGAATCGAACCAGTGACCTTTTGGTTCATGGGTTTGGCATTCAACCACTGAGCTACACCAGCTGGGCATGAAATATCTTTTGATTCATGGGTTGGCATTCAACTACTGAGCTACACCAGCTGGGCATGAAATATCTTTTGATATGGTGGGAAGTCACTTGTCATGGAGAGGCTGGAGAATTATAAGTATTTTTTGGAAAACTGTAGCTTGCCATTTTATTTTAATTATCATGATTCTTGAGCTATACAATTTATAGACATGGGCAGTATCAAGGTAAGGTTTTAAATATGATAAAACGTTTCGTGGTTGTGAGGAGTAATATCCCAAAAGGGAATGACTCATCCTTTAATTTAATACTCTCACTACTTCCAAATCAACCAGTGGATTACTTTAGAATGTCTCCAAAGATTTTTGTCTGTCTGTTTCTGAAGTAAGCAATATTTTTCCTAATTTCTATAAGATATTATTTTAAACCTTCTCCATTCTCCTCAAACCCTTGACCTTGCATCTCCACCTTCAATTTCTTCAGATGGCTGAGTATCCTAGTATAATGTGAATACAGTGACATAAAAATAGAAACTCTCTCTTCCCCACCACTAAAATGGCAAACATGCTCAGCTCCGACTATCACTTCTCCTTTCCAAGATTAATCCTTCCACCCGTTTTTCTAGAAACCAGGTTCTATGGGTTTCTTTCTCTTTTTCTATTCGTTCCTCTGCTTTTTTTTCTTTGCATCAATCCGTAAATAGAACTCTCTCATTATAAAATTAAATAAGTAAGCAAAATAAAATAACATCATTTTGACCTACTGTCCACCTCCAGTTCCCTCTCAATGTCTCTGTTTGCATACAACTTTCTTGAAAGAATTGAACTTACTTTCATAGCTTGTTAACCTACTAACACATTTCTTCGTTAACAGTATCTGATTTCAGTCCCCCAGTGTTCCTTAATATTTCTATGATCAAAGTTACCACCTCTGTTTTAGAAAGTGCAGTGCTTATTTCTCAGTTGCTTTTGGGCATCATCTACCACTGTTGAGTATGACCTTAGTTCATCCCCTGCTCTTCCATGACACTACACTAACTTGTTTCGTTTGTTTGTTTGTTGTTTGTTTACTTCACTCTTGCTCAGTTTCCTTACTTGTTCTTCCTCTACTTGATAAAATAATTTTGATGCCCCATTCTTAATTGCATCAAACCCCATGACTTTAATTTACAACTATATGCTAATGATTTTTAAATAAATTTAACCCGATATTTCTCATTAGCACCAGATCTACTCAGCTGACTTCCTATAGAACACTACATATAGTTATTCTAACTTATCACCTTCAACACACAACAAAATAAACTCATCATCATTTTTTCTTTGCAATTCTATCTTCTTCCTGTGTTTTCTACTTTAGTGAATAGCAAACCTTTTACTAGTTGCCCAACAATCAACTTGGGTGTTATTCTTGACTAATCTCTTCTTCACCCCTTATATCCATTCAATCTCAGTGTCTTGGTTGATCAGTCACCTACAAAATTCTCTAATCAGTCATCTTATCTCCATAGCTACAAGCCAAACTCAGGTTAGTACCATCTCTCCCCTGGATTTTCTGGATTGTATCTTTTCAAAAGACTTACATGATCATGTCATGCTTCTGCTTAACATCCTTCCTTGGCAGCCCATTGTTCTTACACTAAAGTCCACATGTATTAACAGAACTTAAAACCACTTCCTGGTGGAGGTTCTGCTAGCTTCTCCAGTTTTGTCTTGTGCCAGACTGAAGTGATTTTATTTTCTTGAACACATCATATATCTATGAACTCTGGGCTTTTTGTCCACTGTTTTTGTTGTTTTTTTGAACACTCATTTCTCCAACTTTCTTTTCTTTTACAAATTCTTTAGATCAGCTTTTCCTTGTGAAACTTTTCCTCAGCAATTAAATCTGGGTTAGACATTGTTGCTATGGGTTTTCCATAGCATCCAATCATTCCCTCATCAGAGTTTCTTTTCTTTTCTTTTTTTATCTCTACACTGTTCATTTATAGTTATGCCATCTTAAATTATAAGCGTAATGAAGGCAGGAATGTTATCTGGGTTCTTTGTTATAAATTCAGGGTCTAATACAATTTCAGGCAATCTGTATTTAAATTTACCTGTTGAATACAAAACTGAAGAAGAAAATCAACTTTATCTTTGGACAATAATGTTTATTATTATAGGGAATTTGTATGTCTTGCTATATTTGCTTTTTAATTAATTTAGTGATAATTTATAGTATATGTGGCATTTGAAACTCCAAATTATGTGCCATCATAAAAAGTTTAAATCTCACCAAAGTTGAGATGAGATATTTGAGAAGTCAATTTATTTTTTTATAATTTATTTTTAAATTTCAGGTGTATAACATACACACACACACACACACACACACACACACACACATACACACACACACACACACACACACACACATATATATATATATACACACACACACACACATATATCTTATGAAGTGATCACCACAATAAAAGTCTAGTAACTCACACATATATTATATACACACACACACACATATATCTTATGAAGTGATCACCACAATAAAAGTCTAGTAACTCTCTAATGACCATACATTTGCATTTGGATATTTGAACTGTCTGCAAACTGTGGCTGGGTCCCTGGGAAACAGAATGGAGTCAGGTGAACTGGCCAATTGTTTTGTTTACTGGGTAAACATACTAATGATATTTGCTAGAAGGAAGAGCCCTTAGGTCTGAAATACCCTGTGCAGGTCATTCTGGCAAAGAATTTTCTCTGGGACCTAGAATCTAGAATCTAGATGGCATAGCTACCTGGAGAATGCCATTTCAGCCCTGCAATTCTCTACAGATATAGAATGCAGATGTTTCACAATTAAAACCCAATTGAAGCTCCCATAATTCTGTAGAATCAAAGAACCTCATTTAGAGACCACATCTGTTCTAGGCTCAAAAAAAATCACCTCTGACACAGAAAGGCGCACCCGAGCAACTGCTTTCAATGTCCCAAACCTCCTGCTACTTCTTTTGAGCCTTTGGTGCTGTTTTTCTATGGGACAAATCACAGGTGGTTGTGAATCTGATTTCACAGTCCGATCCTAAGTGATAGCTTAGACTCAATACATCCTTATACTAACTTCACAGTTTTCTGTTGATGTTTATAATGAAGTATTTAATTTTATCAAGATAGCAGGATCCATGGCTCTATTTTTGCTTTCTAAATTCTTTAAGCAGAGTAGTACTTTAAAACACTTTAAATTTACCCATTTGGTTATAAACTATTTGAAGGAAAATTCAAGATCAACTTTATGAACCATAGTAACCTTAACAATTAGTTTGTACATTTTAAGGTATTTAAAACGCATTAAAAAGTTTTATTTCACAAAACATATATATTCTTTCAGAGAACAGTGCTAAGGACAAATATGGGTAATTGCTAAACTGAGTATTATAGATGTACATGATTTAATTAAATGTTTTCATCAAATATCTGTGAATAAAGGCTTCATCACACATTGTACTTGGCCTTACAGTAACAAAAAGCTAAGTATCCATTTATAACAAATGGATTGTGGCGACATTACCTGTTCCGGGATTTCCTGGAAATATGGTTATTCTATCTTCCTCTTAAGGGGAACAATTGATACTTACTGCTTAGAGGCTCTGCTGAGTGGATGGAGGAGGGGAATAGAATAGAGGAAGCAGGATCGGGTTATGAGAACAAGATATATTGCCATGTTTGTGGCAAAGACAGATTGAACACAATGAGTCTCAGAAGATAGCGTATAAATCAGGATATTCTGACATAATATAGGAGAGGTCTTCTAATGGAACTGATTTCATAGTCTTGGTGAGTCATAAAAAGTCTATTTGAAAAACTGCAACGATAATTAGACATCTGCCAAGTTTTCCGTGTCGACATTTGTTGGAGAATTAAAAACTTTCCTGAAATCTGTTTTTTTAAAGACATTTTCTCAGCTAATCACAAAAGATTTTTTATCAGAGTATCCTGTGTGAACCTTTTAAATAAAAAATTTGAGCACTCTGAGAAGAAAGGGGAAATATGGCACAATTTCCTCTCGGAATTTCTGCTCAGTTGAAGAAGTCAGGAGAGATTTCAACTCTATCAAAATGTAGTTGTAATTTTAAAATAGCCAAATTGCTACAAGTACCTTAAAAGTTCTCATGGCAGTCTGTAAAATTTCGCTTTGTAACGATGAAACTTAATTGAATCTCACAGAATATCTTCTAAGAAATTAACAAGAAACATATTTGCTCAATTCAACACAACACAGAAAAAAATATGCTAAATGCATTAAGTTTTTAAAAGTGTGAAAATTCCATTTTTGTCATCCAGCAGCCAATTTTTTCATTCACTACTTTAAAAAATATAAATAACTTGTACTTTTCTAAATTATACTCAGGGAATGATCTCATTAATTAGAGTCCTGTGAAGGAAATTTTTTCTCTGCCCACTCGCATGCAATTAACATCTTATTTTAGCAGCACATTTTGATTTGTCCTTATGTGTGTGTACAACATATCCAGAGATGGTGAAAGATATGCTTACAGTAGTTTAAGAAAATTCTGTGAATTTAAGAACATTTTTTTCTTTTGCCTCCAACCCAATGGCTGAAGTAAATGTGGTAGCTAGTGTGGTTTGGGCTACACATGAATCCTGAAGTGCTTCTTGAGCACAGTCTAGTTGTTGAGTTCACATTCTTCCTTTCCTATGGCTTTAGTCTGAAAGAGATGCCAGCCATTCAATCTTCTCAATGACAGCCAGGCAGGTAATGAGAATGAGTGAAGGGGTGGTGAAGGCCTGGGGAGGAGGCAGCATTGGGGTGGAGGGGCTTACTAGGAGGAAAAAGGGGACATCCGTAATAAAAATAATAAAAAATAAAATGAGTGAAGGGAGTCAGATTGCAGAAAGAAGGGAAAGCTCCAAGTACTATCAGAGAGCACAGTCTCCACTCAACTCTGGTGATGGTGGCCCAGCAGGCCCAGGGGAGAAGAATCTTATGTTTCAAAAGCATTCTTGACTCACTACCAATATGTGAATTCTCTCAATTTTAAATGCTGGCCAGACAAATCAAGAAATAATTTGGGGCCCAAGAACTGCCTATCTACACTAATAAAAGAGAAACATGGTAATTAGCGTACGACCGCTACCCTTCCCATTGGCTAATCAGCATATCCTTATGCAAATTAACTGTCAGCCAAGATGGCGGCC
>NW_005371324.1:10803088-10820368 GCF_000412655.1 Myotis brandtii
TGAGGGTGGCATCGCAACCTCCCGATCTGCCCTGCTCTGTGCATGACGGGGCGGCGCCCCAACTCCCCAATCGGCCCTGCTCTGAGCCTGACCAGGGGCTGCACTTAGGGATTGGGCGTGCCCTCTGCCACCCGGGAGCAGGACTAAGCCAGTAGGTCGTTATCTCCCGAGGGATCCCAGACTGCGAGAGGGCACAGGCCGGGCTGGGGGACCCCCCTCCCCCCCTAGTGCACAAATTTTTGTGCACCGGGCCTCTAGTCCTATATAATAAAAGCCCAGCAACCGAAACAGTGGAACAACCAGAACAACTAGAGACCGGACACCCATGGCCACTCACCCCAGCCAGCCACCCCCCAGCAAGTGGTTAAGGGTGATCAGGCAGGCAGGAGAGCAGTTAGGGGTGATCAGGGAGGCAGGCAGAGTGTTTAGGGGCAATCAGGCAGGCAGAGGTAGTTAAGGGCAATCAGGCATGCATGCAGAGGGGTTAGGGGCAATCAGGCAGTCAGGTGAGCAGTTAGGGGCCAGCGGTCCCAGATTACAAGAGGAATGTCTGACTGCTGGTTTAGGCCCTATACGCAGCTGGATCAGGACTAAACTGGCAGTTGGACATTCTGCAAGGGGCCCCAGATTTTGAGAGGGTGCAGGCTGGGCTGAGGAAGCCGCCCCCCCCCCGCCCGGGTACGAATTTCGTGCACCAGGCCTCTAGTATCTAATATGGGGAGTTTATATTTTGTGTTCCAACCAAAAAACAAAAAATAAAAAACACCCAAACAACAACAAACCAACCCCAAACAAACCCTGAAATATATACATCTAAACTTAGTTAGCTTATCTTCTTGAGGTACATCTTCACTGATTTGTATTTAATGTTGTATATTTTGTTCTAATCGAGAATTGATACATAAAACAACATTATGAAGAATATACCTGAATATGCTACAAAAGTTATCAATAAACATGATCTATTGCTGTTAAATGTCACTTATATACGGATTCACGATACAAATTCATTTTAGAATTTATTACCAGTAAAAAATGTTTTTAAGATAGTGAGCATCACATAATATATTTCATCCTTTAAAAATGAGCAAATGGACTAAAGAGGAAGTGCACTCAAAATTCATTCTCAATCATGGTAATTATTTGAGTTCAAGAGAGTGATTATTTGCATCTTTGTGTATAAAATTTTGGATTTTTTGTTCTCTCTTTAAAGCTGAGTGTATATATATATATATATACATACATACATATATGTATATTTAATATGAGTGTGTGTGCATGTGTTTGCGTGTTTTATTTTAAGTACTTTAAATCATCCTTTGGAAGGTGGGATACAATTTAAGTAGAAATAAAAAAACTGAAATATTTCTGTCATTAAATATATATTAAATAATTTTGAAAATATCCTGACATCAGAAAAAAATTTATGTATTACTGTATACTTTTGAGCTAAGCTTGACTAATTTTTATTGATAAACTTTATTTCACAGTAAAAAAAAAATTATTAGAGTAGTTTTTGAGTAATTGCTTCCTTCCTATATTTTGATCATAATGGAATTAGATAAATAAAAATGTGATAATTTGTCACATTTAATATGGCTAATATAGGTGAATTATTGAGATGTTCATAAAATATGAGAATACTATAAATGGGTCTTCTTTGGAAAATATTAAGAAATTGCACATGTCCAAATTTGGGTCCCCATGCATACATTTAAAGTGCTTTTTATTTACGTTACTTTGCATGTGCTTGTGCTAGGATCACACTAATGGTCTGACTTTTTATTGACTGCAGAGATAACATTTTCTTTCAATGATTCAGTGAAAATGTTTTTTCTAGTAATGCTAATCTAACAAAATGAGATAGGGCTGTGTATATGTGTAAAAGAAGTT
The DNA here is from genome assembly GCF_000412655.1 of Myotis brandtii. NCBI lineage: Eukaryota > Metazoa > Chordata > Mammalia > Chiroptera > Vespertilionidae > Myotis > Myotis brandtii. The sequence continues at coordinate 10,804,982 of NW_005371324.1, forward strand.
TATATTCTCTATTTAAGGTTTTACCCTTGTCCTGAGTGAATAATGGCTTGAAATATGGAATTGTCAGCCTTTATCTCTTCCCTCTCCTGCCAATTCCTAATCTTCCCAGTGGAAAAATGTGTACTTAGGGAGAAAACACAGTAATCATAAGTTTGCATCCCTTTTCAGAAAATGAATATAAATTATATTTTTAGATTTCTAAATGGCTTCAGATTTGAGTGTGCCTAGAGAATTGGTGGAGTGCATGTTAAGTAATATATGCCAAATGCTACTTGTAATTGAGACCAGTTGAGACAAAGATCCTCTCTTCAGATAATAATTTGCATTGTTCTTTCATCAGATTATCTTGCTGCTGAGTCCTTTCCTTATCTTCACACATATCTGAAGAATATTGCACTTTAAGTTCACTGTGTAAGTCCATGTTTCTCTGCCAAGTTTCATCTAGGCATCTGACATATAACAAGCAGCTACATAATGGTGCAGACTAAATAGCTAATGAATGATTACTTTTTCCTCTTCATTCCGTTTAAAGAGTATTTGTGTAGTAAAATATGCTTTGGTTGTCAGGTCATAATAACATATAGCATGAGAAAAGGGAACAAAATGCATGGATTCATCATTAATATTAGAAAATTAATGATTTACTCATTAAACTAAATTAAGAGCTGGCTGAAGGGCTCAATTTATTGTTTATTTAGAGGTTCTGCACTGTACAGTTGTATGATTTACAGACACATATATAAACTCTTCACATTTTTATTTGGCATATTGGAAGAGGCAAATTGTTCATTGAAGTTCTGCATTTTCATTTCAGCTTAGCTCTTACTTACATACTACTTTTAAGAGCTTGAAGAAGTCGTGACCTTTACAAGCTTGTGTTTCCTCAGCTATGCCAGTCTTCATTCATAGAATTGACAGGAGATTCAAGTGATAGAATTTATATCAAATTATTTTTTAGTCTAAAATAATAGCATATAAATGTCAGGGATTTGCACTGTTATTAACTGTTATTCATTTGATTCTCTAAATATTCTGTTAGATAATCTAAGCAGAATCATTCATTTGTTCAACAAATTATTTGCTCAAATCATTTGTTCTATCTCCCGCACTGTTTTAGATCCTGATCACTCCACAGTGTTTAAATTTAACAGAGACACCTGCCTTTCTAGAGCTCCTATCCTAGTGCCAGGGCTAGATAATGTCTGGTTAACCTAATCCTAAGTGAAGATCATTTCAGTCACCCATACATGTAATCATGAGGTAAAACAGGATGATGTGTTAGTGATGACTTAAGATAAATATTGGGAACTTTCACTTCTAAAGAGTGAACGTTAGTTGAGATTCAGTTGATGAGTAAGGAGCAGTTAGTTGAAGAAATTAAATAACATTTCAATAAAGGAAAGGTCCTGAGTGGTAGAGGAATAGAAAGAAGGCTTGTGGAGCTGAATATGGTGAACTAGAGAAGATGGAAGGAAATGTTAGATGTGACATCCTCAGTGAAATCTTTGCACCTCACCTCCTAGACCTTCTTGAACATCTAGGCTATGCATCTCACTATAGCCCCTATTTCTTCTATAATATTACACTTACTTGTAATGCATGTTTAATTGTCTCTCATTCTCATTAGACTCCAAACTGGGAGAAAGCCAGTAATACTTTTTCTTGTTATTTTATCACCAGCACCCAGAACAACTTAGCGCCTAGTGGATATAGAAATTATGTGATGAAAAAGGGAAAATTATACAATGAAGTATTATCTAAGTCAGCCAGGTTCATCTTCCTCAGAATACTTAGTCCAGTATTCTTTTCACTACTTCTTGCTACCTTCATAGAAGAAAAAGATCTGTGTTTTAAAGTTCTGACAGATTTTTGCTTTTTTCCCTAATCCAATATAGACTAGTGAGGATATGCACATCATTGTGAAATGTTAGATATAAAGGTAAACACTTTTTTCAGTTAGGGTGGCATTTGTGGAGAACTTCAGTGGGATAAAATCAGAGTTAATTAGAAAAAGAAAAAGATGGTTATAGAACCTGTGTCTTGAAATTTGGAAGACACAGATATGGAAGTCAGAGCTGTGAAATATGATTAATAGTATAATTTACTCTCATTAGGTTTTAGAAACTAAATAAAGACATATAGACTATGTAGCTAATGTTAATGTGTGAAACATTTTTAATGAAACATTTAATGGTTACTTTTCTTAATAATTGTATTTTTCAAAAAATTAATTTTCATAGAATAATAACCAATTTGTTTTTTATAGTTTTTAGGAAAGTACTTTTATCCAAAAAATTAGTGTAATATTATATATGCAATATAATAACAATTCAAAATTATTGAAATTACTTTTGATAATAAAATTACTATCAAATAACTGGTATTATGATACAATATAAAATGTTTTTCTAAAATGTTCTGCTAAAAATACTTTCAACCAAAACCTCTGAGTCACAAATAATAAGGAAAAAAGGAAAGATGAAAGTCCTAACCATCTTGCATTTGAGTCAGAGAAATTATACAGTAAACATCAAAGAGATTGAAGCACATTTATTGAATGAGAATTTTCCAACTCATATTGCTGATCATACTTCAAGAGACAGGCACAAAGTATTTCTTCTAATTTAAATTATAGTAAAAACTTATATGCTATCTTCTTGATGGTTTTGTTAAAAGTTAACTACAGGGGAAGTGAAAAAAATGATTGGAGAATTTTCATAACATCAAGAGAAATGTTCACAGTAAGAGTCAGCAAAGATGTTTAACCTTCTTTGCAGCTACTTGCATATCACCTGAGGACATGCTTCTTATTGATTAGAGAGAGAAAGAGAAAAAGAGAGAGATAGGGAAACACAGATGTGAGAGGGAAACAGTAATGGGTTGCCTCCCATACTTGCCCTGACTGGGGATGGAACCCTCAACCTAGGTCTGTGCCCTGACAGGAAATCTAACCTGCGCCTTCTTGGTGTATGGGTGACACTCCAACCAACTGAGCCACCCATCCAGGACATGCACAGATATTTTTTATTTTCCTATCCTAACACTTGTATGTATGAAGCCGTACATCGTCTAATAAACACAGGACCCCCCTCCCCCCCGCCACCAGCTTATCTAGTACACCTTTTTCTTTTTTTAAAAAAATTACATTTTAACTTTTACCATTTTCAATTACAGTTAACATAAAATATTATATTAGTTTCAGGTGTATAACATAGTGATTAGACTTAATAATCTATTCCTTGTTCTGTTCCATCTCGCATATTATCTCTGTGTCTCTCTCTTACCTTAAGCCATAGTCACAGGCTGAAGATATCCTCTCTGCTGTTATTAGACCTTCAGATCTTCACTGGCTGGTCAAATGTACCTGGAATGGTTAATGTTATGAGTCAACTTGACTTAGCTAAGGATTGCCCAGATAGTCAGCAAAATATTTTCTCTGGTTGTGTCTGTGAGGGTGTCTCCAGAAAAGGTTAGCATTTGAATCAGTAGATGAGTAAAGAAGGTTGTTCTTTCTAATGCGGGTGGGTATCATCCAGTCCACTGAGGGCCAGAGGAGCTCAAAAAGATAGAAGAATGTTGAATTTGCTGTCTCTACTTGAACTGGGGCCTATAACTTCTCCTGCCATGGGACATCAGCACTCTTGGATCAGAGAGCAATAACTTGCTCTCTAAAAACTAGAGTCCTTATTTGTAGTATTTGCCAGTTTCTATGGTGTAAATGCTCCCACCATGTAAATAAACTCAAGATTAAGATAATAGGAAATAGTAAAATGTAGCATAGTAGAAAGTGGATATATATATATTAATAACTCTTTTATTAAAAACTAACTGGCACAATTCCTGAAAATTTAACAAACAAATCTCATAAATTATTACAAACTGGCTCCAGTGCACAATTGGGAGAGAGGAAAAGGGTAGATATATCATCTGGGAGGTTGTTGCTTTAATCTAGACACAGAGTAATGAGAGCTTGGACCATATGGTGACTGAAATATAGAAATGGAGGAAAGCTCAGGAGATGATGCAGGAGAGAATCAATAAACTTCTCAAAGGAAGGGTAGAGGTGGAAGGATTTGGAGGCTGTCTCTTTGAGAGAAAGGAGCACATTTTATGAGATATCATCAAAAGCAAGAAGAGGTGTGGAATTGGGAGCAAAGTTGAGAAGTTCATATTGGTTTGGATCAAACTGCTGTTAAATGTCCAAGAATTTTGGCAGAATGATAACATAAAAATGAAGACACTGGTTTAAAAAGCAGAGTCAAGGGTAAACATTTAACCATATTGGGAGTCAAGTCTATGATAGGCGGGTATTAATGAATATAGACCAGTCTTTCAGAATAATGCACATATTTAAAATGTGGAGAGGTCTGAATTTATTTAAAAAAAAGAGAGAGCCCTAACTGGTTTGGCTCAGTGGACAGAGTGTTGGCCTGCAGACTGAAAGGTCCCAGGTTCAATTCTGGTCAAGGGCATGTACCTTGGTTGCAGGCATATCCCCAGTAGGGGGTGTGCAGGAGGCAGCTGATCGATGTTTCTCTCTCATCGATGTTTCTAACTCTCTATCCTTCTCCCTTCCTCTCTGTAAAATATCAATAAAATATATTAAAAAAAAAAAGAAGAGAGAAAGAAATCAGTATTGGAACTGATGTTAAGATACCACTCTACTAGAATTTGCCGTGTATTGAATCTAATTTTTCTATTAAGAACTTGGGAGATAAAAATCGGTGCTCAAATGAGCTCTTTTGAATGTGATGCATCATTTGAAAATGTAATAACTAGTAGGAACTTCTTATTAAAAAGGGCAAGATTAATGCCCAGGGAGATTGGAGAAACAGGCCTAGTGAGGGCAGTTTTTTTTTTCTCTTTGTTTTTCTTTATACCTTAAAAATATCTCTTTAGGCTCATCAGGTTGAAGTGGGCTCAGTTAAATTTCCTAGCTGTTAATTTATAATATATTCAATATCACATTATTTCTTTCTTAAGAGAGTCCTGATATTTTAGCTGGTTTTGAGATTTAAGAAAATTAAAACAGAACTCAGAGCTGCAGAGTCATTTATTGGCCAGCACTTCAAAAACAAAATGCAATCCTATTGTTGAGGAGCCCTGGAGGCCTGTATGCTGTGAGGTCATCTGTCTTCTTTCAAAGACTGATGCTCCACATCTTCCATGATTGAGCAAGAAAAGTGACAGCAGGCCAGTTGTAAATTTACAGGTCAAAAGATGCTCAGTGGTGTAAATTACATTACTTTGAAGTCTACATCTATTGCGGATCCCTTTGGAAAATTAATTTTATTCAACAAATCTCTTCCATCATACAAATATTATTTTCAGAGAAAAGAAGACATAGCTTTAGAAAATAGAAGTGTCTGTAGGAAAACATAGTAAGAAAAAAAACTTTTAAAACTCTGTTTAAGGGCATAAGTCTCCTTTGGGACCACTGAATAATCTATACCCAAATGAGTTTATTGGGGTTGTGGTATAGAGCAAGGGCATATACACACTTAGTGATTCTATTAGAATGATGAATAGGATTGGTCATTTAGCAATTCATCTCAAGAAATTATGATTGAGATCTTTGTATAAACCCAGATTCTTTCTTTTTTTCCTTTCTTTATGCAATTATTTTTACTTAAAGTGGTGGGGTGCAGTTTTAATTTATGTATATCTTTGTGGTGAGCATGTTAAAAAGGAAGGGCAGTTAGCTATGTATTGATTTCTGATGGGGAAAGGGAGAGATAGAAGGATTTTGAGGATGTACTCTCAAAGTCCCTATTGGTCGTTCTTATGAGCTATATGGAGGTACATAGCAGGGACATTAGGCAGGAATACGGTAGGCAGCTTCTAAGATGGGCCCCAATGAAGCCAGCTTCCTGGCGTTCATGTTCATGTACAAACCTCTCCAAATGACTGTGGGCTGGACCTAGTGACTTGCTTTTGCTAAATAGAGTATGGCAATAATGATAAGCTGTCACTTTAGAGACTGGATTACAAATCAATACTGCGTTATGTCCTATTTGTGATATCTTTCTATCTAACTTGCTTTTTCTGATCCTTGCCAGATGCCATTTTTGAGCCAACCTATGAAGAGGCCCATATGACAAAAAACTACATGTGAACTTTCACAAACATATGAGTGAGCTTGCAAACAGATCCTCTGATATTCACACCTTAAGATGACTGCAGATCTGGACACACCTAAATTGCACCCAGATACTGTACACACAGAAACTAAGAACGCTAAATATTTTTAAAGCCACTAAATTTTGGTATAATCAATTGCATACAATAGATAGCGATTACTGAGACAATCCATTTTCTATTTATCCCAGACGTGTACAAATAAGTACCACAAGTCTACAAGAATGACTATATCAAACAGGGGCAAGGTGGAACATACATGGCACTTTACAGAGTTCAAATAAGAATAGTTTAAAGAACTATTTACAGAGGGGCATGAAAGGTTATGGAAAAAAAATAATGATGAAACACTAAAAGCTAGCCTTATTGGGTAGCTCTCAACACTTGCAGGCCTGAAGGAGTCAGAAGAAGGAACAGTTTTATTGAGATGCATAAAAATGACTGGAGCCTCTGAAAGCTGGCCACCATCCAAGAGCTCTAGCCTTGACATGAAGCTACCTCCATATCCCATTGGCCAAATCCAACCAGAAGTCAGAAGGCAAGCAAGTCTTGGGGATGCAGCCCTGAGGTCAGTCTCTCAGGGCATAGACCAGGACATGGAAAGGGTGGGTGATGTATCTCTAGGGATGTGAAGAAAGACTAACCAGCACAAAAGATATTAAAACTTGGAGATTCTATGCAACCTAACAATAGGGAGATGGTGGTGGTAAAGAGGGTGTGTAGTTCTTGGGGAAAGTTGGATGCTGCCTTTCAGCAAAATATCTGGCTTCTTCATCCTGGGAACGAACTATGCTACTATTTCTATCATCTTTTGCAGTTTGATATTCCATATTACAAAGTCTGGCAATGGAAAGAGCAAACTCAAACTGCTTCTAGATCTGGCCCATAGAAACCTTGTATGCACTTTATTTTATGCCATTTTCTACTTCTTGTGTTGGATGATGCTCCTGCAAGAATACTTTGGAATCCAACTCTTGATTTTGGTAAATTGTTCCTGGAGGCATGGGTCCCTAAGTGACGGCATGGAGCAGAGCTGATCATTAATCAGAAATAACTCAGAATTGTTATGAAAGCATGAAATATATGATTTTTATTTTACTTTATTTTTTAAAAATATTTTTTATTGATTTCAGAGAGGAAGGGAGAGGGAGAGAGAGATAGAAACATCAATGATGAGAGAGAATCAGCAATAGGCTGCCTCCTGCACACCCCCTACTGGGGATTGAGCATGTGCACTGACCAGGAATGGAACCCTGACCTCCTGTCTTGGGTCGACACTCAACTACCAAGCAACACTGGTTGCACTATATATGATTACTTCTTAGAGATATAATATTTTTGAGAATTTCTCCCTTCTTTCATCCTAGCCTATATTTATTAATATAAGAGGAAAGAGGTAAAACTTTCTTAATAGGGCTTTCTATTATACACAGATAGTCATTGGCAACCTGGCATCCAAGTAATGCTGTCTTTATACCTAAATTTGCTTAGTATTAGCTAAGATGGGTTAAGATTCTGAAGATCCAGTAAAGACCCTTCAGTTTAAAATGACAAAACACATAAACAAAATCCCTAGTATGGCTGATTATATTTTCCTAAAATGGCTAAAACATGATATACAACCCCACATGCTTTTCTTAAAATTTGTCTTTAATACTTCTCCCATTGAGATATACAGTCTATGATGTTCCCTTTTCTGAAATCTGGAGATCTTGTGAATACAACACAAATTATGTCTTTTCCAAGGATAGGTTACAAAAGGCAATACAGTTTCTACCTGGGACACTCACTCTTGGGACCCAGCCACCATACTGGGGGTAAGCAGGCTGAGAGAGACTACTCAGCTGTAAATGTGGGCAATTTCTTATAGAAAAGGAACAAAGACTCAGAAGACTAAACCAAGAGCCCAGAAGGTGAAACCAAAGCTTAAAGGAAAGAGACAAGAGCCACAGAAAACAACTCATAGGCAGTAGGACTTAGTTTCATCAAAATAAATACTACATTTCAAAATTGCTATGGAACAATGTTTACAATGTGTTCCTTGTTTTCACCTCCTTTAAATTGAAGAGTCTATAGCATTTATCCTAAGAATATCCTGCCATTGTATCTGGGGTGTGTATAGGGCAGATACCTTTGGTTCATAGGTTCAATGGAAATAAATGGCACTGAAGGAGTTATATCCATGTTATCATATTTGAAGAGCCTGATCTGCACTTGGACCTGATTTAGATACTAAGAGCTTAACTTGAGCTGAGGGTATAATTGGATTAGATTTGGAGATTTTGAAGGGGATAAAAATATAATTGCATATGAATATTTAAATTTTGGGGGACAGAGGGAAGATGGGGGAAATTGTATTTCTAAAAAAAATATAGCTTCAAACTTATTTCCCTCTCACATGCTCTTATTAAAATGTTCTATAAGATTCCTTACACTGAGAAATAGGGAAATCTAAGGTTTTTATTTCCTTTTAATTTGGGTGCACTTGTGATTGCAGCAGAAGCCACACACATGTCACTTAGAGTTTAGATTATTAAAGGCAAGAATGTTTCTGCCTGGTCCTCTTGAAATTGATGCTCTAAGACAGGGGTGGGCAAACTTTTTGACTCGAGGGCCACAATGGGTTCTAAACTGGACCCGAGGGCCGGAACAAAAGCATGGATGGAGTGTTTGTGTGAACTAATATAAATTCAAAGTAAACATCATTACATAAAAGGGTATGGTCTTTTTTTTTTTTAGTTTTATTCATTTCAAACAGGCTGGATCCGGCCCTCGGGCCGTAGTTTGCCCACGGCTGCTCTAAGAACTCAAGCAAAATTGCTGTAGCCAGGATTGGAACCAGCTTCCTGCATTTCCTACCAGATATATGAGTTAACCAGCCTTCAGATGATTTCAACTGCAAGACATTTTGTTATTGCCAGCCTTTGAAAGGAGGAAAGCTCTGCTCTTTATGAATGCCTAACCAACAGAATATGTAAACATAATAACATGGTTGTTACCCCATTAAGATTGGGTAGGTTTTTCTTTGCAGCTATAGTAACTGGAATACCCCGTTTCCATTGATAGCCCAATAGCCCAATTCTATAATTGATGATTTCTGAGGTATCCAAAAGTAAAGACCTTAGAAATTTCAAAATGTCACAATCTATCTAGTAGTTTTGTAGACTAATCTATTAGTCATGACTGCATTACTAATTATAAAAACTATCATAATTACTTTGCTCTTATCACTTCATCAATCAATCAATTTGGTACTACTGCTTGACAGCCACAAGTATATTCACCTTGAATTTACAACAAATGTAGCATAGCCTTGATGTATTATGCAACCTGGGGCTTTAAAGACACCATCCATATATTCATACGTTAATATTAATCATATCTATTTATCTATGAGAGACTCTAGTAAGGAAGGGAAGATACATAGATAAACATGTATAGTAAAAATTGGTGAGGAACCAGAAGACCTGAATTTAGTTGTAGCTCTGCCTTGGAGATGTTAAGGGTATGCAGAAGTCCTTTCAATAACTTTTCCAACATTCAGGTTTGTTGTATAGAATTCTGAATGAAAGAACTAGGATTCATCCCAAACAAGAAATCACTTTATAATAATAATGCTGTGTCATCTCTGAGAACCTCCAAATAGGCCTCTTCCTGTGAAAGGCTCACTAAGATAATGTAGCCTATATCAACATGGCAATGCTAATGAAGGAAGGCAAGAGGATCCATGAACTCTACATGACTGGGTTATTGCCTGTTGTCCAGGGTAAAGAAAGATTTTTGTAACTCTCAGAAATGTGAAGGAACTGTACATTAAATCAGCTGTATAAATTATGAGTCATATCTCATCGTTCTACTTGTTCTTTGACAGTGTAAAAATCTTTTTCTCTAGGTAGTAAATAAAAATAAAGAATGATGGATACCATTTCATAAAGAGACATTCACTATTGCATCAATGTTTTCCTGTGTCCTAAACAATAATTTATTGTTTGTATTTGCTCTTCTTTGTAGAATAGAAACCTTTTCTTACTGCCTTAAGGATGCCCTCTATTGGTTAGAGCAACTCTGACTTTTCTTCTTTTGCTGTGAGCTCTGTGCATTAGATGATGGTGATATATGGGGCAAAGCCTAGTCAGATAATATTGTCTAAAGGACAATACTGACAATGCTAATTCAAAACCTGCACCTGAATATGGATTACCAATTATGATTCTCTGGACCAAGGCATAGGCTTTCATTTGTTTAAAGTGTACGTCGTAGGTGATCAGATATGAGGAGCTCAGTTCTGTCTGTTGCACTGAGATTCAGACTTTTTCCTCCAGATTCAGTCAATGTGCAGTGACTGAACATAATAAGCCACGCCTCATTTCATCTTCTTCCCTAGAGGGAGATTCTGCTTGAGTTGAACTGATTTAACAGACAATATTGAGAAGGCCTGTTGAAATTGTACATGAGGGATCTATTTGCAGGAATGCTGAAGGAATCTCCCAGGGAAGTAGCTCATGCTCAAGAAAAGCAGAGTTAAGGTGCCCAAGCTTGCTCAGGACACAGAGAGGAACCAATATTTAGTATAGTATTAGCTATGACTCTTTTAGTCTCAAATATCAGAAACTAATTTCCAACTAGCCTTCTTCATCTCTCAGCTAGACTTAGTTGTATGCTGGAGCTGACTGGTACCAGCACATGAAAGCTAATAAACTTGGAAATTCAGTGAGCTGCTTGCTAAACCATTGTTAGCTTGAAACTGGCCAGGGTAGGAGGTTTTATACCAACGAATTTGGTGAACATACAAATATTCCTCTCCTCCTCCCCTAGCAGGTTGTTAAACCTTTACTGGAATACCACTGGCTAGACTTGACTCCTAACTGGCCTCCCTGCATCCATCTGCAATAGTCATTGTAATGGTTTTTAAAAAGCAGATTATGTCAGTTCACTGCTTAAAACTACCCAAATGACTTCCCATTGTACTTTTGAAGCAGCATTGCACTGTGTCAACTAAATTGGAACGTTGTCTCCAGAATTTCTTTTTGTATATGGTTCTGGGCTAGCTTTGACCTCAAAAGAAATTTGTTTTAGATTTGGAAGGTAGAAGTGAAAGAGCAGCCATACTTGAGCTTGGAAGGTCAATGTATAGACAGGCACTGTTGCCACAGCCTCCTCAGCTTGCCCTTAGGGTTTCCAGCTCTTCCTCATGAGGTCCAATTTGTTCTTTTATATCCATACTTTATCTCCTACTTTTCTTCTCAAGTGCCTGCTCCAATGACCTCAAGCCCAGAGCCAGACAAAGAAGCAACAGCTGGACAAACTGTTGAGCCAACTCCCACAATTGCATTAAACTTTCTTTTTTTATATCATTCCCGCTGGTTCTCCATCTCTGATTGAACCCTAACTGATGCAGCTTAGAGTGAAAACCACACTTGTCACTCTAGCTTGTACACTGTAGTTCAACATGCCTCTGCATCCAGCTCTGACCTTGTGATGGACCACTGTTCCCCTCGCTCCCCACTGTTGCCACATGCCTTCTTTCTGTTCTTAGAACACAGCCATTCTTGCTCCTTTAGGGCTTCGTGTTAGTTTCTCTTTCTGCCTGATCTGAACGACTGCTTCTTTACCTGAGCTTTCAGTTCAAATGCCGTCTTCCAAGAGAAGTTTTACCTGGCCACCCTATTTACAATCTAAGGTGAAGCTACTATAATTTTTTTCAAAGTTCTGGTCACTCTCTGATATTTTTCTGTTATTTATTTGATTATTATCTTTCTTCTCCAAGCAGAAACCAAATGCCTCAGAAGCACAAATCTTTTTGGCCTGCCCACTTAGTAAATACTCAATAAATATCTGTTCAATGCATATTAACAATCCCTTCATTGTTGTTTTACACTGTATGGAAAACAGAGTGAAGGTAATTTTTGATGATAATTTTTTTGGGGGAAAGCACATTTTTTGGTGAAACTGGCTTGATGATTGTTTGGGGCAAAGAGAGAAAAGAGAGAGCTAAGTGAAGGGGGTTGAGAGAAAAGGGAAAATAATGTTATGCTGTACACTGTATTTTCTGAGATTCCAATCCATGTGTTCATGAAAGATTAACGCATTAAAATTGATTAAGGCAATTTTTCCCTAACTTGAAAGTGAACTCAATTTTATATCCATATTAGCTAAAAAACAAATAAAGTTTAGAGATTTTAGAGCCCAGAATCAGAAGGAGCCAGAAGAACATAAACCTCTGGCTATTAAAGTTATCTGTAACAGTTTATAGAATTAAAAAAGTACAGCACTGGGACTACTGAGGGAATCTTATCTATCTTTCTGGTGGCAGAGACACTCCAAGTGACATCTGTATCTCAGAAGTCAGGAAGGAACTTTAGCTTAATAGTTAAGCATGTGTCTTTACAAGCAAACTTGGATTCATAGTTACTCTACCACTTACTGAGTCTATGACCTTAACTATTAAGTTATTTATACTCTCTATGCCTGAGTTCCCCACCTGGACTTCAGTGCTAATAACAGTACCTACCTTATAGGTTTATTGTGATGATTAAATAAAAAAAAACATTTAAAACACTTAGTGTTTACCACGTTATAGTCAATCATGTGTTAGGAGTTATTTTAATCTAGATAACATGCATTTCCTTTTCTCCAATCAGAATATGTGTTTCTTGAAGTTGGATATTCTGTATTATATGTTGGTGCTCTCCATACCTCACCTTGTTCTGTTTCTATAATAGCCAAGCAACTGTTTATTATATTACATGCTTTAAAATCAAATTTATTGGCATTCATATATAAATACATCACAGTTTATAATTAATAACTATGTCAATAAATTTTTTTCACATATATCATGAAGAAATAGTCTGTGCATTTGATAAAATTATATGCCACAGATTTTGTACCATAAAAATTCCTTCTCTGGTATGATCTAGACAATGAGTCTTTTATAAAAATTTTAAATATTTTAATTATTATCAGTTTTTAAAAAGATTGACAATACCTTTATGTGTTATAAAATCCAGAATATATGAAAGGTCTTACAGTGAAACATTAGCTTTCCTCCCATACTGGTTCCCCACATCTTAATGTCTTTCTTCTGACTATGTAACCACACTTACCTTCTGGACATAGTTTGTGCCTCAGAGGCGCACACAGATAATGACTGCAAGGCACAGGCTTTCTTTCCCTGACTCAAGTAGTGATCAGTTGACTTAAGAAGTTCAACCACGTGTTCACACATCCCTCAAAAACTCCTTAAAAGGAGGAATAGTCAGATAAAGGCATCAGGGGTTCTCTTGCTCTGCTCTAAATACATGGAAAATTTAAAACCCCAAAATATCAACAAAAAAATCTATTCAGTATTGAAGCTAGCTGCTTTCTATGTGAACTTTCTAATTAAATGATAGAGAAAAAATTTCTATAAGTTCTCAAGGAAGTAAAAAAAAAACCCCTGTGGTTTATTCATTTATAAAATTAATAATTAAACATGGTTATTCAATTGTTTTCATGCAATATAAATTATGTAATATGAAATGGAAATATTATCAAGAGTAAATAAAAAATGCAAGTTAATTTTAATGTGCTAGGTCAAATTTTTCTATGGTAGCTTCTATATATTGTGGTAGGGTAACTTCATCATACTACATGAACTATTTTTTATATAAACTTTTATATTTAATTAATATATTTTATTGAAAAACTATCTAAATAGGAACTTTTAATTTCTCTATTTTTTTTCCTGAATATAAAAGAACTGCATGCTTATTATAAAAATTTTGGAAAGTACTGAAAAATATTACTGGCAATCTCATTATCCTTTATCTGCCATTAATATTTTTTTTACTTCATATATATGTAATATGCTATATAAAAATATATAAAAATTTAAAGTAAAAGCATTCTGTATATGTTGTATTGTTTCTTGCTTTTTGCCATTTTAACATTCAAAGTGTGTGACTATATCATATATGTAACAGATGCTTTATACACATGTATATACTCCTGCTAAATTTTTTTAAAAATATCATTTTAATAACTACATTTACCTGAGATGTTGTTTCACTTGATGGTTAAGAGTTTGGAGCTTGGCTTTTGGAGTCTAGTACATCTGGATTCATATTGTGGCTCCACATTTACTGACTGTATTATTTTGGACAATTTATCTAATTCCTGGAGATAATAATGGTTCAACTCTATTGAATGTTTATTTGTCTCTCTAAGGGCTTCATATGTATGAAATCAATTTTCCTTTTTTGACAAATGAGGAATCTGAGGCACAGAGAAGTTAGAAATCACTTGAAGATATAGAGTTATAAAATGGTGAAACCAGGATTCCACTTCCGGCTATTGGCCTCCACAGCTTGTGCTCTTGACAACTGTACTAAACTGCCTCATAGTATTAAAATAGCATGACTCCCAGTGATCCCACTTCTAGAAATGTATACTAAGAAACCCGAAACACCAATCAGAAAGAATATACGCACCCCATACGCTCATAACAGCACAATACAAAATAACAGAGATCTGGAAACAGCCCAAGTGCTCATCAGTAGATGAGTGGATTAAAAAACTATGGTATATTTACACCATGGAATACCATGCAGCTTAAAAAAGAAGCATTTCTTACCCTTTGATACAGAGTGGATGGACCTGGAGAATATTAAGCTAACTGAAATAAGCCACTCAGAGAAAGCTAAGTATCACATGATGTCACTCATATGTAGAATCTAATGAACAAAATAAATCCAGAGACAGAGAAGCATGGAACAGACTGATGAATCTCAGAGGGAAGGCGGGGGTGGGTGGGTAGGTAGGGAGTGATTAACAGGAGAATTTACATGCATATATACATAACCCATGGACACAGATAGTAGTGTGGTAAAGGACTGAGAGGAGCAGGTGGTGGGTGGAGGGGGACATCTATAATACTTTCAACAATAAAGATAAATTTTAAAAAATAGCATGACTCTCAGAATATTAGAATTTTAAATGAGATGATGCACAGGGTAAGTATACATTAGATAATGCTTAATCAATAGTTTTTTACTTTTTAAAAAGTTGAATTGTGGCCCTGACCAGTTTGGTTCAGTGGATAGAGCATTGGCCTGCAGACTGAAAGGTCCCAGGTTCGATTCCGGTCAAAGGCATGTACCTTGGTTGCGGCCACATCCCCAGTAGAAGGTGTGCAGGAAGCAGCTGATCGATGTTTCTCTCTCATCAATGTTTCTAACTCTCTATCCTTCTCTCTTCCTCTCTGTAAAA
>NW_005371324.1:10820573-10833390 GCF_000412655.1 Myotis brandtii
ATTGGGCCTAAACCGGCAGTCGGACATCCCTCTCACAATCAGGGACTGCTGGCTCCTAACCGCTCACATGCCTGCCTGCCTGATTGCCCCTAACTGCTTCTGCCAGCCAGCCTGATCACCCCCTAACTGCTCCCCTGCCGGCCAGATCGACCTCCCCTGCCGCAACCCGCCTCCTCTGCCAGGACCTGCCTCCTCCGCGTGAGGCGGCAGAGATGCTGGGACCAGCCTCCTCTGCGCCGTGCGGATCTGTCAGACCCCCAGGCCTCATTGTGTGGAGCGGCTGCCAGGCCCCCCCACCTCTGTGTGCATGGCTATCTTGTGGTGGCCATCTTTGTGGCAGCCATCTTGTGATGATGTCGCACACCAGGGCACGAGGACCACCTAGGCTTTTATTAGTATAGATATGTATGAATTTGACAATTCTAGATACCTCATATAAGAATCATACAGTGTTTGTCTTTATAACTGGCTTATTTCATTTAGCATAATGTCCTGAAGGTTCACCCACATTATAGCATGTGTCAGAATACTTCCCTTTATAAGTCTGAATGATATTGCATTTGATGTACATACCACATTCACTCATCCATTTATGGACACTGGGTTTCTCCTCCTTTTGAACATTATGAATAATGCTTCTATTAATATGGATGTACAAATATATCTTTGAGACCCTGAAATGTACAGTATGGATCATATAGTAATTTTATTTTTAATTTTTTGAGGATCCACCATTCTGGTTTTTATAGTGGCTGTATGTAGCATTTAACGTTCTCAACAGCAATGCACAAGCATTTCAATTTCCTCATATCCATGCCAACATTTATAATTTTTTGGATTATTTCTGAAAATAGCTACACTAGTAGGTGTACACCAGTATCTCATTGTAATTTTAATTTGCATTTTCCTATTGATTAGTGATTTTGAACATCTTTTCATGTGATTATTGGCCATTTGTATATCTTCTTTGGAGAAATGACTATTCAAGTCCTTTACCCTTTTTTAAGTTTGCCTGTTTATTTAGATTGTTGTTTTTAAGTTGTAGGAGATCTTTGTATGTGCTGGATATCAACCCTTGTCATATATATGATTTGCTAATGTTTTCACTCACTTTTTCTATTAACTGTGTCCTTTAATGCACAGGTGTTTTAAATTTCAATGTAGTTTAACTTATATATTTTTTCTTTTGTTACCTGTGCTTTTGGTGTTATAGCTAAGAAATTATTGCCAAATTCAATGTGATGAAGCTTTCCTGTACCCCTGTGCATTCTTCTAAGAGTTTTATAATTTTAGCTGTTACATTTAGGTCTTTGTCCATTTTGAGTTACCTTTTTTTTTTTTTGCATGTGGATATCCAGTTTTTCTATTATCATTTCTTGAAAAACTGTTCTTTCTTGAGTAGTTTTGGTATCATGTATGCAAGAGTTTATTTCTAGGTTCTCTATTCTGTTCCATTGGTCTGAATGTCTGTCCTCATACCAGTATCACAATTTTAATGACTGTAGCTCTGTAGTAAGTTTTGAAATCAGGAAGTGTAAGACTTTCAACTTTGTTCTTCTTTTTCAATATTGTTTTAGTGATAAAAACATATTAATACATATAAATTTCAGGATTGATTTTTCTATTTCTGCTAAACATGCCACTGGGGTTTTGATAGGGTTAGCATTAAATAGATTGCTTTGGCTAGTATTGACATCTAGAATATTGTTCTAATCTATGAACATGTATATCCTTTCATTTATTTGTGTCTTTCTTTAATTCTTTCAGCAACATTTTATAGTTTCAGTGTATGAGTCTTTTATCTTCTTGATTAATTTTATTCCTATTTTATTCTTTGTGATGCTATTATGAATTCATCTTAATTTATTTTGAGATGGTTTATTACTGTATAGAAATGCAATTAATTTTTTGTATATTCATAGATACAGAGAATATTCTGAAAGTTGCCAGATGGTTGGGGGCAGGGGGTTGAGGGGATAGGTGAAAAAGTTGAAGGAATTAGGAAGTACAGATTGGGCCTGGCTGGTGTTGCTCAGTGGTTGAGTGTTGACCCATGAACCAAGAGGTCATGTTTCGATTTCCTGTCAGGGCACATGCCCGGATTGCAGGCTTGATCCCCAGTAGGAGGCAGAAGAGTGCAGGAGGCAGCCAATCAATGTTTCTCATCATTGATATTTCTCTCTCTCTCTCTCTCTCCCTCTCCCTTCTTCTCTGAAATCAATAAAAAATATTTTAAAAAGTAAAAAAAAGAAAAGTACAGATTGGTTACAGAATAGTCATGAGGATGTAAAGTACAGCATAGGGAATGTAGTCAATAATATTTTAATAACTATGTATGGTGTCAGATGGGTACTAGAGTTATCAAGGTGATCACTTTGTAAATTATATAAATGTCTAATCACTGAGTTTACACCTGAAACTAATATAACATTGTATGTTAATTGTAATTAAAACAATAAAAATTATTTTTAAAAATGTTAAAAATAAAATTAATAATAATGTTTAATTTAAAATATTTATATGTTGATTTTGTATCTTTCAGCTTTACTGAATTTATTATTAGCTCACAACTTTTATTTTTATGCACAATCAATCTTTAATAATGTTTCAAATTTCTAAATAATTATTTCTAAAATAAAAATTTGTTATTGTAACTAATATTAAAACAAACATCATTGTAAATATATATCTTAATGCATCTTTAGGACAAATTCCTAAAAGTGAAAGAATATTTTTATGACTGTAAATACTACCAATTTTTTTTTCAGAATGACTTATTCAAAGATAAATTTCAGAAAAAAGGTAAAATCACGACTTCCACACAGATATAAAATCAACTCATGTTAAATAATTTTATTTATAAGAAATGAGGTAACTAAGCAAATGTTTTAACGATTTCAAATGAAAAGGCAAAATAGCACACACAAATATTTAAGGAGTAAGGAATGCCTGGATAGAATAGCAGATGGAGACAACATTAGTTTTTCCACAAAGGGGTTAGCCAATTAAAATCAATGGCAGACAGGATAACATTTATAAATCTAAATTAGTTATTTCTAACTTACAAAGAGTTGCAAAATAACTTAAAGAAAATGAACAGGGCTAGAATATGGTAATCCAAAAGAATGTGCTATAGAGGATACATTTTCCCACTGAAAGGCAAGTAATTTTTCATACAGGTTATACCAATTTATATTTTTAAAAATTAAAGTATAGTTGGTATACAATATTATATTAGTTTCAGGTGTATAACATAGGAATTTAACACATACAGGGTGGGACAAAAGTAGCTTTACAATTGTTTATATGAAAAATAATACAATAATTAATACATAATAATATAATACTGTACTATGTGCTTTTCATACTAACAACCATAAATCTACTCTTTCCACACCCTGTATATATTACTATGTAAATAACACACTAAGTTTACTCTTTTAATAGCAGTTTATATTAGGTCATGACACCTTCTTCTCTTGGCATTAAATATTATCACTTTAAAATCTGTGAACAGAAGAAAAGACATTATATGATTACTAGAGGCCCGGTGCATAAAATTTGTGCATGGGTAGGATCCCTAGGCCTGGCCGGCGATGAGGGCTGATTGGGGCCTTCCAGCTGCTGGCTGGGGCCTTCCTTCATTCCATGCTGCCCCCTGGTGGTCCAACACACATCATAGCAAGCAATCAAACTCATGGTCTCTGGTTGAACTCCCAAGGGGACACTTTGCATATTAGCCTTTTATATATATACTAGAGGCCCGTTGCATAAAGAGATTCATGCAATAGGCCTTCCTTCCCCTGGCTGCCAGCACCGGTTTTCCTCCGGCACCTGGGACCCAACCAAAGCCTTTGCTCCGGCCGCAGCGGAGAAGCCAAGCCTGGAGGCTTCTCCACTCTGACCGCAGCAGAGAAGGCCAGCCTCTTCAGTCTTCAGTCATCTTCAGTCTTCAGTCGTCTTCATTCTTCACTCGGGTGGAGCCTTCAGTCTTCGCTCCGCGCCTGCATATGCAAATTAACCGCCATCTTTGTTGGGTTAATTTGCATATTCATCCTGATTGGCTGGTGGGCGTAGCAGAGTGACACCAATGTCTCTCTTTTATTAGTGTAGATAGATTAACTTAATTTGCATTTATTTGATGACTGCCATGAGAGCGATGAAAGTTTTCACAGACAGAAACTTAAGCATTAAATTCTGTAATTGTTGTTGCATATTCTTGTACCTCATTTTCTTCAAAAAGGTAATGAGACATACATTTAAAAGATAATTATTTTTCCCTAGCCGGTTTTCTCAGTGGATAGAGCATCAACCTGTGGACTGAAGAGTCCCGAGTTTGATTCTGATCAAGGGAATGTACCTCATACCTTGCTTGCAGGCTTGATCCCAGGCCTGGGCCGGGCTTGTGTGGGAGGCAACCAATTGATGTGTCTCTCTTACATCAATATTCTCTCTCTGTCTTTCTCCCTCCCTTCCACTCTCTTTAAAATTTAATGGAAAAAGATCCTCAAGTAAGGATTAACCAAATAAAATAAAAATAAAATAAAAAAGAGAGAATTATCTTGAATAACACCAAATACTTGTTAAATGGCTGAGAAGTTTTTAAAGATAAAATTAAAGGTTATCTATAATAATAAAAAGGTAATATGCTAATTAGACTGGACGTCTTCCGGACATCAGGACATCATTTTGGACATCCTTCCTGACAAGGCTGGGGCTGGAAGGAAGACAGCCCGGGTTCTGGGTGCCTTTGGGCAGCCAGAGGAGTGAAGCAGCCCGGTTCCTAGGGGCTGGAGGGAAGCCGCTGCTGGCCGCAAGGGCAAGGAAGGCCTACTCTTGCACGAATTTTCATGCATTGGGCCTCTAGTAAATTATAAATATCAAACATCCATTTACAGCCAGAATTTTTTTAAAAAAATACTACAATAACCAAAGCCTTTGCTCTGGCCGCAGCGGAGAAGGCCAGCCTCTTCAGTCTTCAGTCATCTTCAGTCTTCAGTCGTCTTCATTCTTCACTCGGGTGGAGCCTTCAGTCTTCGCTCCGCGCCTGCATATGCAAATTAACCGCCATCTTTGTTGGGTTAATTTGCATATTCATCCTGATTGGCTGGTGGGCGTAGCAGAGTGACACCAATGTCTCTCTTTTATTAGTGTAGATAGATTAACTTAATTTGCATTTATTTGATGACTGCCATGAGAGCGATGAAAGTTTTCATAGACAGAAACTTAAGCATTAAATTCTGTAATTGTTGTTGCATATTCTTGTACCTCATTTTCTTCAAAAAGGTAATGAGACATACATTTAAAAGATAATTATTTTTCCCTAGCCGGTTTTCTCAGTGGATAGAGCATCAACCTGTGGACTGAAGGGTCCTGAGTTTGATTCTGATCAAGGGAATGTACCTCATACCTTGCTTGCAGGCTTGATCCCAGGCCTGGGCAGGGCTTGTGTGGGAGGCAACCAATTGATGTGTCTCTCTTACATCAATATTCTCTCTCTGTCTTTCTCCCTCCCTTCCACTCTCTTTAAAATTTAATGGAAAAAGATCCTCAAGTAAGGATTAACCAAATAAAATAAAAATAAAATAAAAAAGAGAGAATTATCTTGAATAACACCAAATACTTGTTAAATGGCTGAGAAGTTTTTAAAGATAAAATTAAAGGTTATCTATAATAATAAAAAGGTAATATGCTAATTAGACTGGACGTCTTCCGGACATCAGGACATCATTTAGGACGTCCTTCCTGACAAGGCCGGAGCTGGAAGGAAGCCAGCCCGGGTCCTGGGTGCCTTCGGGCAGCCAGAAGAGGGAAGCAGCCCAGTTCCTAGGGGCCGGAGGGAAGCCAATGCTGGGAGCAGGGGGAAGGAAGGCCTACTCTTGCACGAATTTTCATGCATTGGGCCTCTAGTAAATTATAAATATCAAACATCCATTTACAGCCAGAATTTTTTTAAAAAAATACTACAATGCCAATTTGATTATCTTCAGAATTCTCTCTTGAAAATTAAGATCTACTTTCTTTTCAGATTCTGTTTTATCCTGGAAAGAGTGCTCACTCTAGAATTAGGCAAAGACTATTGAATGTTTAATTAATGAAAAGCTTTGTAAACCCATTATTAAGAAATGGCTGTGATATAAGCCATTTTTATTGCTGTGTACTCTTATTATATATTCTAAGTTTGTTGAAGCGATAGTGCTTCCCCTGGAATTTTAATCTTTCCTCTGCTATTTTTAAGTTGTGTGACCTTTGGTTAAGTCATTGGACCTTTCTCTTTATTAATACAAATGGTTGCCATATCTCTATGTAGGACTGTTTGAGAATCAAATTAATCAATGCATATGAAAGCACTTACTAAAATGGTGCTTTAAAGAGATATGAGGAAAATGTTAATATAGCATTTTTTTCAATTCCTTTAACTGCTTATTTTTTCCCCAGATGCAGTAACTTTTCAGACTGCCCTCCTCTCCCCAATGCCATCCAAGCAGTAAGGAGGGAAAGGTGGCTTACTCTTCATACCTTTTTAAAGAGGGACACCGAAGAGCTAACAAAGAATTAAGTTCTTAACTTTTGATCCCTTAAGAAGATTACTGGAAAGCAGTAGAAAAGGCCTTACTCTGAGAGCCATTGAATCCAATTGTATGGGGATGCCACTGTCTGCTGGGAGAAGATACATTTGTCTACCTGGTTTTAGTTCCAAAATCTTTGCTTTAAATTTCAAGCACCCAATTCGAGGGAACCCAGAGCTTAGACTATACTTCATAAACCTTAAAACTGGAAACATTTTCAGAATGTACCCTTTTCCCAATAAAAAGCAATTCAATAATCAGAGGGGGAAAAATGGGGATTTAAGAGAAGATTTAGTGTCCCATATCCTATGCTAAATGTAGGAGAGGAGTAGGATGACAGAAAGTTCAATGAAAACACAAAAGGCATTGGGGAAGCCATCTCCTTTAGCACATAGAACTATTGTTTGGCTAACCTTGGAGTCACCTGGTCATAAGGAAATCTTGTAAAGAAGCAGCCAGCATGTCTGAGAGCAGCACCCCAGAGTCTTACTCCATGTCCCATTGCTAACCCTAGGAAGAGTCCAGAAATGGCTAGCAGGGCTGGATGCCTGACAAAGACCTCACAATGTACTTGTTCATGATGACTGTAGGTTATGGTCTACAGCAAACATCAATATTTTTAACTGGGGCAGATTATTCAGCCCAGCACATAGGGTGATAAAGAACAACTTAGCAAATGGCAGAAAACCATGATATTGGTTAAAGGTAAAGATATTGGGTTAAATGGACAATTCCCTGATATTACATAAATATAGAACTCTAGCTCTAGTTGGTTTGACTCAGTGAATAGAGCATTGGCCTGCGGACTGAAAGGTCCCAGGTTCGATTCTGGTCCAGGGCATGCACCTCGATTGCAGGCTCCTCCCTGGCCTGGGTCCTGATCTCCAGCACATGGGGTGATAAAGAACAACTTAGCGAATGGCAGAAAACCATGATATTGGTTAAATGAACAATGCCCAGACATTACATAAATATAGAACTCTAGCCCTAGTCGGTTTGGCTCAGTGAATAGAGCGTTAGCCTGCGGACTGAAAGGTCCCAGGTTCGATTCTGGTCCAGGGCATGCACCTTGGTTGCAGGCTCCTCCCTGGCCTGGGTCCTGATCAGGAAGCAGGCAGGAGGCAACCAATCCATGTGTTTCTCTCACATCGATATTTCTCTCTGTCTTTCCCTCTCTTCCACTCTCTCTAAAACTCAATGAAAAAATATCCTTGAGTGAGGATTTAAAATAAAAGAAAAAATTGAACTCTAACCTACAATCTCTACAGTAACCAGTCCAAGAAGCCAAACCACATCTATAGCAACAGCCCCCCAAATGCTAATACTTTGGTTAATAACTGCCAGTTTTCCTAGTTTTTGCACACACCACCCACCCACCCACTTTTAACTTAGGCAGAAGTCAAATATGTTCCTCTAATCAATCACATAGGATGCCCTCTTCTAGTCAGCCCACCTGCAGCTTCCCCATGACAACATCGTCCAATTGCAACACGTGGAGCCTTACCATTTCTCCACTAGAGAGTGTTCCAATCCCCTGTGTGCCTTTGGGTCTCTGCCCAGCAAGCTCTAAGTAAATATGCCACAACATACATTCCCCTCCAGATGCATGAAATTTATATATGGGTTTATTCCAAATGTAGATACCACTTGGGAAAAGTCAAGAAGAAAAAGCAGTGAGAGAACCCCAAACTGACTAAGAAGTAACCTAGAAAAACTGGGGTTTTTACACAAAATGAGACTGAATTGTCTTACATTTTTAAGATTAAATTTTTTGAAATCAGGTAGAAATTAAATATTAGGAGCTAAGATTAGTTAAGATAAAAAGAAATTAATGTTATGTATTTTTTTGAATGCTTCAACAGTAAAATACGTATGGCCCTACACAATGCGCTGGAGAAAATATTAATTATATTGGACATTATTGCCTTTGTCATTTATTTATATTAACTAATGGAGATATAGAATTTGTTCTTCATTCATTTATTCATCAAAATTTTTTTGAGAATTTACTATTTTCTGGATACTGTAGATCAGTGATGGCGAACCTTTTGAGCTCGGCGTGTCAGCATTTTGAAAAACCCTAACTTAACTCTGGTGCCGTGTCACATATAGAAATTTTTTGATATTTGCAACCATAGTAAAACAAAGACTTATATTTTTAATATTTATTTTATATATTTAAAATTTATATACCAATGAAGATATAGCATTTGTTCTGCATTCATTCATTCATCATTTTTTTTTGAGAATTTACTATTTTATGGATACTATAGATACAAAGAATAACATAGATCCGAGGTGGACTAGCAGTGCTAGTGTGGACACTACCTAGTCGGGTGTCTACACACATGTGACACAGGAGTGTCAGAGGTTAATTTATGCCAGAACTTGCTTACTCTTGACCTCATAGTCATTAGAAGAGATATAAAGGTCCCTCTGTCCAAGGGGATCACTACAGCTCTCCACTTAAATTTCTAGGTCCAGTAATTAAAACTTTTAGAAAACTGACAGTTTTTTCATGAAGCTGTCTCAGTAATTTCTAGTTCAACGGAATATCTAAAATTTTGGTTACAACTATCTTATTGAAATAACTCAGCACCTATGTTGTCAGTCAATTCAGCTCACCATCTTTTGACAATGAATTTAAGGTGAAAAGCAATTTAAGAAGTTACTTCCTGCCCTGGCCAGATGGCTTACTTGGTTGGAGCATCATCGCATACACTGAATAGTTACAGGTTTAATTCCCTTCCAGTTCAATCCAGGGTCAAGGGACATATGGGAATCAACCGATGGATTTTTCTCTCTCTCTCTTTCTTCCTCTCTCCCTCCCTCCCTCTCCCTCTCTTTAAAAACATATCCATGGGTGAGAATTTAAAAAAACCACCACATTATTTCCTGAAGCTTCAGTATTTATTCAAATGTAGCAGTCTAAAATAATTAGGAAACAGATAATGTAATTTACATAAAAGCTGCTAAAGCAGATGATTTTAATGTGCAATTAATTTATTTCCCATGGAACAATGAGAAATTTAAATTTAAGATTTAGAGAATTTTACTCCTTACCCCTAACTCAAGCTCGCTTCACCAGGTGCTGTGGATTGCCTTTCTCTTAAAACACTTTTATTTTCTTCTTGGTTGTATCCATATCTTTCCCTGTGATGTCATTCTCTAGAATGGGAAGTTATGAAGAGACAAGAAATGTCAAATTTCAATATAAATATCACATTATATAGGGATTGAAAATAATGTTTAAAATAATATCAAATTCAGTATGTTTAAATGTGTTTCACCTGTTTGAGTACCTAATATAAGCAGGTACTGTATCAAATCTTGATGAATTCAAGTATGAATAACCTAGTCCCCATTCTCAAGAAATGTACTGATGTATACTAGAGAAAAGATAGCAGTTGTTCTATTTATGTCTTCTTTAATTTCTTTGAAAGTTTTGCACGTAGTTCATTAGGTATCCTTAAGTATTTGATAGCTTTTGATGCTATTGTAAAAAGGTATATTTCAAATTCTATTCTCTGTTTATTGTTGGTATATAGAAATAATATTGATTCTTATATATGGGACTTATATACAAATACCTTGTGAAATTCACTTATTAATTCTGTAGAATCTTGAAATATGCATTTCTGTAGATTCTTTTGTATCATGTTATCTGTTAATATTTACATTATATTTTTACCTTTTTGTTCCTATGCCTTTTATCCCTTTTTATTGTCTTGCACTGATTAGGAATTTTTGTATAATATCAAATAGAATTGGTAGTAGCTGTCATCTTTACTAGCTCCCTACCTCAAGGGAAATTTTTCAATATTTTACTATTGAGCATATGTTTCTTGTAGTTGTTTTTTTTTTGTAGGCATTATTTATCAGCTTAAGAACAACTTATTCTCTTTCTAAGCTTGGAACAGTCTAGCTATTTTAAACAGAAAGTACTAAAATGATGTCTCACAAAATGCAGTGCTTAAGTCATACTGTGTTTACAGAATTGTTAAAAGTACTGGAGGAGCTGGATGCAGAGGGCTAACACTGGAGCTATTGACTCCAAGAACACATTGCAATGTCTCTAACAAATCTGGAAGCTGATACTGCACCATCATAAACCACATCTTAATATTTATATCTCCATTACCTTACTTTTTTTCTGGGAGAATCTACAGCCAGATGATGATTTCTGCTTCACCCGTGCTTTCCAAATGTGCCCTGAGTGCTTCTAATTGGCAAAAGCAAATTTACATTTAAATCCCAAGTTGGAAGTAGAGGTGAAAAAGCCAGATGGAGTAGTATAGAAGACATATGGAGGGAGGTGGGAAATGTGCTAGGTAAACACAATGGAAAATATACAGCACAGTCTATCTCTTTGACTTTTCAACATTCAACCATTTATACCTCTGTATTCTAAATCTTTCAAACAGCAAAAACAATAATCTAGTGCTCATTACTAACGCAATGCAGCTTTCCCTGGTACAAAAGAAGATGCCTTTACTGTTTCCTATATAGAATTAGACAGTCATTGTACCTATCCCCGAGTGAGTAATGATGATTATCCTTATAGTTATCATTTTAACCTGATATTTTAAACAAATGATTATTATTAACTTTAATAAAAGAACTAAATTATGAAGTTAACTATCATCAGCATAACTAATGTGATGTATATGTACATGGAAGAACATTTTCATGTGAATGAAACTATAGGTAATTATTTCCACCCTCATTTTTAGAACTGGTCATGAGACTATTGACAGGTTCTTTCACTTTCTTCTTCAAGACTCATTCTGTGTACTATTATCATTAGCTGATACTTTAGATAATTTTGGTTATTTTCCTGCCATGGGGCCACATGTCTACATTTCTCAGGGATCTGACTCTTTTTTATCTGTATTGGGTTTCTGTAGTCTCTTATTAAATTTTAACAATGTTTATGGCAAATTTAGAAGTCATCAGACACAGTGCACTCCCTTCACACCTCCCCCTCATTTTGTGGAAGTAATACGAGTTCTGTATGAAATTCAGAATCAAATCCACAGGCACTATAATCATCTCTTTTTTTGGTTGTTGTTTTGTCGACATGTAGATCCAAAAATGACGAGGTGGCAGTGTCAAATATCAGTTCCATGAAATAATTGCCATGTCCCAGGATGTAGTCAGATTTCTAGAACCAAAAAATTAGAGAGTGAAGAATCCTATGAACAGGAAGTAAAATTGTTTGCTGGCCTTATTCAGTGCAATAATGAGAACTCTTATTTCTACTTCTTTTTTAAAAAATTTATTCTATGTGCACTTGAAAATAATGTATAGTCCACTTCTTTGGACTATATATAGCAGAATAAGATTAGGAGCATTGAATTGGACAAAATCAACTACATGAAACTTGGTATAGTGCTAACTGAATTTCTAAGAAGAGGATTAGGTATCTAGTATTTTACATACATATTGGACAATAAGAACTATTTTTCCCTGACCAATTTGTAAAATCTTAGACACAGCAAAGTAGTAAGAAGAACAGAGCTTGGGGTATAAGTATACCCATGTTTTAGCCTTGCTTGGTTACTAAATATCTGTTTAATTTTGGATAAGTCATTTTACCTCAATATGCTTCATTTATTTTACCTATAAATTGAAGGCTATGGATACATGGACTCTGAAGTACATGCGCACTTAAAACTACATAGTTAGAGTGTTTCTTGAAGCAGTAATAAAATTACTCAGACTACCTTTTTTATTTTTACCTATAGGAAGTCTTTTCTAGTTAAATCTCTCTATATATAAAAGCGAACAATTGACCATTGATCAGTCACTATGATGTGCACTGACCACCAGGGGGCAGACACTCCATACAGGAGCTGCCCCTGGTGATCAGTGTGTTCCCACAGTGGGAGTGCCGCTCAGCTGACTGACCCATCCTGGCAGCCCACCAGCCCGGTGGCAGCCACTCACTCTCTCAGTAGTCCTGCAGGTCCAATCTCTGGATAATGGGCCAGGCACTGATGGACCAGTGCCGCTGGCACGATCCCAACAGTGCCACTGGCCTCCTGGAAGTCAGCCTCGGGCACCAAGGCTGCTTCCCTTTCCTAGACACTCCTCAAGGAAGAAACGATATAAAAGCTGCTGCCAGGTGGCTCCCAACAACCAGCATGAATGTCAGCAGGACGGATTTGGATTGTGGGCCGGCAAGGGCATCCCACCACCCACCAGCAGGGCTGATCGCATCCCGGCTCCCCACACCCCCCTCAGAA
>NW_005371324.1:10834711-10847018 GCF_000412655.1 Myotis brandtii
TAGCAAAGGTACGGTCAATTACCCTTTTTGTCTTTTATTAGATAGGATATATAAAAGCCTAAGCGACCGAACAACCGAACGACTGGTCAACCAGTTGCTATGATGTGCATTAATCACCAGGGGGCAGCCTCTCAATACAGGAGCTGCCCCCTGGTGGTCAGTGCACAGCCAACCTCCTGCTCCAGCTAACCTACTGTGGCCAGCTGATTGGCCCCTATTGGTGGGGGCCGACCAACCTCCCACAGTCCCTCGCCCCAGCTGGACAGCCCCCCAATCAGTCCTGATGGGGGGGGCAGCCGGCCAACCTCCCACAGTCCCTCCCCCTGGCTGGTCAGCCCCCCCAATTGGCCCTGATCACCGGCCAGGCCAAGGGACCCCACCCATGCATTAATTTGTGCACCGGGCCTCTAGTATTTTAATAATAATAAATGAATAACAGAAACATGTGATATTTTTTATATGATATTTTTTTATATATGTAAGGGACAGGAAAACCTATCCACATTTGGGAATAATTCAATTATAGACAACTGAGAGCAAGTAAAAACCTAAATTATTTTTTTCTCAAGCCTTTACTGTCTTTATATTTGACATCTTATACTCCTATAACAATTTAATCCATATGCTGGAATCAAATACTTATAATCAGTAAAATGATTTGTGAGAACTGTTTGAAGTCCTAAGGCTCTTTGAGTTCTCTTTAATCAGCCAAACTTTTCTTTCCCTTCGATACTGAAGAGTATATTTTTGCAAAAATTAAATCAACATAATATATTTCCAGTCTCTTGGCTTAGGAAATAAGACTGAGGTGATTCTGAGAACTTTCTTATAAATTCCTTTATTTTCCTTTCTTGCTTATTAGAATAAGCATTTGATTTCATAAACTGCTCAATAGAACTGGTGGTTAAAAAAAGAACAAAAAGCTTCACTGATTAATCTACAATGAGAGAGTCTTCACATTACTATGGAATATAAACATTGCTGAGGGTAATAGACTCCCACTAAAATAAGGAATGTAAGGTCTAAAGAAAGTAAATGAGATTTCAGGTCACTCAGCTAGTTAGTGGAAAAGTTAAAGCTAGAATCTAAGTCTCAATACCATGATTTTGTATATATTGATTATTATGAACAAATAATCCTCTGGCTATTAAAATCTCCTGTTTTTTTCTATAGCTTCTTTTTTCACGTTACATTGAAAACTAGAAATTTCAACACAGAAGCTTTGTTATTATTGTTTATTTGTGTTTTAAAATTAGTGCCTTGTTAATGTTTAAGAATTGCCTTTACATTTTTTTTACATTAGATTAATTCAAATATTCACAAATTTTAAAGGACAAATCCAGTTTCTATAGTACCCTCCCTCCAATCAAACATTTCATTGATGTTTGGAATGATGACAGGAATGGTACAGATATGTTGACTATGCATAGGTATAGATATTATATATTATACATAAATACTGTAGTGCTATATGCTACATATAAATATTCTATACCATATATACAATTATAATATACTATGTTAAATACTATATACTATATATCTATAAATACTCAATACTACATATAAATACCATGTATTTAGTATAGCTATATTTACTATATTACTATGAAATCCTTGGTTCTTACTACCAGCTTTGGTTTATATGTAGTATGATCTGAGGGAAAAGAAAAATCATTACAGGCCTCCTGGGTTTTGGCAAAGCTTGACCTCTTCTGAGAAGCACAACTGTGAAAGGAAAGGCATGCTAAGAGGAGTGTTTGTTTTCAACTCCCTTGATGTTTGTTAAAAACACCTATCTTAAGAGCTAAGATTTATTCAGGAAAGGAAATGGCTTTAAACGGATTCATAAGTAGAGACAGAAGAGTAGACTGAAGAAATGAGCTTGACCTCCAGTGGAGCAGGCTGGAGGGACTATTCTTATCTTTTTTAGGGTCACTCCTTCGGTTACCAGGACTAATGCAATCTTTCTTGTAGCTTCTTTGTAAATGAGCAAATTGGACCCAGGAGGCACACAATGGTTTTCCCTTGGTTTAATCTTTTTTCACAAATAAACGATATGATATGGAAATGAACATTTTAAGAGATACAATTTCTAATTTTATTGGGAGTCAGTATTGGATGATCCAGAGAAAACATGGCTCTGGAGATCATTCTTGAAACTATCATTTCTGACTGAGTGAGGAGGAGGTGTCAGCCCAGGCCAAATGTTAATTTGTTAGCATGAGGACCAAGAACAAAGCATGAGTAGCCGTATATTCCATCTATCTTTGGAACTGAATTTGGGCAGAAAAAGAGTATTTGTGGCACTGAGGTACACAGTTGGGGATACGCACCCACCAAGTACACCACTATTTTCTTAGATCTACTATATAATTTTCAAGTTTGAGCCAAAGAACCTAAATTATAGTTTCAAAAGTGTGATCCAAAGAACTTGTATGCATAAATACATAACCCATGGACAAAGACAATAGGGTGGTGAAGGCCTGGGGTGGGGGCTAGAGGCAGTTTAGAAGAGGTCAATGGGGGGTGGGGGTAAGGGGACATATGTAATACTTTCAACAATAAAGATTTTTTTTTGAAGTGTGGTCCAAGCACTACCTAAAGTATTTGTTAGAATGCAGATTCTAGAGCTGCATGACAGAGCTGTTCAATCAGAATCCATGGAGTTTAGACCTGGAACATGAGTATTTAAGAAGGACTGCTGGTTTTATTGCACATCCTAAAGTTTATAAACACTTTCCTAATGGCCTGTTCTGGCACACTTCTAAGAAGAGCTTTTCAAAAATCCCTCCCTTTCTTTAAGACATTACCAGATTTCTTAGTTCATATTTTTTCCTAAATATGTTATGTTCTCCTTCTGTATTGGGACCATCTTGACACCATGTAAATTGATCCTAAGTTCTCTCTTAAACGTGTTAAATAGTGGTGATATTATTGATGATGATGATGAATACTTTATGTAAAATTTTACTTAAAACTCTTTTCTGTTCTTTGTTTTTTTTCTGGAGTTTTTTCTAAAAGGAATTACAGATGAAGTTAAAGGTCAAGTATGGCAATTTGAGAAACCAAGAGTGCTTTTGAAAATATTGTTTCAAATAAAAAATATATATATACATGATCAGTATGAGAAATAGTTTATAGAACAGCAATTATTTTTGCTATGCCTAGAACCAGTTCATTTTTGTAATAGGCTTTTATCTTTTTCTTATTATTTACTTATTTAAATAAGTTCTTATTGATTCCAGAGGAAGGGAGAGGGAGAGATAGAAACATTAGCAATGAGAGAGAATCATCCATCAGCTGTCTCCTGCACACCCCCTACTGGGGATTGAGCCCACAATACGGGCATATGCCCTGACTGGAATCGAACCCTGACCTCCTGGCTCATGGGTTGATGCTTAACCATTGAGCAACACCAGCTGGGCTGTCTTTTTCTTTTTAAACAAGATAGACAAACTCCACACATTTAAAGCTTGAATCTAAAGTTTTAGATGCTCTCTGAATGAACATCTGTTGAGGAATAATAAGCTTCATTTGAGAAAATCAAGAATATATTTGAATTTTGGCAAATTAATGTGAATCCCTAATACTCTCAAACTTAACTGCAGATAGCTTTGATTTTTTTGAGATCACAGTTTGTTTCTATCTATAGATTCTGAGGACTTTCTTTGATCAAAGGAACTTGGAGAAAGCAAGGGAGCTGAGGGGCAGGCAGAAACAAAGACCATACTCTGGCTTGTATGTAAAATATTGAAGTGCTGATGCAAAGGCATTTGTCTCGAAACTGGTAGATGACAATACATCTTGAAGTAAATCTTGCAATTTTTGGTTCTTCACTCTGCATAACAGAGCTGATAGTAAAAAACAGTTTTTTTAAATTATCCTCATTGATTAGTTGTAGGGCCAAAAGAAATTAAACTACCTGGCCATTGTCCATTATTTTCCAAACTAGGCTATGTCAATCACTGAGGATACATATTAAGAATATAGATTTCTAGGTTGTTCCCCTCCAGGCACTGATTCTCCTATTCCATGATGGGACCTGAAGGAAACTGGATTTTTTTTAAAGTTACTTATGATCAAGTAACTATGGAAATATTATGCTAGTCTATTTTCTTCTTTGTCAAAATGTCCTTTTAAAAATGTAGGATTAGCCCTGCTGGTGTGGCTGACCAGTTGAGCGTCGACCTATGACCAGTGGGGTCATGCAGGAGGCAGCTGATCGATGATTCTCTCTCATCATTGATGTTTCTATCTTTCTCTCCCTTCTTCTTTCTTCTGAAATAAATAAAAATATATTTAAAAAAATAAAAGATAAAAATGTAGGATTATGTTTCACAATTAGATAATTCTTATAATTCTCATTTCAGCTCTCTATATCTTCAAGTTATTGAAATAGTTTGCTATTAATGAAAATCAGGAGGTCTGGTTATTCCTGCTTCCTATATTTATTTATGTATTTGTTTATTTTAAAATGTGTTTTTATTGATTTTAGAGAGAGAGGAAGGGAGAGGGAGAGAGAGAAATATCAATCCCCAGCCCCAGCCTCCTTCAGGCCCCTCACAGGGGATTGAGCCGTAATACGGCATGTGTCCTGACAAGGAATCAAGCCAGCGACCCTTCAGTGCATGGGATGATGCTCAACCCACTGAGCAACACTGGCTAGGGCTCCTGTTTCCTACATTTAATAGGAAGTAAGGCAAATCATGTAACCGGCTTTCATTTCTTTCATTTTATTCCTTAAAAATTTTCTTTTTTGTTTCATGTGCTGGACATTTATCAAAGGAAGGAATCAGGGCAGATGATCTCTTAGTCCTTTGGAGATCAAAGATTACATTTATAGAAGTAACTCTTTTCTATCCCTAGAGTCACTACTTAAGACATAATGGACTTCAGCTATTCTTTTAAATTAGCAGGGTAGAAGCATGGAACAGACAGATGAATCTCAGAGGAAAGGCAGGGAGTGGGGGGTGGGAAGAAATTAACTTAAGAACTTATATGCATATTTGCATAACCTATGGGCACAGAAAATAATGTGGTGAAGGCCTGGGGGTGAGGATGGGGGTGAGGTACAGGGGGTCAATGGGGGGAAACAAGGGGACATCTGTAATACTTTCAACAATAAAGATAAATTCAAAAAAACTAGCAGGGTATGCGATAACACACTCTGGGCTTCTGACCTGCAATTTATTTCAGTGATTCTTATGTCAAAAAAGTCCAGTAACTTTGAGTGAACTTATATGTAGGTTATCTTTTGGACTGTAAACTTTTTGCATATCACAAAATCCCTAGCTGTTTACAGTGATTTTTTTTTTAAAAAAAAATCAATACTTTGGTAAAGTTTTCTTTAGCAGCTGGGAGGATTCTCCGTTTCTGTCAGTGATGGAATAAAGGGTAGATTCATAGAACTTCACAGCCCAGCCTTTGTGGTACAGTATTTTCATTATTTAAAATCAAAGCAACTTGGTCTCAAGATTTGGCCATCTTGGAAGTGACAGTAAAGGAGTTATTTTTTTTAAAAAAATCAATACTTTGGTAAAGTTTTCTTTAGCAGCTGGGAGGATTCTCCGTTTCTGTCAGTGATGGAATAAAGGGTAGATTCATAGAACTTCACAGCCCAGCCTTTGTGGTACAGTATTTTCATTATTTAAAATCAAAGCAACTTGGTCTCAAGATTTGGCCATCTTGGAAGTGACAGTAAAGGAGTAATCAATACACTATATGCATCTTCAGAAGTTTGCTTCACAAGAAACAATCTTTTGGTGTGTTTATCAAGCAAGAAAATAAAATGATTTTTGATTCTCAAATTTGATTTTTATGTCACAATTTCCCCAATTCAACATTCTATGGGATATATTTTTTCAATGTCTCTGTGCCAAATGTGCTGAGGACATGAGAGTGTTAAACACAGATGGCTCCCCTCCCACTACTCCGCACCGATCCCCAATCTAAAAGGCTGGTGGGGAAATCAGGAAATAAATCGAAGACTAAGGAAACTCTAGTGTATCTGTATATCTTTAGAAGATATACAGGGTATTAGCAAGAAATAAGCAGCAGAGGAGGCTAGGGCATGCTCAGGGGTAATTAGATGGTCTCACTGAGAAAATCTCTTCAGCAAAGACTTGAAAGAGATGAAGGTTTGAGTGACAGTGGCATCTATGGCAAGAATGTTCCAGGCAGAGGGAAGATCAAGTGTGAAGTCCTGAGGGAGGGCTATACTTCGCTAGTACTTAGAACTTCTAGGATTGCATTGCAGTGGGACTGGAGTAGGAAAAGCAGGAGTATGGATAGGGCACAAGGTCAGAGAACTACAGGAGTCAGATCATGTAGGATATTGTAGGTCATTGTAAGGATTTCAGCACTTGCTCTGAGGGGGGATGTGTAGCGCTGACCTAAGTTTGCTAGTCAGTTAATAAGATCGCTAGGGCTATTGTATTACTAGGTCTTCCAGTGCTACTCCTCCCATCTCTGCCCTGCATGACTCTGTTGTGCCTTTGGGTAAAATGTGCAGCTGAGTAATGATAAAACTTTACACAATCATTTCAGCCAAATCACGTGACATGAGTAAATCAGAGTTTTTCCCTTAGCATAAATAACCACTAATGCATTATTCACATATATGTTTATGTATTTAAATCCATTTTTCTTTTAATGGATCTATTAGTTTGTCACTTGTAATGATATATATTTCTACTATTTGTTTGCATTTGTGATTAGAACATGAGAAGGTAAAACAAGAAGTGAAAACCTCTGGGTTT
This sequence comes from Myotis brandtii, assembly GCF_000412655.1. Taxonomy (NCBI): domain Eukaryota; kingdom Metazoa; phylum Chordata; class Mammalia; order Chiroptera; family Vespertilionidae; genus Myotis; species Myotis brandtii. Next base: position 10,841,473 of record NW_005371324.1, read on the forward strand.
TTTTTTAATAAAAACATTTACTTGCATTGTATAATAATTTAAATGTTAAATATCTGAATATTTTTGTGACTATTAGGTACAGTTTTAAATATTGCTAATACAAGCTATTAATAATGATAAGATAATTCAAGCAGGTTGACATAGATAATTTTTTATTTTAAATGCTATCAGAAATTTATAAAGATATTTCATTGTGTTCATGACATTCAAACTCAGGATAAAAATTAATATTCATTTAAAATAGAAGTTTTTCTTTTATTTTAAAAAAAACATTATAACCACAACTTCTTAGTAAGCATTTCCAATGGCATATTAAATTTAACACAAGCTACTGGATATATTTTACAATCTGTAGAGCAATAATCTTTAATATATTTTCCAACATGAAAAGCAAAATCTTATTTCTACATAAAGTTTAATAAAAAATAATATTTAGATTGTACAGAATGAAATCATTTCATTACCAGGTTTCTTTTATTTCTACTAGAAAAATCTTATATAGGTTTGCATAATGACTCAGTTAATTAGGAAAAATATTTTCTTTTGAAACCATGTCTTTATTTATGAACCATTGTATCTACTAAAACATATAATAAGGCATATTGTACTATTTTTAAATTAAAGCAAACATCCAGGAAACTTAGGAAGTTTATAGGTTTCATTTCCATTGTTTAGTTTTACAGAATAATAGCTTTCCTTTCATCTTTGTTTTCCCGTTTGACATTAACCCCTCTTGCTTTCTGCGTGAACTTTTTTGTCCATTTGGATACAAAAACTAGATATAGGGGATATAAACTAGGAGAGCCTATAAGTAGGGTAAACTGATTAAACTGTGTATACATAGAAACAGTCATTTTCTAGAAATACTTTTTCTTTCACAAATATTGTCCGATTCTACCATATGTTGTTTTTAAATGCAAAGCACATTTTCCTGTCTGATATTCCCTAATCTTACTGCAACGAAGTCAAATGCTTCCAATTTTTATAGACTTCAGAGAATGTTGTTCAGAAACACCCAGTAATTTATTTTTACATTATTTTGCAGTACAGCAAGATTACCTCACCATTGTTAACAGATGTTTTCGTCTCCACAACAGTTTGCTGTTATTTCATCAAACACAAAGATACTACAAAGAAATGCAATAAGAAATGTATATTCTTTTCCCTCGTCACATTTATCACAATCAATGCAGTATTGGAGCAATGCGAATTCTGCTGCGGTCCTTCGAGGCTCGAAGTGTTTGTAGTGTAGCAGCGGTGCTCTGAGCCGGTGCCAGGAGATATTCATGGAAACACTTAACGATAATACTGCTTCAGTAGAGGCAGTAATGGTATAAACAGGGCAAAGGAAATACCAGGATTGCAACAGATGCGATTGATTATGTGCCTTGGGGAATATTCCACTCATTTATTTTAAGTCCAGTCCACGTAAATCAAAGGCCGTGATGTTGTCAGTAAGACATATCACAGACATGGTAATATGCTGTGACAGGGCTCCTGCCTTACTGACACAGCCCATCATGCCGTGGGACACGAGCATCTGTCTCAAGCACTGTTCTTGCACTGTCAACTGTAGAAAACAATCTGACTGAAGCATCTGAATCACAACGGACTGTGATATGGTTTGTTCCAAAAATAAAGGTGATAGCACTGCTTTCGGTAGACGGAACTTATATATTTGAACTCAGGCTTAAATCTCCTGCTAAGGAAACAGTAGTATTTAATAATACTCGTAGTTGTCAATCTATACTAGAGCAGCCCATTTTAGGCACCAAAATAGGCAACGGTAGAATATAACTTTAACATCGGGATTTTAAACAACCTGTTCTCTTCAGAGACGCTTTCGGTACAGAAGTTGCTTCATGAAGACCAAGTGTCTTTTCCTTATTCCTTTCCAGTCCATGAGGAGGGTATTTTCAGAGTTAAAATTGTCTCTTTCTCTCCGAGTTACTGACTTGTGCCTGACTAGGAAAGCTATGTGGCATTTTTCTAATACGATGCAGGGATAGCACAGAGATTAGGAAAAAAACAATTTGCATTTCCTTTTATCTCTTACTGATTGAAAGCTCCAGCATATATCTCAGACTCATCTTTAAAGTAGGGGAATGGCCAAGTTGGTCTTTGAAAACTGGAGCTTAAAGAGAATTGCTAAGCATTTTAATAGCTGAAGGAATTTGAAGTCTTATAATTCATGCTAAAGTATGGCCTCACTCCTATGAAATTGTACATTACATGCACATTAATTATGATTAGCATTCCTTCAATGAATAGCAGAGGAAATTGTAATGATTTGCTACTTATTATACAATGCTGTCACACAGTCTTTTGTAAAAGAATGGGCTTAACTTCCTCAATAGATAATAAAGGGGTGCTGAATTTCAGTATTATGGCTCCTTTCACTAGGTAGTTGATAAAATAAGCAAGCAGTGTATGATTTCACTTCAACTCTACTCCTTTAAAAAAAAATCATAGTATAGCAACTTCACTTGTGACTTTCAAAAGCAACCTATCATTTTTTTAAAAATGAAAAAATCGACTGCAATAATATTTTTGTTATCTACATTTGATTTGAAGACACGGCATAAGCTCTCACTCAGTCTTGCAAGAACTTGGAATTGTGGAGGTAAAAGTTTGGAACTTTCTGTATGTGTAACTAACATACTCATTTCTGCTCATATGCAACCATATTGACATACTAGAGGCCCAGTGCAGGAAATTTGTGCATGGGTAGGGTCCCTAGGCCTGGCCAGTGATCAGGGCAGATCGGGGTCTGTTCTGCATTGTCCCCTGGTGGTTAGTGCATGTCATAGTGAGCAATAGAACTCCCGGTCTCCCGGTTGAACTCCTGAGGAGACACTTTACATATTAGCCTTACATATATATATAGATTACACTTTTATCAGTTATGAATCACTGTCTATAATTGAGACAGTCAGAAAATATCATACACACACATATACACATATGATTAGATCTGACTTGGAGCTCATAAAAAATAAAATTTCAGTCATTTGATTATTGGGGAAACTCCCCTTCTGGTGTTGTACAAAAATCTGGCAACTGAAGGCAGCCCTGTAGCCTTCAGTCTATCAGTGTAGCCACTGATACACTCCTTGTTGAAGCTTTGAGGTTAATCATCTCTATTGCTTTTATCCCAAGTGTGGGAATGTTTTCGAGTCAGTAATTCCACACAGTAGGTCCAACTTCCCCAAATGGAGCCCACACCTAAAATCCTGCTGTGTAAAGTGGTGCTGTCAGGGACAGGAAATGGGTGCCCACTCTCCTCAAGATCCAGTGCTTCCATCATGCTTATTCATGAGGACTCCTAGCATTGCCTCTCTTATTTTTGCTCGTCCTTACCCCTGTCAAAAATATTCTTCTTCCTCTTTATTCCATCATTATCCTCTAATCCTTGCAATCTAGTTTTCAAAACACAAAAGCTGAGAAGGAATCTGCAGTGAATTAAGGCTTTGAGCCCTGCAAACACAAGCCTCTTCCCAGATAAAGGGGCAGAAAGATCTGGGTAACTTAGGGGAATGTGGAGGTGGAAAATATAGTGATAACAGAACATAATAACTCAATAAATTACCTTGCCTCATTGTAATTTCCACCTGGAATTTTTAATGAATCAGTACCTATAGCTCATTTTGGAAATATACATTCAAAAGAAGAAATGGAACACACACAAAGGGGGAACCATTGTCTCAGCCACTTCCAACCCAGAAATTCTATGTCAGATTCATAGAGTAACCTCAGCAGGAAAGTGAACCACACAGGAGGTTAGTTTGTGCTGTTTCTAGTACGGCATATTTCCCACTGAGCTGCACCTTTCCACAATCCTGATTTTATCACCAAGTTCGTGCCTATTGAACCACATATTATGAAGTCTGGTAATAATAGTCCATCATCTAACTTCCATCGTATTCAGACATCTGTTAAAAAATTCTTCCTTTGAGACAAATTTGGTTTCACAGAGCAATTGAACCTTAGCTGCCAGTTTGATCCGACTTTACTTATAATGCCACTCACCACTGTGGCATAATGTTCATAACACATTTTCACTCCTTAATATAAAACTACTCAAAGCACAAGATTGAGACTAGACCTAAGGGACTGGAATGAATGATGGCCTGAGGGTTCTTTCAGTTCTGTAGAGTTGTGCTAGCAGTGATGATAATAGCGAACACGTATGTGGTGCTTACTCTGTCTCAAGATGATTCTAGGGACTTTACAGGCATTAACTATTTCAGCCCTTCCAACTCAATAAGGCTACTGTTTTTATCATCCACTTTATAGTTAAAAGAACTGAGGTGGAGACATTCAGTGATTGCTCAAGTTCACATTTCCTTATAGGAAGGTGATTGGGATTTGAGCCTGGTAGTTTGACTCCTAACTTGCTCCTCTTAACCACTCCACTTAACACCATCATTTCTTAGGATGGAAGCAGGACACCGCCAGCTTTATTCTTCATCCTCCCCCATCCCAACTCAGTACATCCGTATAAACTTCTATTTCAAAAACAAAATAATTTAGTAAATTTATGCTGATAGAAGAAAAAGTATATAAAAGTATTTAAAGATAATTTCCATTTGATGCTTACATAATAGCGTATATATCTGATATTCATTATATATTTGTATTATACAAAATGAAGATAATAAATACAATGTTGAGGTCTACTTTTTCATTCAACTTTATATCATGAGAATTTTCCACTTGAGTAGTCCTCAAAATATAGGCTTATATAGATTCTTTCCATCTTCTCACAATTCTAGATATAGTAAAACATATTTTATGTCATGATGATTATTTTCTTCAAACACATTTCAAAGTGAATCCATGAGGTAGATTTCATAAACTCATATCAGGTTTTGAAACACTTTGCCAGAATGTTTCCCCAAAGTAGTCTTGCTTTATATTCCCACAGATAGTGCACAGGCGCTCTTTGCAATATAACACAGCAAAACTGGGTATTTCATTCTTATTTCTTTGTTACTAGCAAGAGCAAAAGGTTTGTTATATGTTATTGGACTGTTTTAATTTTTTTGTGTGTGAATGTCTATTTTCTTTGGCATAGTAGGTAAACATATTTTTCTTATTGTTTTCTAAATATAATTTCCACAATAGGAATAAGCAACCTTTGGCTTTCCCAGATGTTACAAGTATTTATTCTAGTTTTCTGTTTGTCTTTATTTTATTTAACAATATTTTTAAATAGAAGCTAAAAATATAGTTTCAATAATCAAGAATTGCCTTTGTGGTTTCTTTCTTTATTTTCATGTTAATGATAGCTACCCTCATCTTATGTTTGGAGAAATAATCAACTTAATGTCTTCTTTAGTTATTTTGGTTTTATCTTGTAATTCTTCATAGTGTAATTGATCTGGAACTTATTTTGGCAAAAATTGATACTGAACTAATATGCATATAATGATAGCTTAATAATATTAAAATTTCTCATCATTTATTAATGCTTTCTTTTGTTTCTCACTAAGTTTTCAAAGTTTTCTTCATTTTCAGTTTAGTTTGCTTTCTCTTTTATCTAA
>NW_005371324.1:10847211-10852090 GCF_000412655.1 Myotis brandtii
GTCTAATTAGCATATTACACTTTTATTATTATAGATCTTGCATGCTGTTGTCAATAAGATATACTGGTATTCCAACATTTTATTTTATTCTAGGCTATAGCATGATATCAAATATACATATACATATTAAATATTACATATGTATGTGTGTTTGTGTACATATATACATAATTGGCCAACTTATTGAATTCTCTAATTAATTTTAAGAGCTTGTAAAATTCTATCTTGTAGGTTGTACAAAAGTTATGTTATATAATAAGATGGTTATAACCATCTAAAAACAGATTTTATCTTCTTCCCTTCTAATTGTTATATGTCATTGTTTTGTATTATAGCATATGTAGAACTTCTAGAATATTAAATAGTGATAAAAATAGGTGTCATTTTCTTGTACCTTATTTTAATTTGTTCTTTCTTAAGCAGAATATTGGCTGCTGCTAAAATAATTTACTTAAAAATATTTATTAAACGTCTAACTTGGAGAGTGTACAGAAAGAGGCAGAGAATAAATGAGGTAAATAAGGTAAAGTAAGTAAAGTTATTAAGCTAGTCAATGGTAAATGTTAAGAATAAACGAGGTAAATATTTATCTCCATAAACTAGATAAATAAGTAAAGTTATTAACTTAGTCAATGGTAAATGTTAAAAATAATACTCAGGCAATAGAGTAAGGTATTTAGTATTTAGGAAGGTTGATTTTAGGGAGAATAGCCAGGATAGAAATCAGTGAGAAAACAATTTTCAATTAAAGATTTTAAGGATGTGAATGAGCAAGTTCTGTTGCTATCTGGGCAACAATTATTCCTGGAAAAGAAAACAGCAAACATAATGGCCTAGACTAGAGGTAGAAGTTTGTCTGGCATAGTTGAAGAATAACATAGTCTTCAAAGATCTGAAAGCTATTGAGGCATCAGACTATGTAGCCTAAAAGGTCATAATAAGATTTTGGTTTTTATTCTGGGTGAAATTACTAAGAAAGGGTTCTTGAAAGAACCTGATTAAAAGATTTCTTTAAATTAGAAAATGATATTGAATGAGCTTTAACATGTAAGATTTTTTAAAGGGAATTTGCACAAAAGTTTTAAGCATTTTCTATATCTGCAAAATAAAAGTAAAATCAAAATGTAAGTAAACTTTAAGTGGGTTATTATAAGTGAAAAGATGTTACACCAAAACAAAGGGCATTGTATTTTAGGGAAAACAAGAGTATGCACACTTGCCTTAAAGATTATTATGAAGTTTAAATGAAATATTATGTGTAAAATATTCAACCAAATTTTGGTAAATAAATAGTGAATACACAAACACATTAACATATTCTTATTAAAATTCAATGTTATTATATTGCAAGCGCATTGCCATAAAAATGTACAAAATTTGTAAGAAACATGATTTGTATTTTAAAATTGAATTAAACTTTATTAATCAAGCCAAACACCATCTGGCTCTTCTTGTGGGTAAACCCTAGGTACTTTAAAAAATATACACATTTTATTTTAGAGCATTTTAGATTCACAGTAAAATTGATAGGAAGATACAGAGATTTCTTTTATAACACTGCTCCCACACATGTATCCCCCATTATCAACATTAACCACCAAAATGGTATATCTGTTACAATTGATGAAGCTACACCCATCATTAACACTCAAAGTCCATAGTTTACATTAGGGTTTATTCTCGCATATACATTTTATAGGTTTGGACAAATGTATGGCACATATCCATAATTATAGTATCAGACGGAATGTTTTCAATGCCTTAAAATTCCTGTATTCTCCACCTATTTATCCTTTCCCCGTCCCAACCCCTGATTTTTTTTCTGTCACCATAGTTTTCCTTTTCCACAATGGTATATAGTTGAAATTATACAGTATGTAACCTCTTCAAATTGGTTTCTTTCACTTAGTAATACAAATTTAAGGCTTCTCCATGACTTTTCATGGTTTGATAGCTCATTTCTTTTTAGCGTTGAGTATTTTATTTTCTGTATGTAATACAGTTTATTTATCCATTCACCTATGGAGGGATATCATGGTTGCTTCCAAGTTTTGGCAATGACGAATAAGCTGCTATAAGCACCTGTGTGCAGGTTTTTTGGTAGATACATGTTTTCAACACATTTGGATAAATACCAAGAAGTGCTATTGCTTAACTATATGGTAAAAATATATTTAATTTAGTAAGAAACTGCCAAACTATCTTCCAAAATGTTTGTATACCTACCAGCAATGAATAACAGTTCCTATTGCTCCACATCCTCTCGAGCATTTGGTATTGTCAGTGTTTGGTTCTTGGTGGTTCTAATAAGTGTGTGGTGATATGTCATTATTATTTTAGACTAGAGGCCCAGCGCGCACGAAATTATGCGCGGTTAGGGTCTCTAGGCCTAGCCTGGCCCTGCTGCCCGGCGACACTACGTGAAGCTTCCCACCCCAGGACGCTCTGTGAACCCTGCGACTGCTCCGCGAGGCTCCCCCCACCCCTTGACTGCTCAGCGAAGCTTGCTGCCACCCTGTGAAGCTCGCTCCTGGATGCTCCGCGGAACCCCCCCTCCCCCGACCCCGCGACTGCTTCACGAAACTCGCTGCTGCCCGGGTAACTGCTCCGCTAAACTCATGACCACCCGCAAAGCAGCCCACCACTGCTGCTCAACATTCCCCAGTCCCACCCCATGGCCAGGGCCCCATCATGGTGAGCGGCTCAGGGGGAGAGGAGGGACCAAGAGGTGCTCCATGCACTTCATGGTGACCGGTCGCCCATTCGGTCGTGACAGCACCTAGCTCTTTATATATATTAGGATTGTATTTCCCTGATGACATATGCTTATTTACTATCTGTCCATCTTCTTTAGTGAGGTGTCTCTAAAGGTCATTGACCACATTTTAATCAGTTGTTTTTTTTCTTATTGATGAGTTTTAGGAGTTCTTTGTATATTTTGGTTAACAGTTCTTTATCAGATATGTCTTTGCAAATATTTTCTACCAGTCCGTGACTTCCCTTCTCATTCTTGCCAGTGTCCTTTGCAAAGCAGAATATTTTGGTTGTAAAAAAGTTCAGCTTATTAATCTTTCTTTCATGGATCATGACTTTGGTGTGATATCTTAAAAGTCATTGCTAAACTCAAGGTTGTCTAGGTTTTCTCTTATGTTATCTTCTAGAAGATTCATAAATTTGCATTTTACATTCAGATCTATTATCCATTTTGAATTAAATTTTGTGAAGGTTGTAAGGTCTGTGTCTACATGCTTTTTTTTCTCTTTTCTGGCACCTGGATATCTAGAGTTGTCCCACACCATTTGTTGAAAAGATTATCTGTTCCTCATTGTATTGCCTTTGCTCCTTTGTCAAACATCAGATGGCTATATTTATTGGGGTCTATTTATGGGCTCTCTATTCTGCTCCATTGATCTATTTGTCTATTCTTTTGCCAATACCAGAGTGTCTTGATTACTTTAGTTTTATAGTAAGTCTTGAAGTCAGATAGTGCCAGAACTCCAACTTTGTTCTTATCTTTTAATATTGTGTTAGCTATTTTGGGTAATCCTAGGTACTTTTAAATGTTAAAGTGTGGGCAGGGAATTTAGTCTTTAGCACTAAAAACACATGCAAAATAAATCAGGAATAAACTATCTCATTGTTTTTGAAACCTGCCCTTACATTGCAATATATGGATCCAAGAGAAAGGATATAACAAGCTTTTCTATTTTGAATACATGAAATTATGCTAAATTATTTGTGTCTCTGGGAGATGGTAATAGAGGAATGATAACAATAATAAAGGTAGGTGTGTGTGTGTGTGTGTGTGAGTGTGTAAAGTCATGTGGCATTAAACTATCTCTGCATTTATTGCATTCATTGGATATCCATGCATTGCATTGGCTGTACTGTAACCAACTTCACAAAGAAACATTTAAGGGGTTAGTTGGAGTAAATGAGAACCAGTAGACTCACTTCTAGAATATCACATCAGCAGGTTTTTCTGTATAGCATTCTAGCTCATGGTACCCAAGTCAACCTGAATTAATAGTTTGAAAAGGTGGCTGATCACTTTCTGAAGGTCTGTCCTTGCCCTGGATTTTATTTTAAAGTGTTTATATTTTAGGCATTATGATTTGCATCACCTACTTCTAGAAAACAAATGAAGATAATTCTCTTTTTATTAGTCTTTGTGGGAAATAAAATACAGTAAAGGATATGGGCATTATCTGCTCTTTAATGTAGAAGGACTCATGCTAAAAGCCAGTATAAGTTGAAAGTGACAAAAGGGTTTTTATCTCTTGGTCTCTTATCTCATACCAGATAAGAACAATCTTTAGTTATTCAGGTGTCCAGCAGTTTCTTGCAGTGTACCCACAAAAGAAAGAAATTTGAGATAAAGTTCTCTTGCTATAGCCTAAAAGGATAAAGTAATAATGTTATTTTTCCAGTTACCAAAATACTAAAAGAAAACAAATGAGATTATCAGAAATAAGAGGACAATCAGTAAAATTATATTTACTAATAGGTTCAAACATTTTAAATATTAATTGTGTTCATTCTTGTTACTTCAAGGTGATCTGCCACATATATGAAAGCCAGGTTCTTGTAACCATAGAAATCATTCCATGTAACATGTTAACAGATGTTGGTGTCTTGCACAAGTCTGTTGCTCTATTTGCTCTTTGACTAGTTTGAGGTTGTTTTCCACATAAACACTTAAGGTTGTGGACTTTAAAGTACTATGTAAGGTATTTTCATTACAGTTCAGTTCTATTAACAAAAAAAAAACTTTCTGAAATATAGTTATATAACCTATGTTAATGTAAAAAACCATTGAAACCTGTAAAGAATTTTTGTGAGTTTATTTGGGCCAAACTGTCAATATATGCTGGGAAGC
>NW_005371324.1:10852467-10861592 GCF_000412655.1 Myotis brandtii
ACCGACCGACACCCCCCACTTCTTCTAACGCCACTTCTTCAAAATAGACTCGCCCAGGCCGAAAACCGACTTCTGTGCATGGGTCATGAAGTTTCAATCGCACTGTATGTGTGCGCCTGCACGTGGTATTTTGTGGAAGAGCCACACTCAAGGGGCCAAAGAGCCGCATGTAGCTCACGAGTCGCGGTTTGCCAACCACTGGCCTAGGACATGCCTACCCACTGTAACTGCTTTTAGTTAAAGTTTTAATTTCAGACCATCCTTTGTGGTTACTTTAAGTCTTTAAATTTGCAAGACTGCCATCCAGGCCTTCCCTGAGCTTGTCAGGTTAGCATGTGGCCCCTTTCATCCACACCTACCATATTGCTCACTTTTCACTTTGTTTACCTAAGAGCTTAAATACAAAAATGAAGCTCAGTTTTACATAATGTATAATGGCTTATATATTTATTAGAACTAGTGGCCTGGTGCATGAAATTTGTGCACATTAAAAGGAGATTAATTAGAGGTAATATTTTAATGTTGCTGTTTGCCCTTTCTCTATAATAGAAGTGTCAGAGATGAAAAAAAATTAGTAAAATGTATATGAAAATCTTCCTCCTGTCAGAGTCTGGGGTGCGCTGCGGGGCCCAGAGTCAAGTCCTCGTCCACTCACAACACCTCAAAATTGCGTGAGACCCAGACCCAGCTGGTCCCAACCTCATTGGGTGAGACCCAGACCCAGCTGGCCCCACCCTGCCAAGCCCCGCTGGGCAGGGTGTGCAGCCTCAGGTCCCCTGGCCTGATGCCGGGTGGAGAGACGCAGCCTCAGGGCCCCTGTCAAGCCCCACAAGGTGGGGGGCACAGCATCAGGTTCCCTGTCAAGCACCGGTGTGTGGGGGGAATGGCCTTAGGTCCCCTAGCCCAGTGCTGTGGCAGGGGCCATGGCCTGAGGTCCCCTGGCACCGGGGTGGGGGGCACTGCCCGAGGTCCTCCAGTCTGGGGCAGGGGGAGAAGCCTGAGGTCCCCCAGCCCAGCACCTGGGCGGGGGCACACCTTGAAGTCCCCCGTCAAGCCCCGCTGGGTGGGGAGCATGGCCTCAGGTCCCCTGTTAAGATCTGCTGGGCAGGAAGCGTGGCCTGAGGTCCCCTGTCAAGCCCCACTGGGTGGGGGGGGGGGGGGCAGCCTCAGGTCCCCTGCTGATCTGGGGCAGGGGGAGAAGCCTGAGGTCCCCCGGCCCAGCACCCGGGCGGGGGCACATCTTGAAGTCCCCTGTCAAGCCCTGCTGAGTGGGGAGCATGGCCTCAGGTCCCCTGTCAAGATCTGCTGGGCAGGGAGTGCGGCCTGAGGTCCCCTGTCAAGCCCCATCGGGCGGGAGGGGGGGGAGCGCAGCCTCAGGTCCCCTGCTGATTGCTCGTTAAAGCTCATTACAGGAACTCAGCCTCCGCTGTGGGTGCAGCCATCTTGTGTTACAGAAACTCCGCCTCTGCTGTGGGCACCGCCATCTTTGTGACAGCCTGATGATCAATTTGCATATCCCCTCTTTATTAGATAGGATTCTTTTTAAGTCTTGACTTTCTCTTCTAATAGTTTTTTTTGTTTTTGATTCTTTAATTTTATTTCTTTGTATGTGTTAGCTGTCCCACATTTGCTTGTGAGCAAAAGTTGTATATAAGTAGCTCCTCTCTCTCCCTCTCTCTTAAAAAGTGGTATATAAGTATATGAATAAATGTTGCATACCAAAACTTTCTAACTTCTTTAGACAATCTTCAAAGGTTTGCTGCTCTTACTCAGGCAATAAATCCATCAAAGAAAATTAAACTCATTGGAGACAGACTAATAATCAGTCAGAATTCAGAACAAAAATTGTTAGGGGACTCTGCCAAGTCAAAACTGAAGTTATCAACACTTCAAATCAGTTCACAGAGAAGTTATAACTTGATATTACCAATTATTTAACCTTTTTTTTTAGAATTATATTTTCTAGTAATCTAGTATATGATAAGGCACATAAGAATGATTTTTCATAGATTGACATGTAGAAAGTCACAACCTCTCGTGTATCCTTTGAAGTTTTGAAAATAAAAGAATAACTTTATAAATGCCTTTACACTTTGGATTTTAAAATAATCAATATGAACATCCACAACAATTATTTTAACATCCAAAACATATATATTTTTAATAGTTTCCAAAAATTAGTGATTCTACTTTCCTATATAAAGCACCATTTTTCTTAAAGATATTTGAAAAAGACCTTTATTTGAACATTGTGTCCAGTTTAAATCATGCATTTCAAGAAATAAAAGTCTAGAGAACATTTAACATGGTTGGAGAGGTGGGAAAATTGTTTTTAGGATAATACTATAAAGGAGTTGGTATTATTTATTCTGGAAAGATAAATCAAATTGGCTTAATTAATAATCCTCTTTGAATACAAAAATGCTATTTATAAAATGACATTCTCTTGCTTACCGGTTCTTCATTTCCCCAGATGTGGACTAAAGAAAAAATGAACTGTATTTGTTGTTAAGGAAGAATTCACACTAGGGAAAATGTCTTCCAGTCAGATAGATCAAATGCTGACATAGGTTATCAACAGTTGCTAAGTTGTGTGAATTTTTAATCTCTAGGGAATCACTAAATTTTTATAAAGACTCCCATGATTTGAATGATTTAGACAGTTGAATTAGTTCTGAATCTCTAGAAGAGATGAAAGTTGTGGTAATTTTCTAATTTATGGTTCAGTGATTTTATTGAAGCAGATATAGCAAAAAAAAGGACAGGCAGCGGCAAAAACACCCGACGGGCCGGATAAATGTTTTCAGCAGGCCGAATGTGGCCCGCGGGCCGTAGTTTGAGGACCCCTGCTGTAGACAGTTGAATTAGTACTGAATCTCTAGAAGAGATGAAAGTTGTGGTAATTTTCTAATTTATGGTTCAGTGATTTTATTGAAGCAGATATAGCATATTCAAAAAGGTATACTTTCTTCTCCTTAAAATCCAGCATGGAGACAGATAATTTTCTTAAAGTTTATTTATTATAAAGTCATCTAACACCTTTTAAAAAAAAACTGTATTTACCTCTAATGAGCTCCTATAGTGCTGCATACACATCTATTGAAGTATTCCATATGTTGCATTGGGTTATATATTCCTTTCTTTTACTAGATAGTAATTTTTTGACAGCTGATACCATGATGAAAATTATTTGTATTCCCAGAATTTAGCACAATGCTGCATATGATGCCTGCAATTAAAATGTGGTAGATGAATGGAGAAAAGGAAGAAAGCAAGTAGGAATGAAGACATTCACTTTCTGGTTTATGTCTTAGAAAGCTAATCCTGTAATTTTGACACGTAGCCATAGGGTGGCAGAAGTGTGCCACCACCAGGAATTCCATTCATTCATGCTCATTCACACAATCCTCATTGAACTTCAGTTCTGTTTAGGTGTCAGGATGCTATGTATTACAGGGGAGTATGAGACAGAAAGGAAATCAGTCATGGTAATTCAATGCCCTTGTCAGTGGTCTTAGTTAGGAGTATGCATGTGATATGATGCAAAATGAAAGCCTGTTGCTAGTTTCCTGGAAGAGTTTTTCTTGCCTTAAAAAGGAAAGCAAGGAAAGGATTTGTGTTTTTCTGCTGTTGCAAGTTTCTCTGTGAGGATATGATGGTTGGAGCTACTTTAGCCATTTCAAAGGTAAAAACCAACATAATGAGGATGGCAGAACCAAAAGATGGAAGGAACTTGACATACATCGTAGTTTTCTAATAGCCTTTAACATTTCCTAATTTCTTCTCATGGGAGAGATGATTTAATCAGACTAATTGCCTTTCTGCTAATGGTTCACCTTAGTTTATTATGAATTTTATTATATAATCAAAATGGGTACAGTTGTGACAGAGAAGATTTCTCCCTCTAACTGGCAAACAGCCAGGGACTTCTGTAGCTGTTAGCGAAGAGCCACTCACTTGGAACAGATTCAGCTACTCCACACAAGTCCAGAACACACTACTTACCTACCTATGATAAGCTGACATAATGGAAAAAATCTCTCTGGTTTGCTGGTAAAAAAAATGTAACATTGGCTTCTCTAAAACAAAACAAAAGTGTGTATTCATGCGTATATAAATTTACTATAAATTTTACAGATATAAAAGATGTGTAGCACACATTTTATCCTATATAATAAAATATACCACATTCTTTCTTGTAAGTTTCAAATAGCTAATGGATTCTCACATAATGCTTTGTTTGGTTTTGTCAAATTTGTGTATCCATAAACAACTGATGGATGATGGTTTTTCCAATATGGAAAATGGTTGATATTTTCATCTGCATTTGAGAATAAGACAAAATGAAACTATAAAGGCATATGTTGGAACTTTATTCAATGGTCAATGATAAACTTCTTTACTAAATCAGATAAGTTTTCAAACAATGGAATAATATTTTCTCAAAATTATGTATTATTCACAATGTAACAGATATGGCCATGATATATTTTAAGTGTGCTCTATTAACATTTTCTCTATCAGTAAGTTTAGACAGCAAACAAAACAATCAAATCTTGATTTGTAGTGTTTTCTAATTGCTGTGGTGTAAATGTTCTTGTTATGGCTGGCTTTAAACTACTGACATGATGTCAAAGTACACAAAATTGGGAAGAGATATACAGTGGCACACTATAATACTATATTTCCCCCAAGAGAACCAAGAGAGGTAAATAATATAAAAAGCAAAGATAATGGTACGATATACTAAAATAATTAGGAAGTGATGAGGTTTGAGTATTTAATACATACAAAATGTACTGAATTGCATACTTATATACTAGTAGTTTAATCTTTTATAATAGCTGTGTTTAACAATCAGTTTGCAAAATTACTAAAAATTTAATAATCAGTTCTCACAAGCTGTAATGGGCTACCTCAAGCACCATATGCCTCATCACAGAAATAAGTGATTCATTTTCCTGGTTCAATTCAACTTAATTTGAATAACAAATTATTTAGAATCTGCTGTTTCAATCAAATGTGTTTGTTTTTAGGCAAACAATTCTATTGGCAGATTGTTTAATTCCTCCTCTAGTGTTAATGCCAGTAGCGACCTGATGTAATGTTTGAAGACCAAAATCTAGATATTTTAAGCTGGCCATGAGTGCTATATTTCCAGATTTACCTAGTAACTTGAATATTATGACTTCTATTATGAGTAGCACTTGAATTGCCCTTCAAGAAATGTATATTAATCAAAACCTGGGAACTGGGTATTTGACACAAATTATTTTTTATGATATTGAAATAAGCATAAATCTTAAATAATGTTATTGTAATCTTGTAAATTCATATAATTGTACAATTTGTTTACAGATCAATTCATACCTGATGAGTATGTGAGGGTCCTTGCAGGACATTTGGCTCAAAATATCCATGGAGCTATTTGTTCCACACCAAAATGTCCTTGATCATGTGCCATTACCAGCTAGGCTACCGGAATAAGAAGGGTTGTTATTGGCACAACACAATTATTGGACCAATAGGATATAATCACACTTTTTATGTATTAGTCTGTAACCAAACGTATAAATAAATGTTATGGGCTATTTGAACCCAGGAACATTTTCTAAGTGTGGGGATTTTGAATAGGACCAAATTTCAAGTATCTTTTGGCATGGGCCAAATATCTCCATGGACATGCTGGACAGGACCAAATGTGCACTAATCTTGAGAGTAATTTTCCTTCTATTCATTCCACATAAATTAAAGCTTAATATAGCCTTGACTTTTCAGGTTTATTGAAATCAGGGAACAAAATTTGGGTTTAGAAAGTGCTATCAACAATTTTACAATACTGTCTTGTAGTATGTCTTCTTCCAGTTTATGTCCAGAAATAACATCTTATTATGTTCCTGCTCCTGTAGAGAATTCCTGATATTTATAAAACAATCCTTATTGCAGATGTCTTCTTAAAGTCTAAATTATATGCAGCATTTCATTTGCTCTGTCTTAAAATAAATCAATGGAAAAAAAGGAACTACAGAAATAATCTTTCCTTCTTTAAATTTCATATTAAATGAAATATGATTTATTTTTGAACCTGAACAATCAGCTGGAATAGAAGAAAGGATGCATAACTTTGGCATTAGATAAAACAATATCTAATTCTGCTCCAGGCTTTTGTGAAACACATGGAAATTAAGTAAAGTGTCATTGAAATGGAGCCCTCTGTTATCTCAGTAGGGTCAGAAAAGAAAGAAATAATTATTTTTTCCATTGTTCTGGACTAGGATTTAGCTGAATTTTGCCCACTCTGGCTTACTGACTTGTGTTTACAGATACATTGCAGCTGACCGCCCAATCAACTACCTATATGGCTATGAAATAGGAGAAAAAAGAGTTTGGCTGTACTGTCACAAATTTATTCCAATTGCTATAGACATAATGCTGTTGTTAATCTTGGGCAATTTGATGCAAATGTCTGTGTATCAAATCAACAACAATCTTTTCTATCACTTAATTATTCACATAATTGAGAAATATGGGGCTATTATGCTGACCTCTATATTTAAACCCAACCTTTTATTTTTTATTTTTTTGGTTTGTAAAGACTTAACTTGGGAAATTATTTTTAATATTGATTTTATACCTTTTCACTACTTACTCTCTTTATAAATATATAAAATAGATATTTTTCCTAAGAAAATTTCTGCTACTAATATCTCTGTACTACAATCATTATGAAATGGTTATGGTATTTCCTTAATAATAATTTATCAAATATCAATTTGAAGAACTTTTAAATATAAATTATAAGATTCAAAAGTTCCAATTTCAGTGCCGAAGGCCTGAGGGGTGGAGGGCAAAGGGGCTGGAGAGGGTCAATAGGGGAATAGGGGGGAAAAAAGTAAAAAAAAATTCCAATTGCAAGTGCTTCTACTGATTATTAATTATAAGATAGAAGGGAAATGCTTAATAATGATGATTTTTAAAATAAGTATATTAATAATTTTAAAGCTTTTTTTCCCCAAGAATAATTCTTATAGAATATGTACTGATTGAAAAAATATACACCTTGGACCTATTTTCACTTGTCAAGCCTATGATACATGCATACTTTTGATAATTTTCAAGGTATTTAAATATTGTTACTTGCCAATATTGATTGTTTGCCTTGTAATGAAACAGTGAAAAATCTGGTACACTGGAGACTCATCTATACATCTAGCATAAAGAAGAAAGACATTTTTAGGAATAAATTCTGGAATTTTTTTTCTTCTTATTGATAGGCTAATGCAAAATAAGCCAAAGTGGACCTGATGGCTTAGGGAAACACTCCAACATATTAGGTTACAGAAACTGCCAAACTGCCTTTCTCCTTTTCCTCTCATTAAAAAGCCATAAGTCTACAAAACTACCAGATTTCACTTAACTCATTGGTTATGAGATATTAAGTGAATCTACTCAAGCATACATCAGATTTCTAGAGCAGCGAATTTCAACCTTTTTCATCTCATTGCACACATAAACTAATTACTAAAATTCTGTGCCACAGCAAAACAAACAAACAAACAAACAAACAAAAAACAAAAAAAAACAACAACTCAAAAACAACAGAACTTTTTAAATATGTTTTTCTGGTCTGACAAACAAAACAAAAAAAAAGTAGGTATATTCTGATTCATTAACATCAGACAGCTGTTGTTGTGTTGGCTGTCATCATTTTTTTATTTGATAATGGGAAAAGAGGTCAGTGCCCCTGACTAAATAGTCAGGTACTGCATATTTTAAAAATTCTTATGGCACACTGGTTGAAAATCTACCTTAACATATGATCTACCTTAACATGTAATTTCCTTATTGTTGTAGTAAATTGCTTTGTATGCAAAGAAGCCAGCCTGGAATTATTTTAGATTAGATTCTTGTTATTTTATTTTTTTTGTATTGAATAATTTTATATATTATGTGTATTAATTTAGAATATTTACAAAGCAACATTTTTTATATTATCAAATATTATTTACTGTTTATATGCATGTTAGTTTGTTTTTTTACTCAAAGTTATATATAAATTTACAAGTAGAGTAGAGACATCTCTGAGACTAAACTGTAATGTAGAGTTGGAAGTGGGTAATAAATGGTGGGGCAAATGGTTCCCAGGCTTCTATTTGGGTGCATTGATTTAAATTGGAGAAAGAAAACTGGAAAAGGTAAGTTACTAAAGACAGAGACTGAGGGAAAGTGGGGTTTTTTTTTATCAGAATTGAGGTCTGGGGATGAGCCTTACTAAAACAGAGAAGACAGAAGGAAAGTAAAGATTCTCATTTTTTAAAAATATTTCTTT
This sequence comes from Myotis brandtii, assembly GCF_000412655.1. Lineage (NCBI taxonomy): Eukaryota > Metazoa > Chordata > Mammalia > Chiroptera > Vespertilionidae > Myotis > Myotis brandtii. The sequence goes on from NW_005371324.1 coordinate 10,860,797, forward strand.
ATTGATTTCAGAGAGGAAGGGAGAAGGAGAGAGAGATAGAAACATCAATGATGAGAGAGAATCATTGATCGGCTGCCTCCCGCACACCCCGGGGTTTTTTTTTATCAGAATTGAGGTCTGGGGATGAGCCTTACTAAAAGAGAGAAGACAGAAGGAAAGTAAAGATTCTCATTTTTATAAGGGATTCTCTGAGGCAGAGAAACGAACTGTATGGCCTCACTGATCAGATGATGAAAGATGACACAGAACTTTAAACAAATTTGATATTCTCCCCAGATTTGTAGAGGACAGGAGAGCCTTGACCCAGTAAGGATGAAAGTGTACTCAAGTACATTTTTGTCACCTCTTTCTTTGAAACCTCTGGGAAGAATTGGGTGACTTGAATAGATAATCAGAGTTGCTTCAGAATAATCAGTGGAAAAAGCTTATGGGAGTCATCATCTTCAAGGAGTGCACATTAAGAAGAGTTTTATCTGTGCTCAGCTTGTCTGAAATGAATGACAAACTGAGGCAAAGTAGAGTGTCAGTGAACACATTTGAAATAGATGTAGAAATAAGGAGACTAGATATTTACAATTAGACAGATAGTAACAATGTACAATTTGAATTTGAGATGTTGTCTGTGTGACTTATTTTTAATCCAGAGGATGGTCGAATTTGAGAAAGTATTAGTCGCATATTGATTTCAAGTAGGATATTTCTTTTTTTCTTTTTTTTCTTTTTAAGTTTTTGAATAAATCTTTATTGTTCAGATTATTACATTTGTTCCTCTTTTTTCCCCTCATGGCTCCCCTCC
>NW_005371324.1:10863456-10892567 GCF_000412655.1 Myotis brandtii
GGGTCTCTGGGAATCACCAGGGCAGAGCAAACAGCAATGGCTGCCCTGAACCAGGGAGGTCCTAGGTTCTCCGCATCCCGCGCCCCTGTGCAGGAACAATGATTGCTGCGAGCACCTCTAAGAGTAAGCCACCCCCGCGTTCCTGTCCTGATGCCAGACAGTCCAGTTTCACCCCATATGTGCCTGGTTCCCCCAGAGTCTTGCCCGGAACTGGAGTTCAGAGCAAGTGGGAGCTTGTATCTCCCTCCCGATTAAAAGAGCAGCACATCCAGGTGCCTTCGCACCTCTTACCAGTCTCAGTGCACTTTCTTCACCTCTCTAGCTGTGGAACTTCCACTCAGCCAGCTTTCCCACGGTTCTGGGTGGTGGTTGTTCTGCTGTATAGTTGTGGTTTTGATGTGGTTGTGAGAGGCAGCAAGTATAGGTGATTACCTATGCCACCATCTTGGTTTCCTCAAGTAGGTTATTTCTTGATCCACTGAGGAACTGTGTCATCCTGCATAAGCTTAGAGAGGGCATAGATGTAACAGTTAAATACATTCTGAGGTTGCAGACTATAAGACAACTATATGTTTTTCACTATATTATATGTCCCTGTCAGATTTTTTTCTTTCCTCAATATCAGATGAATTTAAAAATCATATAATTATTTTTTAAAGCTTCCTATTGATATTAGTTTAACACATACAGAGTAAAAATTAATTCACATATTTAACATTTATTAAATATATAAACATGTGGTAAAAATTAAACTAAATGTAAGCATTTTTATATTATAAGGATTATGATTACAACTCTTTTATCCATATGGACCTAGATTCCTTATAGTATAGGGGGAAAAAGGTAATATTTCATAACTCTATTTTGGGTATACTCTGATATTCACTCTCCTTGTTTCATTCAATCAGTTAAGATATTTTTTTCTCCCTATAGCTAGGACTTCTAGGGTTTTAAGTTCATGTAAATTAAAGCAGTGCCCAAATGGGTAGGAGAAACTTTGATGATGATGATGACAATTATTATGATGGTTTTGGCTGCATGTTCTATGGCACCCTATAAGAAGCAATGTTTCATTTAATAAATTAAATGACATTCAGTCTCTTCTCATTTCTTCCTCCATCTATAGAAACCACTAGATTCACAAGAAAGGGCGAGGATAGAGTAGAAGGGAATGTCTTAGGAATTTGTTGTTTTTAATGTCACCTTGTATCTCAATAAGTTGCAGATCTTTTCTTTTCCAATGGCCTTGTTAATGCTTTCATTTTTCTGAACAAATCCTGATGGTATCCTATGCCATACCTCTATTATATGGAACACAGGGAAGTATATTCTTTACCTCTCCCAGTTGCATAATGGGCTTATCCCTACAATATGCAGGCAAGTCAAATCATAGCTTGGAGATAAATTAGTAATTCCAAGAAGCTTTAAAAAATAATTACAATGCCCTGTGCATAACCCGAATCAATTAAAATCAGAATTTCTGGAGGTAGGGCCTAAGCATCAATAGTTTGAAAGTTTTCTGCTGATTCCAAAGTGCAGTAGGTGGAGACCCACTCAGCTATGGAAACATGCTAGTCTGAGGAGTCCTTGAAGATACCAATTTGCTTCTTGGTTATTCTATTATCCCACAGCCAACCAACTCTCTTTCTGATTCAGGTGGTCTGCATTTAGATATGTTACTATGACTTCCTGACTCGGAGGCCATTTAGAACCCTTAAGATGACTTTGAATATCTCTGTCCTGATTTATTATGAGTTGATTTATAGACTTATCCTAATAAGGAATCCTTACTTTCTTTGGGGATAGTAGAGAGGAGATGCATCTACATCTCCAGTTTGTTAAAAAATGTAGAAAGATAATAAAACAAAAGTACAACAACAGAGGCATTATTTTAAAGTAACTTATATTAAAATGGTACCTAAAACATATTAGTCTCTTATTACATTTTAATTTCTTTACCTTCTAGCACTAGCATTGGTTGAATGGATTTTATAAAGAAACAAATTTGCATGGTATTTGTCTCAATAAAATTCTTTGCATTGCTATAAAAATACTTGACATTTGGGATTTTATATAAAGAAATGTTAGGGTTTTTTAGAACTTTCAAAAATTGGCTGGTTTGTGTAGACAGGGAAAAAAATAGGGTAAGATTATTTGTGATCTCCTTACGTAGCCACCCTTAGGAACATAGGTCTGTGAAAACAGCTCTGCTACTTGGGTCGGTGGCTATGCAGACATTGTTTACCATGGCAGAAGGAAAACCCACTTTCTCACTAATTAGGGCCTGCATATCCTTTCTTTGTTCTTATAACTTTCAGAATTTGATTTTCTTTTTATTCTTTTAGATAATGTAGTCTAATCGAAATTTGTATTAATAAATTGGGAATGAGGTGGAAAAGGGTATAATATTGAATTGTTTGAAAATTCTTTGAAGTTTATGGATCCCCCTTCCCCAACAGTTTATACAGTTTGAAAGCTATTAAACTTTCATTCAATTTCCAAGCATTTTTACACAGGGGGCATTTTTATTTTCTATTTAGTAGACTTTACAACTTATCTTCAAACAAAGTTGGCTTTGAGGCACTTTATGCTCCTGCTTCAGAAGTACCCTTTTATATGTATTGACTTTGATGTTTAATTATTACAAAGCGAATCATAATACAATTAAATGGTGTTGATATTTCCTTGAATTGTTTATATTATTTTCATTGCAGTTCATTTGAGTTCAATTATCATATATCAATATTTGGTTATAATATATGCTTTTATGACTGTCACTGTTATGGGAGATATATTTTATCACTTAATTGAAAAAGGTTCAGGGTTCTCTTTAGTGTCTTTTAAAATGCTTAATTTGAATTATTTGATTATATGAAAAATGTGGGAGTTATACTATTTAGCATAATTTTAATTCTGCTAATTATCAGCCAACTCAATTCAACCGGAATTTAATAATAATATTGTTACTGTAGGTAGCTAGTTAGTATTAATAAAGGAAGGGGGCAAATGGCATAGTTATTAAGCCTTATCTGCTAGGGAGCTGATTCAGAAATTAAGCCTGATACTCTAGGAAGTTGCATCATTCATTGGCTCCCAGGAGACAGCCACATCCTCCATCTAGGGACTTAATCCAGTGCCAGCAGGAGTGGGCAGGAAGAACTGGCTTTCCAATATCCCCAGGGGGCAACTGGCCTCTTTCCATGGATTACCAGGGGGAGGGAGAACCAATAAAGATGAAATTCCTTTGCTAGGCCTAAGCTCAGTAAAAGCCAGTGGTGCAGGGGGAGGTCCTTCTACTTTGAGGTATGTGCAATAGGAATTGAAAAGGTGACCATAAAGGGGAGGTGGCTAGCCTGGGAGAAGGATTGTATTGGATAAGGGACACAGAACCCCAGAAGATCAAGGAAAAGAATTGGATAGTGGAGAGGGCCCAGCACAAGCCTGTGACGAGCCAGGGAAGATATTGGTTAGTTTAAAGAAACCATGCTCTTTCCTAAACCCAAGATAATATAATCAAAGCTTAACAAAGGCCTGAGATTCTTTGTTTGCCCCTTCATTCACCCTGCTCTCTCTCTCTGTAGCAACTTTGTGAGTCTGGTAGCTGCATGAGCCCAAGGGCAAGCCCAAGCTTGGGTCCAAGTGCAGGACTGGTCACGGCCTAAATGCAGCTGTGGTGGTGAACGTGCAGATGGGAAAATGAGACACAGAGAAGTTCTGCATCTTGGGGCCCTGGTCCGTGTGGGCTTGGTGAGGACAAGTGCAGGCTTGCAGCTCCAGGTCCAGACTTATTCCATAGCCAGACAGAGCTGAGCCATCTGGTCATGTTTGAGACACTGAGCACCTGGGGGCAGTCCTTTGCTTTTCTCCAATAAATCTTACCACTACACTTCATCCTTCCATGCGTGGGTCCCTGAAATTCTTTTCTCATGACTCTGTGGAAGAACCCTACTTCCACCAGGAACAATATTTCAGTTAGCTAAAATACCCAGAGCTATGCTAGTTTCAAGCAAGGTTTGATCTAGTGTCTAGTAATGCAATCAAGGACCAAATTTATTTCTGTCACTTTGGCTCAAATCCATTGTAAGGTTGTCTCTCTTTGAGGGTCCAAGATGCCATCAGCTTGTCCTTAAGCATGTCCGTCAGCATTCTGTGCAGTGACTATGAATGTCCAGTTTAGGTCACATGTCTAATCTAAGCCAGTCACTATGCTTCTAGGTATAAAATATCCTGATTGATTTTGTCTAGGTCATGAATTATATCCCTGTTTCAGTGATGGGATTTTGAAGGAAGAAAGTTCATCCTCTACCCTTCCAGTTCTCCTGGCTGGAGTAACAATCAAATTAACACAAGACAGATTAGCAGGAGAAACACAAATGACATTTTAATAACATGAATACCTTTTATATAAATAGGAGAGACTTAAGAACACAGAGTAACTCACCAAAATGGCTGAAGTCATCATCTCAAATATCACCTTCAGCTAAAAATAAGGGTGTTGGGCTGGAGAGTCAGTTATTGGTGTTTACCAGTGAAACACAAAAACCAAAGATAAGATCGGGCAGATTTTAGCCCAAAACCTTTTCCTTTGATAGTAAAAACAGACTTGGTTCAGCAAGGAAAATACACTTACAGATGGAGATTTTTCTCACAAATGTAAATGTCTTATTTCAGAGGGTAACTTGTACTTGGCTTTCACAGTATCTCCTGTGTCTGCTGTTTATTAAAATGAACCAGCCCAAAATAACCAATACCCCAAAGTGGCATAATTTGAGGTTACTATTTCTGCTCAGCTTCAGAATCAACATCTGTGGAACCTATTGCACCCTGTATTAGTGATCTACGGTTGTATAACAAAATATTTCAAAACTTATTTGCTTGAAAATACCACATTTATAATTTCACAGTTTCTGTGGGTCAGGATTATGGGCATGTCCTAGCTGGGTTCAGTCTCAATGCTTCTCACAAGCTGTTGTCAAGGTGTTGTCAGGACTGTAGTCATCTCTAAGCTCAACTGGGAAAGCATCTGCTTCCTCGACTCACTTGTATTGTTGTTGACAAAAGTCAGTTCCTAGAGAATTATTGGATTGAAGGACTCAAATCTTTGCTAGTTATTAGCTGAAGGCCTCTTTCAGTTCTTCATCACGTGGGCCTCTGCAACATGGCAGCTAGTTTAATCAAATCTGCATTTCAGGAAGGCAATAGAGAAAGAATTCTAGCAACATGAAAGTTATAGCATTTTAACAACCTAATCACAGAAGTGTCATTTCATCATTTTTGTCATATTCTATATAGTAGAAGTGTTATAGTGGGCAGTTAGACAGACATGAGCAGAGTAGAAGTGATAAGCAAGGTATGGAAGGTCACCAAGGTAGAAAGTCCTGGGTGACTAGCAACAGAAAATTATAGGGTGACTCACCCCCAGGGTGACCTTTTATCCCCTAGCATATCACTGGTCATGCGGACTGGACCCTCCCCTGACCTTTCCTCCTCTGGCATGTGATAACATGAAGTAGACCTACTCACAAAGGGGGCAGGAGAATAGCTTCATATGACTCCCATAGTAGCAAAACAAGACAAATCAATGCCATGGAAGACATCAGGACCAGCTTTGATGACTAATGACAACCCCCCCCCCCTCCACCCCTGGTGCAGCCAATCAGTGGAGGCCATGACCCATGATCCTGAGGAATCACACCTGGAAAGATGAACATTCTATTGAGGTCCTCCCCTGAGACCTCCTGATAAAAGCCCTTAAGTTGAAAGACCCAGTGCATGAGTGTTCTCTCTCTCTCTCTCTCTCTCTCTCTCTCTCTCTTTCTCTCATTCTGAACCTTTCCCCAACCTCTTCTTTCCCCAGGCATGTTCTCTCTGGAGCACGCCTATAACAACCCTCCTCTTTTTTCCCCCAGGCATGTTTTCTTTGCTGTCATTCTTCAACTTTCCAAGTGCCCTTCTTTTGCCTCTGTGGCTCATTTCCTTAGTCCATGCAGCCCTGCTGGCTCACCTTTTCTACCTCTGTGACTTTCTAAATCAACTTTCTCTTATCATCTACATTTCTTGGCTCTGAATTCTTTCTTTGCTGAACTCAAGTACCAAGGTTGACGAGTTAAGGTTAGTGCTGTTTCACCACTAACAGAAGCAGTCACTGGCTCCAACACCTGTGCAAAGGAAGGGGATTACACAAGGGTATGAATATCAAGGGGCAAGGATGGTTGGGAACTAGGTCAGAAGCTGCCTACCACATGTCCTCAATTTACTCTGATGGCCTAGATTTTAGCTCTTTTTTATATGATTGACAAGTAATTTTCAAGTTATATGAACTCAAAGACTCACTTTATGCTTATTAGAGTTAAAATCTTAGTTATATGATCATATTTACATTAAAAGATATATTTTTTTCTATCAGGCTTTGCATACATTAAACAGATCATTTGCAGCAAGAATAAAAGTTATAATCAAGTTACTGAAGGCAATAGGCATGGAAAATGGATATTATTTAATTTAGTGGTGCTATCAGTTATAAATTGCTAATTGTAGGTACTTAAGTGGCCTTTTAACTGATCCTAAGCCAATAGTCTAAAAATTAATTATGTTCTTTTAATTAATTTAAGGCATCCAAATTATAGCAAAGTAAATAAATAAACTATGAAGAAACATAACCCTGCATCCATCAGTTATCTCTGAGCAGGGCCAAATGCTGGCAATATTGATAAGAAAATATTTCTTCCTTAGTATTGTATGGGATACAAAATACTAATACTTTTTCTCTCACCTTCTAAGTTCTTCTAGAATAGGCTAATAATCAAATTAACAGAGATAGATTAAGAGCAGAAAAGCAAAGTTTTCATACATACTCATGGAGAATCCACATGGGCATGAAAATTCCAAAGTCAGTGAGGCAACATTGGGTATATAAGACATTTTAGACAAAGGAGAAAAGGTGTGTGTGGGAGGGAGATGGGGGAGCAGGGATTTTGATTTCAGAAGTGAGAATGAGCAATTTATAGGTAGTTGAGAAAAAGCAGAACATACATGGTAGGAAATTTTTTTCTAGGCTCAGAAACAATTGGACACAGTAGTATCTAGCAAACAAGCCCCTGTCTGAAGCCCTGTATTTAGAATAATTAATTCAAATTAGGCTAAGGCAACAGCCTAAGATCTCTTCCTGAAGTAGGTTTCTTTGTCGGAATCTCTTGGGTAGGAAAATGGGGTGGGTAAAAGGTTCCCTCTGAGTCCTGTTTCTTAATAAACAGCTTAAAATCAATATCCCAAAAAGCAGCTTTAGGGTGGCAAATATTTGTTTCCTTTTAGTATTTATTTATTTTCCAGTAGTTGAAGTTTAAAGTCTGTATCTCCATTAGAGAAATGTGATGGAATATTTGAATCCTATAAACCTCCCAACCAATATCAAATGAAATTAAAATTTTAATGATTTCATACACACTCAAGCAGTAAGTATATAAATAAATAAATAAATCCATGATGGCAGTACTCGTTGCCTGATTCCATGTTCTCTGACTTTTCCTGGGAATGGTTTTCAGTTGTGACATTGAAGTATGTGCACTTCCTCAAGTTAAAAACAAAACAAAACAAAATAATCAGTAGCTTGGGGGAGTTCAGGATCACTCTGTTGGAAGCTTAGAAATGGCCTCTTAGAGGTAAAGGTGAGTGGATGAAGCTGTTGACCTGAAAATTGTCAGCTCTAATCCTAGCTTCATATGTGATTTTCACTGTGACTTGGGTAAAAATACAGCCTCTATGCATATACTCTTCTTTTTTATTTAATATTAAAACATCAATCATTCTCATCATGGCTATGAAACTCCCCTGAATCAAATATGAATGTTTCAAATGAGTTATTATCCCATTTCATTTGATGCAACATCAAGTACCCCCCCATGAATCTGATACACTTAGATTAAATTTTTATGTAGATGAAAATTTTCAACATTTTACTTGCCTGTTACTTTAAGTAATAGTTACTGAGCATTAATTATGTGTAAGTCATTGTTTTTTCAAATTTCTTATCCTGCCTTACAGTCTAGTGATGAATGAAAAAAAGTTTAAAAAATAAAGGCAATTCAAAACAGTGAGTTTTATATTTATGAGCTGGTTAGACATTTGGAGCCATGCGAGGGACATTTTTCATGGCAAAGGCATTGAAAGGAAGGTTTCAAAATGGAAGCCACATTTGATGAGTGACTTGAAGGATAGATACAATTTGAAATTGTGGTGATAAAGGGTTAGAACTTTTAATTCAGAGGAAAAACAAGAATAAAATATGGCTGGCAGAAATGAACAAGCAGTGTGCACAGCCAAACAGCTCATTTTGACTTGACTTGCACAGATGGTGCATATAATGAAGTGCTAAAGGTTGAAGTTACTAAGTGAGCTCAGAATCAGAATATGGAGAGACTTGAAGGCCAGATAAAGAGTTTTCATGTTATTTTTGGGGGTGAGGAGAGTTAATACAGGTTGTGAGTGACAAGATTAAAAGGGGAGAGGCAGAATTAGGAGGCTGGTGTAATAGTTCAAAAGTGGGTTACTACACTAAGTATGGTTTTCCTTACAAGCAGTTTGCTCTGAAAAAAAGAAAGAAAGAAAAAAAAGAATAACTAGACCTGAAAGTAACTTCCAGCCTTTAGTAGCTGACATCACTGGAAATTATTTTCTTATTAAATTTGTGTCTAATAGGTCATTTCCATCTTTCAAGCTAGATTTTTTTTTTCCTTTTTGGAAAACACAATTTTTGAAAGAAAAGATCATTTTTGGTTGTTTCCTATATCTTCCTTGTTCCTACTATGATTTTTTTTTCTCAAATAAGAGCTCTTATTTTTTTAGCCAAAGATTTTCTTTTCATTTTTCCCCATCAGGCAGTGAGTGTACACTCCTGTTGTGACATAGGGCCTGTTTCCATGGGAATGGAAGCAATAGAGCATATTTAGCACTATGAACTTGATCCTGCTAAAAGTATTTGTTAAAAGCTTGAAATGTGAGGCTCTATAAGGCGATTGGGTGTTGGCTCTACCTTGGTGTTGATATCCTCATTGAGAATGCCAGGTTTTTATGGAAGCCATAACTCCATTACAAGGGCACAGAAGGGGATAACCCTTCAGAGGAGGCTTCTGTGCCATTTGAGCTAGTTTGGTTGGCTTGTTCCTAAGGATGCTTTAGGAGAGTTTGTGTGTTACTAACTATAACCAAGTGAGAAGATCCTTCAAAATCCTGGTTTCAGAAGTATAATTTTAAGCTGCAGTAGAAAAAGAAATGAGGAATACTAGCACGGAGAAAATGTAGCATTCTCCTTCTTTAAAAAACAAAAACAAACCTATTCCCTTTAAATTCTTGCTTAAGTCAATATAAAAGTTAGAGAGAGATTTGTGCTAGGGTGGAGCTAGTTTGGAGCATCAAAAACTAGTTTTTGCTAGTAATTATCCTTCAAGGTATCTTTGGGAATTCTTTTTTTTTTAAGAAGATTTTTTTTTCAGTTTTATTGAGATATAATTGACACACAACACTGTGTACTTGTAAGGTATACAGATAATTTGATACACTTATATAATAAATAATGATTACCACACTAGGTTAGTTAATACTTTTACTACCTCATATAATTACCTTTTTTCTATTTTTTAAAAAATTCTTTATTGTTTAAAGTATTACATAAGTCTCCTTTTCCCCCATTTGACCCATTCTCAGCTGCCCACCAGCACATGCCCTCACCCCCACCCCCACTGTCTGTGTCCATTGGTTACGCTCATATGCATGCATACAAGTCCTTTGGTTGATCTTTTACTCCCTTACCCCCACCTTCCCTCATAGATTGGACAGTCTGTTTGATGCTTCTATGACTCTGGTTCTATTTTTGTTCATCAGTTTATGTTATTCCACAAATGAGTGAGATCATGTGATATTTATCTTTCTCTGACTGGCTTATTTTGCTTAGCATAATGCTCTCCAGTTCCATCCATGCTGTTGCAATTGGTAAGAGTTCCTTCTTTTTTACAGCAGCGTAGTATTCCATGTGTAGATGTAGCACAGTTTTCTAATCTACTCATCTGCTGATGGGCATTTAGGCTGTTTCCAAATCTTAGCTATTGTAAATTGTGCTGCTATGAACATAGGGGTGCATATATCCTTTCTGATTGGTGTTTCTGTTTTCTTGGGATGTATTCCTAGAAGTGGGATTACCGGGTCAAATGGGAGTTCCATTTTTAAATTTTTGAGGAAACTCCATACTATCTTCCACAGTGGCTGCACCAGTCTGCATTCCCACCAGCAGTAAAGGAGGGTTCCTTTTTTTCTGCATCCTCGCCAGCACTTGTCGTTTGTTGATTTGTTGATGATAGCCAGTCTGACAGGTGTGAGATGGTACATCATTGTTGTTTTGATTTGCATCTCTCAGATGATTAGTGACTTTGAGCATGTTTTCATATGTCTCTTGGCCTTCTGTATGTCCTATTTTGAAAAGTGTCTATTTAGGTCCTTTGTCCATTTTTTTTTTGGATTGGATTGTTTATCTTCCTTTTGTTAAGTTGTATGAGTTCCCTATAAATGTTGGAGATTAAACCCTTATCGGAGATAGCATTGGCAAATATGTTCTCCCATGCACTGGGCTTTCTTGTTGTTTGGTTGCTGGTTTCTTTTGCTGTGCTCTTTAAAAAATATATATTTTATTGATTTTTTACAGAGACGAAGGGAAAGGGATAGAGAGTTAGAAACATCGATGAGAGAGAAACATTGGTCAGCTGCCTCCTGCATGCCTCCTACTGGGGATGTGCCTGCAACCAAGGTACATGCCCTTGACCGGAATCGAACCTGGAATCTTTCAGTCCACAGGCCAATGCTCCATCCACTGAGCCAAACCAGTTAGGGCGTTGATGCTTTATTTTATACAGGTAATCACATGCACATGAGATTCCTGAGCTGGGCTAATGATCATCCACAGGATACAGTCTTCTCCAGGGATGGCTGTAAACAGATGTGACTTCTCTTCAAGATCCACTGCCTAAAAAGTGAGCCTGCCTTAAACATTGGACTGGACTGGATCTAAGCCATTCTTGGTCTCACAACACAGTCGGTTATCCTTTTACAAGAGCATATCCCCATGTCATCTTCCTGCTTCTGTCAGGAGAAAAAAGATTGGCTTGCCAGGGATCATCTATCAGACCAGAGCATCACACATCACATGCCCACCTGCTCAGGGACCTGGAAGCATCAGCAGCTTCAGCTACTCAAGCAGCCCCAAGGGCTCCTCCTTATCAATTACACAGACAAACAGAGCAGGGAGGGGGGTGAGTCTGGGTCCAAGTAGGGTTGATTTCTGGGTTTTCTGTTCTGTTCCATTGGTCTGTATGTCTGTTATTGTGCCAGTACCAGGTAGTTTTGAGTAATTACATTTTTTTTTTCTGCTGAGAACATTAAAGATCTCTTAGATTTTCAGGTACATAATATGGTATTGTTAACTGTAGTCACTATGACATAATTAGAGACCCAGAACGTATCTTACAACTGGAAATTTGCACCCTTTTACTGCTATCTCCTCATTTTCTCAATCTTCCAGCCCCTAACAACCATCCAGTCTACTCTGTTTCTATGAGCATCACTTTTATAGATTCCACATACAAGTGATATCATACAGCATTTGTCTTTCTCTGTCTATATTATTTCACTTAGCATTAGGCTCTCAGGTCTATTCATGCTGTTGCAAATGGCAGGATTTCCTTATTTCTCCTGGCTAAATAATATTCACATATAGATATATTTATATACATAAATGCATATATATACACATATACACATAACATATAACTTCATATCTATGTATATATATGTACTATAGATATGTAGATATAGATATAGATATAAATATAGTTATAGATATACATGAATAACCATATATTGAAGGACTTATTGTGGTGCTATCAGTTCTGTTTCATTGATCTATGTGTCTATTTTTATGCCAGTGTATACTGTTTTCATTACTATAGCTTTGTAATATAGTTTGGAATTAGGAAGTATGACACCTCCAGTTTTTTTCTTCTTTTTCCAATTGCTTTAGCTCTTTAGAAACTTTTGTGGTTTTATACACAAAAATACAAATTTTAGAATTGTTTTTTCTATTTTGGTGAAAAATGATAATTGGAATTTTGATAGAGATTGCATTGAATCTATGCTTGGGGCATTACAGATATTTTAACAATATTAACTTTTCTGATGCATAAACTTGAGATATATTTTTATTTATTTATATCTTCTTCAATTTCTTTAATCAAAGTCTTATAGTTTTCAATGTACAGATCTTTTAGCTTCTTGGTGCCTGCCAGCCGGAGGGAATCCTGGGCCCTGGATGCCAGAGGGAAGCTGGTGCCAGCAGCCAGGGGAAGGAAAGCCTACTCTTGCACAACAATATGCATCAGGCCTCTAGTTAGTAACATTGAGCATCTTTCCATGTTCCTATTGGCCATTTGTATGTTTTCTTTGAAAAAGTGACTATTCAGTTCCTATGCCAATGTTTTAATTGGATTGTTTGTTTACTTGCTATTTAGTTGCATGAGTTATTTATATATTTCATATATCAATCCCTTATTGATACATGGATTACAAATATGTTCTATTTCATAGGTTGCATTTTCATTTTGTTGTTTCTTTTGCTGTGGCAAAGCCTTTTATTTTGATGTAGTCCTATTTTTTTCTTTTTGCTTTTGTTGCTTATGCTTTTGTATCATATTAAAAAATGTGTTGCCAGATCAATGTCAAGATGATTTTTCTTATGTTTACTTCTAGGGGTTTTACTGTTTCAGGTTTAAATTTAAGTCTTTCATTCACTTTGGGTTAATTTTTGGGTATAGTATAAGATAAGGGTATGCTTTCATTCTGCATGTGATTATACAGTTTCCCTAACACCATTTATTTAAGAGACTGTCCTTTTTCCATGGAATCCTCTTGACTCCCTTGTCAAATATGAATGACCATATATTGAAGGATTTATTGTGGTGCTATCAGTTCTGTTTCATTGATCTATGTGTCTATTTTTATGCCAGTGTATACTGTTTTGATTACTATAGCTTTGTAATATAGTTTGGAATCAGGAAGTATGAAACCTCCAGTTTTTTTCTTCTTTCTCCAATTGCTTTAGCTCTTTAGAAACTTTTGTGGTTTTATACACAAAAATACAAATTTTAGAATTGTTTTTCTATTTTGGTGAAAAATGATAATTGGAATTTTGATAGAGATTGCATTGAATCTATGCTTGGGGCATTACAGATATTTTAACAATATTAACTTTTCTGATGCATAAACTTGAGATATATTTTTATTTATTTATATCTTCTTCAATTTCTTTAATCAAAGTCTTATAGTTTTCAATGTACAGATCTTTTAGCTTCTTGTTTAAATTTATTCCTAAGCATTTTATATTTCTTAATGCTATTGTAAATAAATTGTTTTCTGAATATTTTTCAAATATTTCATTGTTATCTTTAGAAACACAACTCATTTCTGTATGCTGATTTTGTATACTGATTGAATTTATTGATTAGTTCTAACATTTCTAACAGGATTTTTTCTGTAGAAGACCAGATCATCTGCAAACACAAACAATTTTACTTCTTCCTTTTCTATTTGCATGCCTTTTATTTCATTTTTTGCTTAATTGCTCTGGTTAGGACTTCCAGCCCTAAGGTAGTGGTGAGAATGGACACTTTGGTCTTGTTTCTTATCTTGAAACAAAACTTCCAATCTTTTATTAAGTATGATCTTAGCTGTGGACCTGTCATATATTGCCTTTGTAATGTTCAGGTACATTCCTTTTATACTTATTTTGTGAGACTTTAATCATGAAAGGAGGATATTGTTTGTCAAATGCTTTTTCTGCATCTATTGAGATAATTATATGATTTTTATTTTTAATTATAGTTATGTGGTGTATCACATTTTTTATTTGAGTATATTGAACTACACTTGCATTCTAAAGATTAATCCCTCTTAATCATGGTGTATAACCCTATTTAACTTATTTTAAAATTTGATTTGTTGGTATTTTGCTGAGAATATTTGCATCTATATTCATCAGGGATTTTGGCCTTTATTCCTTATCTGAGTTTGGTATCAGGGTAATCATGACCTTGTAAAATGAGTTGGGAAGTATTTACTCCTCTTCTACTTTTAGAAGAGTTTGAAAATGATTAGCATTCATTCTTCTTTAAATGCATGGTACAATTACCAGAAAAACCTTCCGTTCCTGGGCTTTTATTTGTGGAAAGAATTTTTGATTGATTTTAGAGAGAAAGGGAGAGAGAGAGAGAGAGAGAGAGAGAGAGAGAGAGAGAGAGAGAGAGAGAGAGAAACACTTCAATGTGAGAGAAACATTGGTCAGTTGCCTCCTGCAAACGTCTAACTGGGAATCGAACCCACAACCTAGGCATGTGTCCTGACTGGAATCGAACCCACCACCTTTTGGTGCATGGGAGGTCACTTCAACCAACTGAGCCACATGGGCCAGGGATGTTGAAAGATTTTTTTATTACAGATTCAATTCCTTTGCTTGGTATTGGTCTATTCAGATTTTCTATCACTTCATGTTTCAATCTGGGTCCATTATATGTTTCTAGAATTTCTCTATTGTTTTAGGTTATCCTATTTGTTGGCTTATAACTGTTCATAATTGTCTCATATCATTCTTTGTGTTTCTCTGGTATGTCATAATGCCTTCTTTTTCATTTATGAATTCAGTGTTTTTAGTCCTCTCTATTTTATTTTTCTTGATTTGTCAACTTTGTTTATCTTTTTAAAAAGCCAACTCTTAGTTTTGTTGATCCTTTCTGTTGTTTTTCTAGTCTCTATTTCATTTATTTTTGTTCCGATGTTTATAATTTCCTTTCCTTTGCCTGTTTTGGGCTTAGTTTTTTCTTCATTTTCTAGTTTCTTGAAGTAAAGTTAGTTTTTTAAAAAATATATTTCCTGCTCTTAATATAGCATTTGTCACTGTGCACTTCCTTTTAGAATTGTTGTTGTTGCATCCTATATGTTTTGGTATGTTGTGTTTCCATTTTTACTTGTGTTTAAAAATTGTTTCTGGTTTCTATTTGATTTCTTCTTTAACCCATTGGTTGTTCAGGAGTGTTCTGTTTGATTTCCACATATTTGTGAATTTTCCAATTTTCCTCCTGTTATTGATTTCTAGTTTCATACCATTGTGGTCAGTAAAGACACTGGTATGATTTCAATTTTCAAAAATTTGCTAAGAACTGGTTTGTGACATACCATATGAATTATCCTGAAAAATGTTCCATGTGCACTTAGAAGAATATATATTCTGCTGCTGTAGAATGGAATGCTCTGTAAATATCTGTTAGATTCATTTGTTATATAAGTATAGTTTAAATATAATGTTTCCTTAATGATTTTCTGTCTGAGTGATCTATTCATTGTTGAAAGTGTGGTATTTGAGTTCCCTACTTTTATTATATTGTTGTTTTCTCCCTTCAGAGCTATTACTATTTGCTTAAGATATTTAGCTGTTCTGATGTTTAGTACATGTATATTTATAATTGTTATATCCTCTTGGCAAATGACCCTTTTATCATTCTATAATAACCTTTTCCATCTCTTGTTACAGTTTTTGACTTAAAGTCTATATTTTTCATATATAAGTATAGATATTTCTGCTTCATTTTGCATGAAATATGTTTTCCCATCCCTTTACTATGTTTTCCCATCCCTTTACTATGTTTTTCCATCCCTTTACTTTGAGTCTTCAGATATAAGTATAGGTACTCCTGCTTCATTTTTCATGAAATATATTTTTCCATCCCTTTATGTTGAGTCTATATGTATTTAAAGCTGAAGTGAGTCTCTTGTAGGCAGCATATAGGCTGGTCTTAAAAAAAAACACGCAAATCCATTCAGCCACTCTATGCCTTTTGATTGGAGAATTTAATCAATTTACATTTGGATTAATTTTTGATAGCTAAGAACTTATTACTGCCATTTCATTAATCATTTTCTGGATGTTTTGTAATTGCCTTGTTTCTTTCTTCCTCTCCCTACTTTTCTTTGTGAATTGATGATATTGCATAGTGGTATGCTTTATTATCATCCCTCTCTAATCTTTTGTGTATCTACTGTGGGTTTTTGCTTTGTGGTTACCATAAGACTTACATAAAACATAATCCTATATAATAAAGAGATAATATGCTAATTAGACTGAACAGCTGAACTATTTGTGTCCTTTATTTTCAACTTGAAGAACTCCTTTCAATATTTCCTATAAAGCAGGTCTAATTATGATGAACTCAGGTTCCCTGGTGGTCTAGTGGTTAGGATTCGGTGCTCTCATAATTGTGATGAACTCCATCAACTTTTCTTTGAGGGTCTATCTCACCTGAAGGACAACTTTGCTGGATAGAATATTCTTCGTTGATATTTTTTTTTCTCTCTCAGCACTTAGAATATATCAATTCACTCTTTCCTGGCGTGTAAGGTTTATGCTGAGAAATCTTCTCTCAGCCTTATGGGGGTTCCCTTATTAGTTATAAGCTTCTTTTCTTATTGTTTCCAAGATATTTTTTTGTCCTTGATATTTGATAGTTTTACTATAATATGTCTTAGAGAAGATCTGTTAAGAGATGTCCAGATATCTCTAACAATTTAAGAAATTATAAGCCATTGTTTTTTTAAATAAGCTCTCTGTCCCCTTCTCCCTCTCTTCCCCATCTAGGACTTTCATAATTAGAAAATTGTTTCTGCCCTAGCCGTTTTGGCTCAGTGGATAGAGCATCGACCTGTGGACTGAAGGGTCCCAAGTTCGATTCAGGTCAAGGGCACATGCCCAGGTTGTGGGCTCAATCCCCAGTAGGGGCTGGGCAGGAGGCAGCCAATGAATGATTCTCTCTTATCATTGATGTTTCCATCTCTCTGTGTCTCTTCCTCCCTCTCTGAAATCAATAAAAAATATATATTTTAAAAAGTAAAATTGTGTTGTTTAATGTTATCCTCCACATCAGTGTTGGGGAACATCTGGCCCATGGGCTATATAAGGCCCATGAAATTCTCTGGTATGGCCTTGCGAAGGCAGTATTGGTTAATTCAATGTTTGATCAAATATAATGGGCTAATATTTAAGTTGGTAATTTTGTAGGGCCCGTGAATGATGTCATAAATATCCAAATGGCTCTTGGCAGAAAAAAGTTCCCTACCCCTGTTCTAGATCACACAGGCTTTCTTCACTCTTTTTATTTTTTCTCTCTGTTCTCTGACTAGATAATTTCAAAGGCCCTGTAATGTAATTAACAGATTCATAGTATTCTCTTTAGTATTATTTGATCCATTCTGCTTAAATGCTCTCTTGCATTTTTATTTTCATTCATTGTACTCTTCAACTCCATAATTTTTGCGTGATTCTTTCTATAATTTCTATCTTTGTTAAACTTCTCATTTCTTTTATGTATTGTTTTTCTGATTTCCTTGAATTTTCTATGTTTTCTTGTAGCTCATTGAGCTTCCTGAAAACAGGTATTTTAAATTCTTTATTGGATGAACTTCAGATCTCGATATCTTAGGAGTTAGTTACTAGAAGGTTATTGTGAACTTTTGGTGGTGTCATGTTTTCATAATTTCTTATGTTCCTTGAAGTCTTGTGTTGCTGTTTTCACTTTTGAAGTAGCATTCATCTCATCTAGCCTTTACTAATTGACTTTGGGAAAAACAAACAAACAAACAAACCTTCTGTTAGCCCTGCTAGGGATTCTGAAGCTTTCTCAGGCCTTTTATGGATATACCTGCCCTATACTTCTTATTCCCGTTTGTGGCAAAACTCTTAAGATTGCATCCCTTTTTTTGATCCTGCAGTGCACCGGGCTTGGTGCTGACAGCCTCTCTGTTTCTTTCCAAAAGGCAAAGGCAGAGGTAAAGCTAAAGTTTGTTATCTTTCCTTTGCCCACATAATCTTGCTGGTTACTGCATGTGACCACTAGCTGTCTGTTAAAACTTGCTCTCACTGCTGATAGAAGCATGGACAGGATCTGGCCACAGGGCGGGCATGTATGTGGATGAGGTATGTGGAGCATTGGGGGTGACCATTGGCCAGTTAGGCGGATCTGTGGGTGATAAATCTTGAGTGTCTTTTGGGCAAGCTTCTTCATGGAGTCCTCAATATGGGTTGGTAGGAAGTCCGTCTCTTTAATGCCCTCCAAGAGCCCTACCTACCACTTTCCTGGTCTCTTCCTGTTCCCTAGTTGTAAAGCTCATGACTCAGTACACAGGATGAGGCAAAAGCGAAATGGTAGTGTCCTGTACATTGGGGAATCATTCACACTTTCATTCTCTCCCTCAGGAAAAACCATGGGCAGAGAAGTTCTCCTGTGGCACTGAGCTATACCACCTTGGAGGGGTGAAGGGGGTAAAGTCAAACTGTGTCTCTGTACTTTCACAAAGAAGGCTTTTTCATCTAGCATTCATCTCATCTAGCCTTTACTAATTGACTTTGGGAAAAACAAACAAACAAACAAACCTTCTGTTAGCCCTGCTAGGGATTCTGAAGCTTTCTCAGGCCTTTTATGGATATACCTGCCCTATACTTCTTATTCCCGTTTGTGGCAAAACCCTTAAGATTGCATCCCTTTTTTTGACCCTGCAGTGCACCGTGCTTGGTGCTGACAGTCTCTCTGTTTCTTTCCAAAAGGCAAAGGCAGAGGTAAAGCTAAAGTTTGTTATCTTTCCCTTGCCCACATAATCTTGCTGGTTACTGCATGTGACCACTAGCTGTCTGTTAAAACTTGCTCTCACTGCTGATAGAAGCATGGACAAGGATCTGGCCACAGGGTGGGCATGTATGTGGATGAGGTATGTGGAGCATTGGGGGTGACCATTGGCCAGTTAGGCGGATCTGTGGGTGATAAATCTTGAGTGGCTTTTGGGCAAGCTTCTTCATGGAGTCCTCAATATGAGTTTGTAGGATGTCCATCTCTTTAATGCCTTCCAAGAGCCCTACCTACCACTTTCCTAGTCTCTTCCTGTCCCCTAGTTGTAAAGCTCATGACTCAGTACACAGGATGAGGCAAAAGCGAAATGGTAGTGTCCTGTACATTGGGGAATCATTCACACTTTCATTCTCTCCCTCAGGAAAAACCATGGGCAGAGAAGTTCTCCTGTGGCACTGAGCTATACCACCTTGGAGGGGTGAAGGGGGTAAAGTCAAACTGTGTCTCTGTACTTTCACAAAGAAGGCTTTTTCATCTGTGGGTAATTATGTAACATAGTGTTCTCCAAGGACTCCTGGACCATAGCTGAGAGGGGCTGGAGCCAGTTCACAGGCCAGTGCAAGATCCACAGCTGGGACCAAGGTGTAGTTTGTAGGATGTCCATCTCTTTAATGCCTTCCAAGAGCCCTACCTACCACTTTCCTAGTCTCTTCCTGTCCCCTAGTTGTAAAGCTCATGACTCAGTACACAGGATGAGGCAAAAGCGAAATGGTAGTGTCCTGTACATTGGGGAATCATTCACACTTTCATTCTCTCCCTCAGGAAAAACCATGGGCAGAGAAGTTCTCCTGTGGCACTGAGCTATACCACCTTGGAGGGGTGAAGGGGGTAAAGTCAAACTGTGTCTCTGTACTTTCACAAAGAAGGCTTTTTCATCTGTGGGTAATTATGTAACATAGTGTTCTCCAAGGACTCCTGGACCATAGCTGAGAGGGGCTGGAGCCAGTTCACAGGCCAGTGCAAGATCCACAGCTGGGACCAAGGTGTGCATGTCTGTTACCTAGCACACAGGTAGGTGAGACTCGTCTCAGGTTCCTTGACATATGGTGCTGTTTTCTACAGCTCCCACAAAGGTACTTTTATCTGTGGCTGGGTACCAAATTGTTGTTCTCAGGAGGGATATAAGAGGGAAGTTTTTTATTCAGCCATATTGCTAACATCACACCAGGGAGATATTTAATTCTGGATTTCAAAAAGGGATATAGAAAGATAATTTAAGGATAATGAAAACTTTACTATGAAATGAACAATTATTTGATTAGTTAGCAATTAATCACAGTAGAGACCTTTGAGTCACTGTTCCTCATAGATTATTCTTGTTTCCTTATAGCTATGTCCTGAATTGACTCTGGAACATATTCTTCCCATTTAGTCAGCCGTGTGATTTATGTGGTATTGCATTCATCTCCAAGCCTTGCTGAGGGCTCTTGATGCTTAATCCAAACATATAAGCTAGTGATTGCTTCAAGAATAGGTAAGGATGGTAGAATATATTATTTTGGAAAATATTCACACACTCATACCCACACGCAAGTGTTCTTCCCCATCCCAATGATATTCATCTTGGCCATGTGACATGTTTTGACTAATGCAAATGGAATGTGAAGAGCGATGATATGCCACAACAAAGCAATCACTTTATTTTTTAAAATATATGAAATTTTAATATGTTTGTATACAATGGCCTAAAAAACAATGCCAATTCTCTATGTAAACTTCCTTATTACACAGTTAAATCTTGAGTCAAAAGTCCAATTCTAAAAATATGGTCTTGAAAATCATATATCTATATATACAATAAGACAAATAAATTGTCTTATGATGCATCATCATCATCCACTGCAGCATAGATGGCTTGATTCCTCCTCTTAATTTTATTTATTTTTTATTCAGGTTCATGTTAATCACTCCGCCTCTTCAATGGCACTTCAATTAAGTCCTTCCCATCTCCAGACTCCACAGCCTTACCAGGATTCCCTCCCTTTCTACAAGCTTCCCCTTTTGTGGTCGAATGTGCAAGACTTCTCAAAATTTACAATGACTTTTTCTCTGATCCTCAAAATCTCTGTCTAGCTAGACCATCAATTCTTCATCTCTTTCCACATTTGTATAAGTTCTAATTCTTAAATTTCTTATCCTATAAAACACATAGTAACTCTCCATTTTTTAAAAATCTGACAGAGACGTCAAGCATATCCAACCACAGAAAGGGAAGATGGTGGGGAGGTATTTTGAATATACATTTTGTAAATGTATAATCACAACCAAACATTTATTGGTTATCAGGATAACATTCAGGAAGATAATTACATGCAGAGCAAAAAAGAACATAAATAAACTAGAGTGTACCCAGCATTTCCCCATGTATCAAGGTACTTACTTTGATATTCTTCAGAGATTAATGGTCACTGTTTTACTTCTGTTTTGTGGATATCAAGCAAAAATCTTCTTCTGGCCAATTCCAACATGGAGCTTTAGAGAGAAAAAGATTCTGCGAAACAGTTCTCAGCTTAACAAAGATAGATGGTATAAGACACTGCAGTGGGTATGTGCCATATTGGGGCTACTTTTTCAATCTGGATGAGAATGAAGAATATGCAGAGTGGAGCTCACAGCATGAACAGAG
Source organism: Myotis brandtii (assembly GCF_000412655.1). Lineage (NCBI taxonomy): Eukaryota > Metazoa > Chordata > Mammalia > Chiroptera > Vespertilionidae > Myotis > Myotis brandtii. The sequence goes on from NW_005371324.1 coordinate 10,884,844, forward strand.
CTTCAACCAACCAGCTGTTATATACATAAACAAAAATAAATATGTGATGTAGTAAGCCACTGAGATGCTGGGGTTGTTTTATAGCACACTTGACTAATAGTGAAATTGATACTGGGAGTGAGAGACTGCCCAAACCCAAAGCTAAAAATATGTATAATTTTTTGGTTGTTGACTGGAAAGGAAACAGAAATCTGGAGAGTGATTCATGTTTTCAGTGTTTGATATGTTAAATAAAATACACAATGGATTACTTGGAAGTAATCCCACTGCACTAAAGCTAGGGGAAAAAGAAACAAAGTTTGGAATGAAAAAATTAAAACTCTATAAACAGACAAAATTATCTATGTAGAGCATCACAAGATGTCCATCAAATACTATTAGAATTAAGAAGTCAAATTAGCAAACCCACAGAAGGTCCACATTTAAAACATGTGTTTTATATCCTTCAACTAAAAATTGAAAATAAAATAAAAATATAGAAGTGTTTCCAGTAAAATATGTAGGATTAGATTAAACACAAGTTATGCAGAACCTATAAACTGAAAACTACGAAGCATTGCTAAGAAAAATAAAAGAAATGTAAACAAATAATGCAATAGACTAAATTCATAGATTGGAAAACTCAGCAGTATCATGATGGCCATTCTCTTTAAATCCAGCTGAAGAATCAAGACAATAAAAAAAAATCCAGAAGAATCATTTTACCATTTTGGTAGAAAATAAAAGAAAATTTTAAATTTACATAGAGTATTTAACTGCCTGACTCTAGATTTACTCTTTAGAAAAACATATATATTAATGAAATAGAAGAGATATTCCAGAAATAGATCCAGAAACACATATTTTATTAATTGATTTTTCTACAAAGTTACCAATGTACTTCATTGAAAGAAATTATAATTTTCAACAAGTGGTGCTGAGACATTAAGTATCTGCATGAAAAAATAAACATCAACCTACTGCTTTATACTGTGGTATAAGTGTAAAAGCAAAAATTATATTTCTACAAAAAAACATAGTTCAGATTCTTTATGACCATGGAGTAGACAGATTTTTTAGGTCACATAAAAAACAAAACATTAGAAAAAAAGACAATTGAGTTTTGGCAACATTAAACACATCTATTTTTCAAAAAACATTCTATTTATATTTCAGCATTCTATTTATATTATTTATGACATATTTATGTTATATATATTATTTTTAATAGCCAGAACTTAAAACAACACACATTTTAATCAACAGAGGAGTTGATAAACAAATTGTGTTATATTTACAGAATGTAATACTACTCAACAATAAAGGGGTGAACAGCTAATACAGTAAAGAAAAAAAATGTAAAAATATGGGTGAATTCTCTAAAACATGCTTAGTGCTAGAAGCCAGACACAAATTGTACATACTGTATGATGAAGGCTGGCAAAAGTTTTCTGTAATGAATGATTGTATTTTAGGTTTTCTGTGCCATATGGTCTCTATCACAACTTCTCAGGCTTACCACTGTAGCTTGAAATCAGTGATAGACAAGATTCATACCAGTGAGTGTAGCTGTGTTCTAATAAAGTTTTGTTTTTAAAAATAACTGCCAAGCTGGATTTCGCCCATGAGTCATAGTTTACAAATCTCTGCAGTATGATTTATTTATGTGAAGTTCTAGAATAGGCAACACTAATCCATAGTGATAGAATTCAAAATAGTGGTATAGCCTAAGGTGGGGTCAGGGGAGTAAATTGCCGCAAAGGGGCAGGAGAGAATTTTCTGGTGTGAAGTAAATGTTTGATGACTTGATTGGAGGGATGGCCACACAGAGTACATATTTGTCAAAGATTATTAACATATTTGATGTAGAATGAACAACATGTGCAGAGGTGTGGAGACAGGAGAAAAAGAGAGAGAGTGCAGGCAATCTCAAGAAAGTTTGCATTACTGGAGCTCCAAGTAGAAGACATAAAAAGTAAGGGTGAAACTTTAGAAAGATTTGGAACCTGGTTGTGTGACCTGGAGACTTTGATAGTGAGTGGTATACTATATTACATATCATATATTATATACCATACTCTGGGCCCAGTGCACGAATCCATGCACCTTGAAAGGAACTGTGGGCCGCGAAGCTGCAGTAGGCACAGGGGCAGGTCTCGGCCCATCCTTCACGCCCCCACCTGGCCCCTCCTGCCACAGCCCCCGGCCCCCTGTCTGCCTGCAGCCCTGCTCCCGCCACCCCCTGGCCCCTGCCACAGCCCCCGTTCCCCTGTCTGCCTGCAGCCCTGCTCCCACCACCACTGCTCCCACCAGCCCGCCTTGTACCTGCTGACCGCACGGAGCTACTGGGGCCAGCACAGTCAGCGGGTGTGAGCAGTGGCTGCTGCCCCGATTGCCCTGCCCCTCAGGAGCAGAGGGAGGTGGAGAAGCCCTCAGGGGCGATTGAGGCCAGCAGCCACTGCTCACACCCACTGATGGCACAGAACGATCGGGACTGCCGCCGGGCACTGGGAGTAGGTGAGAGCAGCAGCTCTGGCACTGGCTGTGGGTGTGAGCTAGGCTAGCACTGGAGGTGGATGCGAGTACCCAGTGGGACCATGGCGCGCAGAAGCAAAGAATTTTCAGTAACTGGGGCGATCGGGGCCAGCAGCCACTGATTGCACCCACTGATGGCACAGAATGATCGGGAGTAGGTGAGAGCAGCAGCTCTGGCGCTGGCTGTGGGTGCGAGCGAGGCTAGCACCAGAGGTGGATGCGAGTACCCAGTGGGACCACGGCGCGCAGAAGCAAAGAATTTTCAGTAACCACCAGAGGCTCGCCTTGATGACAGCAACCAGAACCCCATCTTGGTCTGGCATCCCCGCTCTCCTACTCCACCATCCTGCCGCAACCGATGCCCGCCATGTTCTGTGCTCTGCCACCTGCTGCCGATGTCCGCCATGTTCTGCGCGCGCACGACCTGTTGGTCAGCACACATCACAGCAACCGGTTATTTGGTTGTTCCAGTTGTTCCACCGTTCGGTCTATTTGCATATTAGTGTTCTATTATGTAGGATTGTGTGTATGAACCGTATCTATTAGTGTCCATTTTAATTAAGTTTAATTATTAAGTTTAATTTCAAACTTCTGATTTAGGTCTGTAGCTGGATATTAAATCTGTATTCAATGTTAGTTTTTAGAAGACCCAAGACAATTTATGTCTAATATCTCTACATTCCTAAGCAAGGATATAATAACTCAACAGGGCTTACAGAGGAGGGGTGATTTAAATATGTTTTGTCATCTTCAGCCCCTCATCTACATTAAGTATATTGAAGTGTAGGCATAGAAGTGACCAAATTTGGGGGGAGAATTTCTTTGGAAAGCATTGCTAGAATGCTATTGACCCCTCCCTCTTCTTGAAGAGGCTGTTTCCTCCTCACTTAAACCTAGACGGGCTTCCAGGAAACAGGTTGAAGAACTTCAGCTGTGTCTCAAATAATTGTAGGCTGCTGAGAAGGTAGTTCCCTACCCACACCTGAGAAAGGACAGACACAGTAGCTTAGGAAACACCTTGTATACCCTGTTATTCCAGGCCAAGGGTGATCCTGTGTTTTCCAAGTTAAGAAAAAGGAAACAAACAAACAAAAAAACGCAACAACAAACAAATAAAAAAATTGTAAGATTTTGTTTAAGCGAAGTGAAGTGCCCCCAAATATAGTGTCCTTATAGAATTGCTTAACTAAAGGCCTTTACCTACAGACAGAACCTGGGCTGAGGCAACTGCTGGGAGGCCCTAGCAATAGAGGTGCTCTGAAAAACTGAGTAAAAAGAAATAATTGTTTTGCACTCACAAGCCTAGAGGAAACCAATGCCAAATTATATCTGTGTCAGTCAAGAGAGATTTTCCTGTCCCATTTTTTTTCTTCCCTCACTTCCATCCTGAAGGAACTATATACAGCCCATGGAGTGGGGAAGCAGAATTGGAAGAACAGATGAAAAAAAAAAAAAAGGAAACCTTTTTCATAGTGGCATCCGACTGAAAGCAGGCATGATTTAAAAATTCAAGACATTTAGAGATTATAGACAATTTTTTGGGGGAGGTGTATTTTAAATGTTTTTATTTTCTCTTTATTTTATTTTACCCTCTTCCACTCCCCTTTCTCCACTATTGTCAGTGTTCATGAGTTCTTTCTCTTTTGCTCAAATCCCTATCACCCCCACCCCTCAGCCAGAGCTGTCAGCCTGTTCTCTATGAGTCTCTCTATTTTGCTTGTTAGTCCAGTTTGTTCATTAAATTCCACATATGAGTGAAATCATATGGTACTTGTATTTCTCTGACTGGCTTATTTCAGGCAACTTTTTAAATTATTATTTCATACATGAATTTTTGAACCTCTTCCAAAAACTTTGCCCACTTCCAAGGGTCTATGGCTTATACATTGCGAATCACCTCTTAGGATAATCTGTGTTTTAGTTTAATACAAAGGGCTGATTTTCTAATATTAAATCAAAATGCTTCTAGCCCTCTTATCTCTCCAGACTTATCTCCTACTATATCTTATCTGGGATTAACAGAATCATTTACACCTTTCTACAGCTCTACTCTTATCTGTCTTGCTATTGTGCTAAATACAGGGTGGGGCAAAAGTAGGTCTACAGTTGCTCATATGGAAAATAATCCTATATAATAAAGAGGCAATATGCAAATTGACAGTCACTCCATCACGTCATAACAAGATGGCTGCGTCCACAGCAGAGGCAGGGTTCCCATAACAAGCCGTAACGAGTGATCAGCAGGGACCTGAGGCTGCGTGGCAGCGGGCAGGAGCGGGGGACCTGAGGCTGTGACCCCTGCCCGACAGGGCTTGATGGGGACCTCATGCCACTCCCCCTGCCCTGGCACCAGGCTGGGGGACCTCAGGCTGTGCTTCCTGGCACCAGGCCAGGGGACCTGAGGGTGCACTGGGGGACCTGAGGCTGTGCCCCCTGCTCAGTGCCAGGCCAGGGGACATGAAGCTGTGCCCCCTACATGGCTGGGCTTGACAGGGGTGGGGCCAGCAGAGTCTGGGTCTCGCACGATTTCAAGATGCACACAGGTGGGCGGGAACTTGACTCTGGGTTCCGTGGCATGCCCCAGACTCTGACAGGAGGAAGATTTTCATATACATTTTACTAATTTTCTTTCATCTCTGACACTTCTATTATAGAGAAAGGGCAAATAGCAATATTAAAATATTTCCTCCAATTAATTCCCTTTTAATGTGCACAATTTTCATGCACTGGGCCACTAGTACAATAATAAATGAATAATAAGAGTAAACTGTGTTTCACGTGCTCAACTGTAAACCTAATTTTACTCACACTGTATGTATTCAGATACTGTTAAGCAATTATTTGCTGTTCCCAGATTCATTTCAAATGCTACCTCGTCTATGAATGATTTTCTTGTCAGAATTTCTCTCTTATTTGAAACCTTATTATCACATTAAAGCTTATACGAGAGGCCCAGTGCATGACATTCATGCACTGGGAGGGGCAAGGGTCCCTCAGCCTGGCCTGCACCCTTTTGCAGTCCAGGAGCCCTTGGGGGATGTCCATCTGCTGGCTTAGGCCTGCTTCCCACTCAGTTATCCTTAGCACTGCCACCACCGCTGTGCTTGCCAGCCATCAGCCTGGCTTCTGGCTGAGCGGTGCTCCCTCTGTGGGAGTGCACTGACCACCAGGGGGCAGCTCCTGTGTTGAGCATCTGCCCCCTAGTGATCAGTGCGCATCATAGCAACTGGTCATTCCACTGTTTAGTCAATTTGCATATTACCCTCTTATTATATAGGATTATTTAACCTCTTCTGTGGTGTACTATAATTAGTTTAGAATCCCTTTAGTTCTTTTTTTTTCCATTTGCTAAATGAATATAAGCATGTTCTTTCTTAAAAATTCCAATAACACAATAACAAAACTGCAAATCTACCCTAAATTGAGCATTCACTCGCATCCCTGTTTCCACTCCATAATGTAATAATTAAAACTGTGCTGTTTATCCTCAGATTCCATATTTTCTAAATGCACCTCAGTCACAAGGTTGCCATGATAATTAATTGAGATAAATCAGTGAACAACATAGAACACAGTACCATTGTGATCATTATGTGGTTATGTTATTACTAGAGGCCCAGTGCACAAAGTTCATGCATGGGGTGGGGGTCCCCTCAGCCCAACCTGCACCCTCTCCAATCTGGGACATCCCTCTCACAATCCTGGACCACTGGCTCCTAATTACTCACCTGCCTGCCTGCCTGGTCGCCCCTAACTGCCCCACCTTGCCGGCCTGATCGCCCCTCACTTCCTCTGTGGGCAGGGGGAGCGGTCTGCCATCCCCCAGCCTGGTGCCGGGGTGGGGGGTGCAGCCTGAGGGTCCCCTGTCAAGTCCCGCCGGGCAGGGGGCATGGCCTGAGGTCCCCCGGCCTGGTACCAGGGCAAGGGGCACAGCCTGAGTTCCTCCAGCCTGGCACCGGGGTGGGGGGAGCAGCCTGAGGTCCCCTGGCCCAGCACCAGGGTGGGGGGCGCACCTTGAGGTCCCCTGTCAAGTCCCGCTGGGCGGGGGGGCAGCCTCAGGTCCCTGCTGATTGCTCCTTAAGGCTCATTATGGGAACTCAGCCTCAGCTGTGGGTGCAGCCTTCTTTGTGGTGGAGGGACAATTAATTTGCATGTTTTTCTCTTATTATATAGGATAGTAATTACTATTTTTTAAAATTATTTTGCTTACCTTATTACTAACATTTTTTTAGATTGTTCTCTATGTATTTGTAAGTCTTTTTTATTTCATGCACGTCTTTATGTATATACAAACAGTATTTCTTTTGAAAATATAAAAATCTGAAGACAAATTCTCATGTCAAACTTGGGAGGTTTACAGTTCTAATTCTTTGCTGAAAAAAATGTTGCATTCTCTCTACCTTTATATTTTCTTTGTGTTTATTGCTGAAGGATAGGTTCCAAGTTATGAAATTGCTATGTCAAAAGTTGTAAATATTGTAAATTTTGATATGGACTGTGAAACATTCCCCTGTTGGAGCCTATTTCATCACACCTCCACCAGCCTTGGATAGTTTTCCTTCTTTTCTTTCTTTCTTTCTTTCTTTCTTTCTTTCTTTCTTTTTTTTTTTTTACCATTGGCTGGAAAAATGATATTCCATTATTGTGTTCATTTATAATTCTTTGATCTCTGACAGGTCCTACTATATTTAAATATATATGCTTTCTCTATATTCCTTTTTTTTTGTTAATTGCCTCTTTGTTTAATTTGCCAAATTTTAAATGGGATTGTTGTCTTTTACCTATATCTAGAGTATTCTCTCATGTTATCTGATACAAAATATAGATCACCACAATCTTGTTAAGTTTCATAAGAAAATCTTGGGATTTTGATTATAATTAAGTGAATTTAAAGAATCTAATGGTGAAATTTAACTTTTTTATAATGAGTTCTGCTATCCATGATTCTGAGATTCTCTATTACTCATCTGTGTTTTCATTTCAATACTCAACAAAGTGTCATGAATATTATCTGGCATTCTCATTTACTTGAATTAAGTGATATATGTCCTAGCTCCTGTCTGTAGATGTATGTGTAAGTGGCATGATTTAAAAAAAAAGGCTATTCCTAGCCTTCTACATTATTTGTATAATAGCAGACCCAGTGACTCAATATGATTGTATATTACAAAAATGTAATGCTTTGACATCCTATTTCTCCTTTCCTTTCA
>NW_005371324.1:10892644-10904567 GCF_000412655.1 Myotis brandtii
TAAAGTGAGTAAATTTGATAAACCTCTGTATATAAAAATTATTTGAACTAACCCTGTCTCATTAGGAAAGCAGGAATATCATTTTAGTGACATCTGCATATTTTGAGGTTTCCTCTTCTGTGACTTTTGATGACTACATGGGGAAACCATTGTAATGGTTTCAGTTAGCTGTTTTCCATCTTTTTTTTTGTGGAGAGTAAGAGCTCTTATATAAAGATATGGCAAAAAAATGGCTTTAATTTGACAACAGGAAGAATTTCCTTACCAATGAAAAGACAATCCTTATGAAGGGGTTTCTGAGTATCTCTGCTCCTTTTAAAGGAGCTTGCAAATATACTATTTGAGGGCACAAGCTTTCCCTGACTAATTTTATTGGGACCTCCATAAGCCAAACAATTAGATCAGAGCACAAGGATACATTTTTTTTCATATATAACTTCACATTTTGGGTATATCTGGTAATTGGCCCTTCTTTTTCAGATCACCACTTTAAAAAGCTTGGATAGTTACAGGATGGGAAATTTCAAAAATACATAAAAGCTGTAGCATACTAACCTAGAGTCTGGAATTATTTAAAATATTTTCTTTGATATGATTCCCAAATTCTATATAAAAGTGAAGAAACAATACAGAAATAAAACATGGTGTGGCATGTCTAGAACTTTATAACTAACCTGACTTTGAAACTGAGTGAAATGAATAAGAGATCAAAGCTTTAATGACTTCAGTTTTTCTCTTCATTTTTTTTCCTTTTGGAAATGTTGTTCTATGGGAAAAATAAAACAATCTATACTTCAAAACAAAATTATATTTAGGCAAGTATATACTGTTGATAATCTTATAGTGGTGATTCATAGGTACTATGAGATAGCATTTCATTTTATTTTATCAAAATAGTTTAGAAACAACTAGCCCTGTGTTGGGGCGGGGGGAGGGGGACACAAAACAAAAGTGTAGCAATTCTGAATATAATAATAGTAAAGTGTATTACTAAATGAAAGTTTATAAAAGAATATTCTTTAGCTGAATATGATGAATCTTCGGAAAAGTATGATGATGTTATGATAGAGCAAAAAGTTATGAAATGTCTTTCTTTCACTGGGTATAAAATTTCTTTCATTTTAACACAGCAGATTGTGTGTCTAGGAGGAGTTAATGGGAATGGGCAATCCCAAATAAAGTGATTTAGCAATTCAAATTGATTTGGCTTTGTAAAATATCTTGATTTGGATTTTAATAATTTGTTTATTTTCCTACATATCTTTTCAGTGTGTGTGTGTGTGTGTGTGTGTGTGTGTGTGTGTGTGTGTAATTTCTAATAAGATTGCATTGTTTTAGTATGTGCAAACTTAAATAATTATCTATGGAGTGATTAAATTATAATTCTTGACTAGGACTCCTCTCTCTTGAAGCCACTCTCTCAGGTCTTCAGCTGAAATGAATTCTTTCTGTTACTTCAATCACTTCTGTTACTTGTTACAGCCATTGGGTATACCAGTGGCTCTCACACTTGAGCATGCATAGGAAACACATGGAGAGCTAGTTAAAGCACAGAGAGTGAGCTCTGACTGTAGAGTAACTGATTTAGTAGATGAGAGATGGAGCCCAGTGATTGGGTATTCAGTGTTCCCAGGTGATGCTGATAGAGTAGCGTGAGAATCCCTGATTTATATACCTTGTTTGGCTTTCTCTGTCTGCTTCCTCTTCGCTTCAAACCTGAAGTTACCTACTTTTGAAGCTGGTGGTTTGGAAATCCTTCATGTTTTCATCTCCAGGACTGATGGAAATCTAAGCAGGAGGTGGAAAGTGACCCTGTCCTCAGGGAGTCAACACCATCCACTACTCTCCTACATTTTGCTGATATTGTGCTCTGGTTCTGAAGGTAACTTTACAATTTTTAATTATTTTTTAAGTGTAGCAATTTTTTCCCTTTACAATCTTCTTACTGTCTTTGATTTTGTTCCTACTAATAGTCTCCTAGTACATCTCCTGCTATCATTTTCTCCTTTTTCTAATAGTTTTACCTAGATGAATTTTCCAAAACACTGCTTCACTTATACCACTCCTTCATGAATGATAAAAATAACATATATGAATGTTTTAAAATTTTAAGGTGTCATTTAAGTTGTTGTTATGCTTAAAATCCTGCAGTTGCTCCCAGGCCTTGAAACACACCTAGCTATTGACCTATAAGCTGGGAAGCTAACTTTTTTTCAGAGTGTATTCTGTATTTTACTATATTTAATATGTCTTGTTGTTTGGATTCCCTTCACGGCCCTTGGAATCCATACTAATGGGTGTAGATTATATTTATATCCTGAATATAAAATTTAAGTCTCCCTTTATTTTGCATTTTACTTCTCAAATTCTTCCCTTTTAATCTCTAAAGAATCTGAGTTCACTTGACATACTTCTAAATCATTGTACACTACATTTCTGCTCCATGAAGTTCACTTTTGAATTTTATTCTTTAATTTACCTGAATTTCACCCTTCCTATAAACTACTGACAATTCTCAACACACCCTGTGGAGTTTTTCCTGAGCTTACCAAACTCTTAAAATGCCTCACTCCACAGCTTTGCTTTGATATTTTCCTGCAACCCTTCCAGAAATAGCATCTCTCTATACTTTTCACCCAGTAGAGGGAAACTTTGCACCCTATACAACTTACAGCTTCTGTGACTTCTGTTGTAGTTTGTGTCTTTATAAGTAATATTTGGTATTGGTTTTTAAAGAATTATTCTAAGAAAATAAAGCAGAAATGACCCAGCATCCTTTTGAAACAGAATTAGAACCAAAAGTTTGGACTATGGAATTTAAAGTTAGTTCTCTGTCAGCGCTGTGGTAATTTTGAAATGAAAAAAACAAACAAAAACAACCTAATAGAGAATAGCCTGTGTAAATATTCTCATATTGTCTCAGGAGAATTGGTTTTTATTAATATGGTTTGACTTAACCCTGATATCTGTATATCAAGCTGGTGATATCTAATGTCTTACCTCAACCTTCCTTGTGACTTTCTCAGGCTAATATTACAGGAGTTACAATTTCTGAATCTATTGTTTGCAATTTCTTGGAACCCAATGAAGAGTTTTACTTAGGTGTGCTGTGTGTGTGTGTGTGTGTGTGTGTGTGTGTGTGTGTGTTTAATCTCATCATTTCTGTTTGGGGAACTGATCATTATTTTGTTTTAAGTGGTTATGTGTTATTTTTAGTGTTTACATTATTAAATATTTATATATCACTAGAATCAAAATAATACATATTTAGTTCATTTAAATTTACAAGTAAATTTTAAGATCGTAATGAATCTGATTTTCCTTTTGAATGGTACATCTATCATCTTCTTTTTTTTCAATTTAGGGTTGACCCCCTTTTTTATTAGTGTTTTTACTATAAACTTTCTCTATTGATTTTGCTAATGATAAGAATTAGATGGTTGCATAAATGTGGATTATTGTTTTACTACCTTTACCTCAATAAAATGTAATGAGAAATATGAGAAGAAAATTGGCAGTGCTGTAATAGGGTATATCTGGGGAGGCATCCATATTGGCAAATGGTTTAACTAGTTTGACTTGACTAGTCAAATTAATTGATCAAAGAAAGAAACAAATTACATAAAGGTTTGGGTTGAGTAGTATTTCTTGGTAGTAAAACCCAACTTCAAAGCTATAAAATAGAAAGCTCAGTCTCTATGAATGTAGCTCATTCAAGAATGTGTCAAACCTGTGGCAGCATGACTGCATTTAGGGATCTCATTTTGTGTGTCAAGGGAGTTCAGTAGTGTTCTATGTATCTCTTACTCTCTTTCTTTCTCCTCTCTCTCTTTCTTCTTCTCTCTTCTCTCTCCTCCTCCTCCTCCTTCTTCTTCTTCTCCTAGGCCTTTTCTCCCCATTTCTTCCCTCAAGGCTTGGACCTTTGTTTTCCTCCTTCTCTCCTTGCCCTCCCCCCAAAAAAAATTCAACATTTTGTGTAAAAAGGCTACAATTTGGCAAAAACTGGCATAATCATTCTGAATTACTGGGCTGAATTTCATTCTTTCTAAATCTAGAGCATTCTGAGGGACTTTAGGTCACTGTTAATCAGAGGTCTTAGTCTCATTAAGGGGACCAAGAAAATGAAAAAAATAGTACTACCAAATTTACCCCAACCCAGCATTTTAGAACCTCCTCTTCTCTTAACTTCAGCTATAAGGTGGGTAATATCTCACCAGTAAGATCTTCCACAGTACTGCATTCCCTTGTATATAAATAGAAATACTTTAAGTTTTCATGAGAATTTAATTGTTTCAGATGTGTTTGAATATCTAAGTAGATTATCATATGTCAATGTTACTTTGACCAGTTGTGTCCTTTGAGCACTGCCTACCCCATTCACCATGACTGACTTCTTGGCAAGAGTTGTTAGGCACTGTATGTATAAAAGGAATGCCCAACCCATGACCAATGTTCAGGGATATAGCTTTTGCATAGCATCTTTTACATAGTATTCACATCATCAACGTTAGCTTACTAGATTCATTGACACTGGCAAGGTGGTATTGCTTATAGTTCATTTTCCATAAATTCTTTTTAAGTAATTCCCTGATTTCTACTCAAGCTGTCCTGGTGTTTTCTATGTTGCTTTCATACTTCCTAGTATGAAACCAATGATAAGAAAGGAGGAAACTAGAGAAGAACTCTGAAAAAGTATAGGGGAGGGGAAAGAAAAGGGTTGCAGGGCTATGAGACCCTCTTTTTAAAAATGAATTTTTATTTTAGTAATAAAAGGATTTGGAAAATATTACTTTCAGATTCTAAAGTTCAATGATTCTATGACCTTATATATTATGAAAAGTGTTATGAATTTTAAAAACGTAGTTTTGAAAACAAATTTGTTCCAGCAAGGAGAATGATTGATTCATGAGTATAAAAAGAGTGATCTGTGAAGACAAATGGAATTTTTTATTTTAATGGAAGGCTTCAATTCTTAATTTGAAAATAAAAATAATTTTTGTTTTTATAAAATAAATGTAAAGTAAATACATCTAATATATTGCTATGATTTATTCATAATTGTTATATACATTTGTGATCTATAAGGATAAATATACAATAAATATTCACAAAACATTTATTTTTCCAAATGAGTTTCATTAAAAGAGATGGAAAAGTACTAATCTACTAATACAGGAAATGTTACCCAAGGGATATCCCTAAAAAATTTATTTAAAAAGAATAAATTGACTCATTGACCTGGAATAAAGTTTGGCTGACTAACTTAAACATGGGAATGCATTTTTTGAACTTTCAGATCTACAACATACCCATGTGAATTTCATTTCTTGCTGGGCCCATAATTCTTTACCTCTTACCTTGATCTCTCCTCTCTCTGTATTAGTCTGCTCAGGCTGACATAAAAAAAATACCATAGACTTGGCAGCTTAGACAACAATTATTTTCTCAAAATTTTGGAGGTTGTAAGTCCAAGACTAATGTTCTGGCTCATTTGGTTTCTGGTGAAAACTCTCTTCCTGGTTTGTAGAAAACCAATTTCTCTTCTGTGTCTTTTCAAGGCCCTTTCTCAGAACAGGCATGTGGAGACAGAGAGAGAACAAGAGATCTCTAGTGTCTCTTCTTATGAGGACATGTATCCCATTGGGTCAGGGCCCCATTCATATTACTTGATTTAACCTAATTACTTCCTTAGAGGTTCCATATTTAAATTCAGCCTCACTGGGGGTTAGGACTTCAACATGAATTTGGTGGGGGGAACAAACTTTAGTCTATAACAGCCTCTTTTATTTCCTTTTTCTCAGATAATAGGTCTTCCTTTCATGCTCTGTGATCACATAATTTTCCTTTGCAGCTATGTCATATGATTTTTTAATTCTTCCTGGCACTGTCAGTACAGCAGCCCAAGACAAGGGGCAAAGAGAGAGGGTGAGGAGTTACATGAATAATCACTCTAGAGTTGAGGAGTCCCATGGAGGCATGAGATGGTGGGCTTAAAAAAAAAAAGAGGACATAGGGTCAGGTGCACTTCTATACAGGTGGTAAGAGGAGGAGATGGTTTATGTGCTAGGGGATGAGTTACATCAGACAAATAATTAAATTGAGCAAGTGATTATATATGTTGAGTCAACTTTCTAAGAGCCAGAGGAGATATAATATAATCATAGATATTGGGAAGACTTGAAAGAACCCTTAGATATTAGATAATAAAATGAGGCAGCAGTGTGAACTCATAAAATATACTAAATATGTAAAATTATATAGATGTAATATGTAGGTTTCCTAGTTCTGAGAAGACCTAGAAATAATGATGCCACAGGAGCAATGAGTGCCCAGAGCTTGTTTTTTAAGTATCACCCTCAATTAAAAGAGATGTCTGATTCCAGGATGGGGGCAGGTAAGATCCAAGATGTGACTTATGTATTTTGTGCAAAAAAAAGTAAGTCAGTCCTCAAATATAATAAAGATGTCTCAAAAGAAAAAATAATAACTAGTTTGCAGGGATTCCCAATGAACAAATAGAGGGTGACCTGTGTATCAAAATACTGTTAGTAATGGGTACTACTCCTTTCATGAAATAAATCTATTAATGAATGCTACTACACATTAATAAGTAATCAAACCCAAATGGTGTGGCTCAGTCGTTGAGTGTCTACCCATGAACCAAGAGGTCACTGGTTTGATTCCTGGTCAGGGCACATGCCCGGGTTGCAGACCCAATCCCCAATAGGGGGGCGTTCAGGAGGCAGCTGATTGATGATGTTTCTTATTGATGTTTCTATGTCTCTATCCATCTCCCATTCTCCCACCCTAAGAATCAATAAAAAAATTTTAAAAAGTAAGTAATCAAGTAAGTAGAGAAATGAAAAGCTATTCCTTACAGTAGAGTTCCAATAAATGTTGGAAATAGAGGATCATCATTTGATAGCCATCAAATGAGATGATTCAGTTGGAAATTGTCCATGAATGTTAGGGCTGGTAGGTAGAGTTTGTGGAATAGGATATCACTATAATATTGGAATATTTCCTCACCAAATACTAATCAATTACCTACTGAAAACTTGAGCATTTAAAGTGGAGAAAGCTGTTAAACACCACTAAGACCAACTCATCAAAATTCACATCACTAGTGTTGGGACAGGTTGACATTGTATGCTTCCTGATGTGAAGTGGCCACAGAGAGCACAACATCATTTCTGTGGTTTTCCCACCAAAAAATGTATGATCTGAGTCTGGTCATGAGGAATCTTCAGATGGGCCCAACTAAAAACCATCTTAGAGACTGTAAGACCTGTTCTGTGCAAAACTATAAGCACATGAAAGACAGAAACTCAAGAATTGCCCCAGATTGAAGGAGTCTGTAATACAGGATAACTAAGTGTGAGCATATCTCTAGAATATTGGACTAGAAAGAAAAATGAGAATGAGACATTGTGAAGTGTTTTGATGACCCATTTCTGGACAAAATGGTACGGACAGAACACAATAGCCATTGTATTATATCTGATGACTTTGTAGGTCAGAAATTTGGACCAGACTGACCTGAACAGTCCTTCTGTGCAATGAGGTATTGAACATTGGCAGATGGGCAAGAAGGGAGGGCCCAGTATGTCCTCGATCACATTTCGAGAGACTTGGCAGGGATGGCTGGAAGGCTGGCCTCAGCTGGGGCTGTCAGAGGGACCTCTCCATAGTGCTCTCAGGGAATCGGACTTTTATATGGCAGTTCAGAGCCCCATGCATTGTATTGGTAAGCAGTCATTAAAGCCAGCCAGATTCAAGGAGAGGGATTAGATATGACATCTCAATGGGAGAAATAGAAAAGCTATTACAACCACCTTTGATCTACCATAGTGGGGCAATAAGCAAATTTGCAATGGCATCTGGGAAGTTGGTGGTAATATATCAATGTTGAATACCTGATTTGGAGGGTTATATGGTAATTAAATAAACATATGTTCTGGTTTTAGAGAAATACACACTGGAGTTTTTGAAGTATTTAGGGATAATGGGGCATCACATCTACAGCTTGCTCTCAAAAAGGTATATATACATTGTGCATGTGTGTATACATATATATGTGTATATATCTATGGAGGTGGTGAGAAGGGTATGATGGGGAAAATATGGTAAAATGTTAACAATTGATTATTTTTGTTGAAGAGGATATTGGAGTTCTGGCTACTTTTTCTACATATTTTAAATTATTGCAAAAAATAAAACATTTAAATTTAAAAGAAAGGGAAAAATGATGCAAGTCTGATGTAACGCAGCTGCAATGAACATAAAAAAAGAGGAAGAATAGATTATAAATAAGACATTAGTTGCCAAATAAACATTCAATTGAAAGATATGGATTGCTTGAAACACTGTCATAAGCACATGGAATTCTATTGGCTACTCATTTATAGAGAGAGGCACACAGGCCAGGCTTGCCAATAATGCTGTAGCTCTAACATTCTGTTTTGTGCTTTAATAATCACTCCAGAAAACAATCAGCCAAGTTTAATTTTACAAAGCATTGAGACTATTTAAACAGTCAGATTTACTCAAATATAGAATGGATTCCTTAGTTCAGAACAATATCTGTGGCACTTCTTTATTTGGTGAAAAAATCTGTCTACATAAGCATAGTCCAAATGGATAAATAGGCTAAATGTGAGCAATGTGGTTTATTTTGTGCTTAGTGTACACTTTCACAAGAGAGGAAATTTTCCCTAAGAAAATGAAATAAAGTATATTTTAGGATTAAAACAACATTACTTTTTTCTCAAGTGCAATATAGAATGAGTGTTTTGTGAACTCTATGAGCTACTCAAATGTCAAAAGGAAGAGGTACAAAGCAATGAGTTGTAGAGCAAGGAACCTGAGGCCAGTGTTATAAAGAGGTTCAAATATATGAATAAAGAAAACCATTATTTTAAAAAAAATATTTTAGAAAAAGAGAGGAAAGGAAAGTGAGAGAGAGAGAGAGAGAGAGAGAGAGAAACATTATTGATTTGTTGTCCCACCCATCCATGTATTCATTATATGCACCCTGACTGGGCTGGGCATTGAACGTAAAACCTTGGCACATCAGGACAACACTCTAACCAACTCAGCTACCCGACCAGGGCAAAACCCATTCTTAAGTGAATGATATATGCTGCATGAATGTTACCTCACAATATTTCGATACTTTAAGAAAACTAAATAACCTGCTTAGCCAGTGTGGCTCAGTGGTTGAGCATAGATCCATGAACCAGGAGGTCACAGTTTGATTCCTGGTCAGGGCACATGACTGAGTTTTGCGCTCGATCCCCAGTAGGGGTCATGCAGGAGGCAACCGCTCAATGATTCTCTCTCATCATTAATGTTTTCATCTTTCTCTCTCTCCCTTCCTCTCTCTGAAAGCAATAAAAACATATTTAAGGATATATATATTAAAACCCACACACAAACATAAGTAACCCAATCATTTTCAGTATCTTTGCTCAGAATATAGTGCTGACATCTCTCTCCATGGGAGATGCTGACATTTTGCTGAAACTTTATAGGAAGAGTGCTCCTCCTGTGGATAGCAAATGCTGTTTCATCAAGAATGAGAAATCAGAAGTCCAATAAACTCTAAAAGAAATTCCTATGAGCTTTATTAATCTACAGTCATTTTAACTATGACTAAATTCTTAACTACAGATATGTTATTTTATTTTGTAGCTTAAAAAATAGGAGTTGTGGCAGGAGTGTTTTGGATTATTTTCTATGAGTCAAGGCAGCTATAGAAAACAACAAAAAATGGTGATTTCTCCCCAAATTTGAATTATAATGTGAATCATCTCAGGTTCTGCATAAAGCACCTAACCTGCATCCAAGAGCAGTAGTGCATCTGGCTAGTTACATGACATGTCTCTCATGTGCACACATCTGTCTGCAGTGGACATACAGACAGGATGGGAATGAACTGAAGATGAGGAAAGGTGACTTCACCTGGGAATTGGAAAACCTTATCAGTTCCATTCTTTGAATTCATTTTATTTTGCATATTTATGTATGTGTTTCTAATATGTTTTGGTTATAATCATAAGATTTCTGGTATTGATTCTTAAGGTAAGAAGTCTACACCAGACTTTTGTATCTTAAGTGCTTACTATGTAGTAACTATTACCAACTTTAGAATATTAGATAATCATGTCTTCACTAGTTATCCAGTGCTGCATACCAAATTATTCCCCAAAGTTAGCAGCTTAAACCAACAAATATTTATTATGTCACAGTTTCCGGGGTCAGGAATCTATATACAGCTTAGCTGTGTCCTTCTGGCTCAAGTCTCTCACATGGCTGCCATCAAATGCTGGGCTGGGCTGCAGGTGTCTCACTAGGGCAGTGATGGTGAACCTATGACACGCGTGTCAGAGATGACACGAACTCATTTTTTTGGTTGATTTTTCTTTGTTAAATTGCATTTAAATATATAAAATAAATATCAAAAATATAAATCTTTGTTTTACTATGGTTGCAAATATCTAAAAATTTCTATATGTGACACAGCACCAGAGTTAAGTTAGGGTTTTCCAAAATGCTGACATGCCGAGCTCAAAAGGTTCGCCATCACCGCACTAGGGGAAGCTCCAAGCTCAGTCACCTGCATTGGCTGGACTCAGGTCTGGCTGTTGGCTGGTGGAAGACTTAAGTTGTTTGCCCTGAAGGCCTCTGCGCAGGGCTGCTCATGACATGGCAGCATGTTTTGCACAAACTGAGGTCTCTGTATGTGTGAGAAAGGAAGAGGGACAGTGCCAGAGAGACTGAAGTCAAAGTCTTTTGTAATCTAATCTTGGAAATGACATTGAATCACATTTGTACCCTGGATGAGTAGCTCAGTTGGTTAGAGCATCTTCCAAATATGCCAAAGTTGGGGGTTCGAACTCTAGTCAGGGCACATAAAAGAAGTAACCAATGAATGCATAAATAAGTGGAACAAAAATAGATGTTTCTGTCTCTCTCAAATAAGTAAATTTTTAAAAAATCACATTCATAATACTAGGTCCAGAGCACACTCAAAGGGATGGCATTACACAAAGGCATGGATGCCGGGAGGTGAAGGTCACTGGGGGCCATTTTAGAAGCCTACCACTATGATGTTACACCATCTCCTTGGTTACTCCTGTATCATTAACTTCTCCCTGTGCACTTTTCTACTAGATTCTAGTCTAGCTTATTGACAGGTTAATCCCTTTCCTTCCTGCTTCTCTTCTCTCCCCTCTTTCTTCAGCTTTCTCCCATTACCAAAATTTATGGTTTAAATTGGTGGTAAACTGGAAATTCCATAAAGGTATACAGGCAATTTCTAGATCTTCAACTTCTTATGTTCTCTTTCCTAAAATCACTCTAAGATAGTCCTGAGCTTACAAGGGCACTTTTATTTTACAAAAGGAAGGTGATCCCCAATCATCTGACTATTCCTTTATTGGTTAATCAAGGGTATCCTAAAAACTGAGTACTTCCCAATTCTTTCCTTGTGTGTGCTTCTTTTTCAAGAGTGAAACATGATTTTTGTGACTTGGATATTTTGGTCTTTCTAGATATTCAAAATCCAGCATTATCTAAAAGGGATTATTCACCACAGCCAGTGGGACTGATTTCAGGAATACAAAGTTGTTTTAACATCTTATAATTAACTAGAGGCCTGGTGCATGAAATTCATGCACTTGGGGAGGGGGGTTCCTCAGCCCGGCCTGCGCCCTCTCACAGTCCAGGAGCCCTCAGGGGATGTACAACTGCCTGAGGAGGGGGCCTAAGCCAGCAGTTGGACATCCTTAGCACTACTGCGGAGGCAGGAGAGGCTCCTGCCACTGCTGCTGTGCTTGCCAGCCGTGAGCCTGGCTTCTGGCTAAGCAGTGCTCCCCCTGTGGGAGCACACTGACCACCAGGGGGCAGCTCCTGCATTGAG
>NW_005371324.1:10904774-10924327 GCF_000412655.1 Myotis brandtii
GAGGAGTGATCAGGGGGCCCCTAATGGCACCTGCCTTGGCTGGCCTGGCAACACCTGCTCACCGGCCCCGCTCCCCATTGCCAGTCACTTCCCTCTGCGGGGTGACCAGCGTGGCAATCAGGGGGCCCTGCTGGCACCCACCTTAGCTAGCCTGAGGACTGCAGGCTGGGGGAAGCTCCTGCATTGAATGTCTGCCCCCTGGTCGTCACTGGGTGTCATAGCAACCGGTTGTTCCACCGGTAGTTCCTCCTTTCAGTCAGTTTGCATATTAGGCTTTGATTATATAGGATTGTATTTCTATAAGATATTAAAAGTGATACTTTGAAGTCTTTAAATATTAATGATCTATTTCTCATATCAATTATGTTGGTGTGCTTTATATATTTTGGGACTCTGTTGTTATATAACTATATGTTTTTAATATATGTTCCTGGTGGATTTGTTATTGGTGAAAGTGAGGTATCCTTTTCCTCACTCGGTGCTGGGGGTCAGATCTTTATGATATCTTGAGGAAAAGAATTTTCTGAGACTCGCACAAGAGGATGAGTGATTTTTATTTGCATGAAATTACATCCTTGGGTTTCCAAAGTCCCATCTCCCTTAATCCAGTCCAGGAAGACGTGCAGCTGGAGATTCAGTAGAGCTCGAAGCAAAGCCAGAGTCCAGTGTTTCCATTCCATGGTGGAGCTGGGTCCAGTGTAGCATCAGGCTAGTTGCAATCCATTAGTCCATTGTGTGGGGTTCGCATGGCTGTGGGCCATGTGGCCAAATGCAAGAGAGCAGGAGCATGAGAGTCCCACGGGCCAGGTGTCAAGTGTGAGCAAGCAAGAAAGTGAACTCCTTTGTTTCAGGGATTAAATAATCCAAACCTTCCCATGCTTGCAGTGGCCACACCTACTCTGGCCAATGACCTGTTCTCAGGTGTGACTGACAGACAAGTACCTTCCCTATTTTACCTAGACTTTACTGGGCCTGCATTTATTCTCCCTTTGTCCAGTCCCCCCCCCCCCCCCCCAGGGATCTGTGAGGAACAGACTCGTGGCCCCCTGGAGAGTATTAAACTGCAGCTTCTTGGCAAAGCTGCACAAATGAATGCCTATACTAGCTGGCCTTCCCTTTGCTACCTTTCTATTATTAATAACTAGGTTAAATTACAATGGTAATTTGACCATATGCTCATTATAAAATATCCCTTTGCCAATTTTTGTTTGCTGTTTTGCCTGATATTGGTATAGCCACTGCCATTTGCTATTGATTTTTAGTATGTCTTATGTCTTTCACCCTGTTTCTCAACTCCTGTTTTGTCTGTTACATTTGTGTGTGTGTGTGTGTGTGTGTGTGTGTGTGTGTGTGTGTATCTTTTTAAATTGATTGGAAGTACCTTTTACATTTTTTGGGTGGTTTCTTCTTGGTTGACTTTGGGAAGATAATTATCACCATATCTTTAAACAATCTACTTCGGATTAATATTATTTTCAATAATATATAAGAACTTTGTACTAATTTCCTGTGGGGTCCTGTCTAGAGTACGCTGGATGTTCAAGGCCACTCTGAGCTTGGGAATCTTAATCAGGGTGTCCAAGGACTATACACAGGTGCAACAGCAAGGCCACAGTAATCTGTATGTACACTGTGCAAGTGTGCCCTTCTATAACCCAAAAGACTGAAGTCACCATTTGGCAAGAAGCCTCTTTTGTCTAAGTAGTATAAAGTTGTTACTGACCAGCCAGTATGGGGTTGCATTATGGGGAAGATGTATTATTGACCATCAGGCTACTGTTGTGTGGGAAAAATGTATTGTTACCTAGCCGGTGTGCTACTACTGTGTGGGGCTTTACTTTGAAGAACTGCTTTGTCTACTGGCTCCTTGTTAGCAATGGCTACTTAGCCATTGGCTCCTAAAATAAAGATTCTCTTATATACCCACAACTTTTCATGGCTTCTCTGCCTACCACCTGGCGTCCAAGAAGGTACAGCCCCTGGCAGAGGGACTTGGACTCAACAGTTGGTGTAGTCAGTCAGGACAAAGGAACCGTGTTCCCAACAATTGGCATAGTTGGGCAGGATCAAGGGCCTAGGGTTTGAGGAGTAAGTACTCTAACAATGACACAGCGAACAGAGGATAAAGGAGGAACTGTGTTCTCTGACATTCCCCTTCCCTTATTGTATTACTTTCATATGAATTGGATCATTACTAGTTAGAAATCTAGCAATTTTTTATAACTACTGATTTATGCAGTTTTTTGGTAATAAAATAAAAATGATACACAAAAATAAAATTTTACTTGTTCTCATAATACCTATGTAATTACTTTTATTGGCACTCTTTCTTGGTATAGATTTGAATTATCATCAAATGCCCTCTTGTTTCAGCCTGAATAGTCTCTCTAGTATTTCTTATGGTGCCTATTTGCTAGCAATGAGTTCTCTGTTATTGTTTAGCTGGGAGTATCCTAATTTCAGCTTCATTTTTTGAAGAAGAGTTGACTGGACAGAATTCTTGGTTGACAGATTTTTTTTCTTTTAAAAAAATGGTGTAATGCCATTCTCATCTTGGTTCAGTGGTTTCTGATGTGTAGTCAGCTGTTATAATTATTGAGAATCCATTGTAGATAGTAATTGTTCTTTTGCTATTTTCAGTATTCTCTTGGTTTTTAACTTTTGCCAATTTACCTAAGATGTGCCTGATGTAGATCTCTTTCATTTTATTCTATTGTACTTATTGAAGAAGTAGGCTAATATTTCTTCACCAAATTTTTGAAGTCTTTGGCTATTATTACTTCAAATATTTTTCTACTTTTTTTTTGTCTTCTCTTTCTAGGACTATCATTAGGTGTGTGTTAGTAAGCTTGATGGTACCCCACAGGCCAGTAGGCTTTGTAATTTTTTTCTTTTTATTCTTTTTACTCTGTCCTCAGACTGAAAAATCTGTATTGACTTTTTTTTCAAGTTCAAAGATTTTTTTACTATCTGTTTCAATTTTTTTTTGAGCCTACCCAGTAACCTTTTCATTTCAATTATTGTACTTTCAACTCCAGAATTTCTATTTGGTCTTTTTTATAACTTATATTACTCTTTATTGATACTGGTATTCTCTATTTTGATGAGATGTCATGGGCATATCTTTCTTTAGTTTTTTTTGGCATATTTACCTTTATTTTTTCAAGCACAGCTATAATATCTGATAACAGTCTTTGTATACAAATTCCAATATCTGGGATTGCCTATGGAACTTTGTTTTTTGTTGGTTGCTCTCCCCATCCCATGCATATGTCACATTTTGATTTTTGTTTACATGTCTCATAAGTTTTAGTTGAAAATTGGGCATTAAAAAAAAATATTAACTTTGGCCCTAGCTGGTTTGGCTCAGTGGCTAGAGCAGTGATGGCGAACTATGACACCTCCGACACGTGAAACTCATTTTTTTGGTTGATTTTTCTTTGTTAAATGGCATTTAAATATATAAAATAAATATCAAAAATATAAATCTTTGTTTTACTATGGTTGCAAATATCAAAAAATTTCTATATGTGACACGGCACCAGAGTTAAGTTAGGGTTTTGCAAAAGAGTTTTTCAAAATGCTGACACGCTGAGCTCAAAAGGTTCGCCATCACTGGGCTAGAGCATCGGCCTGTGGACAGAAGGATCCCAGGTTTGATTCCTGGTCAAGGGTATATGCCTGGGTTGCGGGCTTGGTCCCTAGTGGGGGGCATGCAGGAGACAGCCAATCAATGATTCTCTCTCATCATTGATGTTTCTATCTCTCTCTCTCTCCCTTTCTCTCTGAAATCAATATATATTTCGGTTGAAATTTCTTTATAGCATTTGTTGTTGCTTTTTAAAAAAAATTCTGCTTATTATTTAGCAATCTTCCTGGACTAATTCTGTAGTTTCTTCATTCCCTATGGTATGTGGACACTGAGTTTTCTACTAGCTTTTTGTTTGTTTGCTTTTAAGTTCTTGTTTTTATTTTTAATCATGATTCCTAGAGGTCACACTTGGGTCAGTATAATTTAGAGTGTTCTGTCAATGACGGGTCAGATTTCCATGCCTAGTCTGTATGTTTTTCATCCTTGGCCACTGGGGTCTGGGTGAGAAGGTTTAATTCAAATTTCCCACATTTTACAAGACAGCTTTTCACAGTGGTTGTGCATGCTTCAATGTCTATTATAGGTGAGGGTGAGTAACTGGTGTTTTCTCTTGCCCTAGGTCTTTCTGGAGCATTTTAAAAACTCTAAAATATGTTCTGTTTGAGATTTTCAGTGTTCCCCAGTCATGTAGTTCTCCAGTATTTCCTAACATTCCCAGCCAGGCTCCTATTTTCCCAGCAGAATGTTCAGTGCAATGTTGAGTAGTTGCTTACAGTTTTATATTGTTTGGTAATGCCCTGGGGCTTGGCTTACCCCTTCCCCAACAAATGATTAAATAATATAAATGGAATCTCCATTATTTTTTTATAATTATCTATCCTACTATTGCTGCCTATGAGGATTGGTAATTAATGATTTATATGTTTCTTTCATATACATTAAGTTCAAGGGATTCTAACTCTGTCCTCGAAGCAACCAGACTGTTCTTAGAGACTTGATACATAAATGAGGATAAAATTTATTCATGAACATTGAGTATATATCATATGTTTGATACAGTGCTTACCTAAGGATACAGAAATTACACTTGCAAATTTTAGTGAATGCCATGTGTTTTCATTGAAAACTTATCTTATTTTTAAATATTGAACTACTCCATATTAGCCTTCATTCATCTAGCTCAAAACCTGATAATCAGTAAGGGACAGGCGAGGAATGAACACAGTTGTCAGGAACTGTCAGGATTTTAACTTACATTTATTACTCTTAGGAAGTCTGCAATTCTGACCATTGATTTATGTTATTAACTATGCTTAAAAACAACTCTGGATTTCTATAGTCTTTCTCTATTATATAAGTCTCAGTAGTGCAGAGACTATGTCTGTCTTTGTCACTACTGCCTCCCTGTAGATGAGTTGGTGTTCAATGTACAGTTGACCCTTGAGCAACGTGGGTTTGGACTGCACAGGTCTATTTATATATACATGCATGTTTTTTTCAATAAATATACAGTCAGCCCTCTGTATTCCTCATTTTTAATCTGTGGATTCAACCAACTACAGACTGAAAACAATCTGTGGATTCAGCCAACAGCAGATTGTATTTTTGATCTTCAGTTGGTAATCTGTGGATGAAGAGAGCAGAATGTATGCACTGTTAAACATCATTTATATAAGGGACTTGAGAATTCCTAGATTTTGGTGTCCATGAAAGGTCCTGGAACCAGTGCCTTGCGGATACCTATGGATGACTATATATTATATTCAGTGAGGGAATTCTTTATTGGAGCTGTCTGTCTTAAAGAAACACAGTATTTTTTTTCTCATATGAGAGCTTGTAAAACACAGAGTAAATCAGAATAATGTAGAAGGCTAGTGAATGCTTCTTCCTTAGAATATTTGTCACAACTTATTATGAACATCTAATTTCTTTTCCATCCCATATTTTGCAGTGGTTATATCTTCTTTTTTTTGTATAAAAGCCACTTTCAGAATTCAATGAGATATATGTGTACTCTCTTAACAGAGTGGGAAAAAAAGGAATAAATTTATCTAACCATCCATCTATTCATCCATCCACATACACAATCATTTTAATAAAGCTTTTTTGGTGATGAAGGATCTCATTAGTTTAACAACCCATTAGGACAGCATTGGTTCATTAAGGTTAGTTCTGCTATAGTAACAGAAGTTACAAATGCATTAAAAGAAGCAAGGTTTATCTTTTATTCACATTTATATTCACTGCTTATAAATTAGTAACAGCTCTAGTCCCTATTCCTTTTCATTTTGAGGTTTAGTATGAAGGAGCAGTCTCTTTCTATGACATGCTATTCATGTGAAAAGGGAAAAAGAGTATGTATTTGCAAATGGCATAAGTCCTATTCACTCATTTATTTATGAAAGTACGTCATATGAGCAAGTGCTATGTTTCTAATAGAGTGGGAAAGTGCAATTTCCCATGGGAAGAAGTTGTACTAGATACAGTCAAATCTGGCTTTGGGAGTCTTCCCTAAGGGAGGAGCAAAAACAGAGGTGACTGCAACCCTATCAGTGGTCCTAGAGTAAAAACTAAACTAGTATACTCCTTACAATGCCTGCATTAGTTAGGCTTCTCTAGAGAAGCAGAACCAGTGGAGTGTGTTTGTGTGTATTTGTTTTAAGAAATTGGCTCATGTGATCATGGAGACAGGCATATTCAAAATCTGCTATTCAAGTCCAAAGGTCGTCTTCTGGCAGAATCCCCTCTTGCTTAGGGAGGTCAATCGTTTGGTTCTATTAAGGTCTTCAACGAATTGGATGAGGCCCACCCACATTATGAATGGCAATCTTCTTTATTGAAGCTCCACCAATTTAAATGTTATTCTGACCTAAAAACACCTTACAGAAACATACAGGGTAATGTTTAAACACATATTTGGACATCATGGCTTAAACAAGGAAATACATAAAAATTAACTATCACACTATGTTTATAGTTATCCTAGCTCATTTATGTATAGCATATCATGAGCATAAGTCACCCTTCCCAAAAGATTTATAGAGCTTTTACATCAATTATGGCATATTCATCACAAGATATATGAGCAAGTCCTTTCTGTTTCATATAGGAAGAGTCTCCAGTGTTTTGTTTCCTGCTGCATTCCTAGTATCGAGAATAGTTCTTTGTACCATAGTACAAGCTCATAATTTGTTTAATAGAAAAATTAAGAAAATTAGCTAGAATATCCAAAGGAGTTTAGAAGTAGCTGTAAAAGCAACTGGGCTATTTTAAGTGTCAAAATAAAAGGTCAACCATAGACTAAGGAAAGTAAAAAGAGAAATTAGCGTTCCAGAGATCAGGGATATTTGAGATACCTAGAATGCTATTTAAATAGAAGTTGAGTCAGGTGAAGAAGAGAATGGAGAACATATTAAATGCTATACACTTATAAAAGCAGTTACAAGGATATTTGCTATAGCATTATTGCTAAATCTTGGAATGACTAAATGTCCACTGATAAGAAAATGGATAAACGATGATATACCCATTTTATGGATTATGACATAAACGTTGAAAGAGGTAGTGTGATATATCTCTTAGATATTGTTGTAATGTTTATTGTTTTAAAACCTACATAATAATACTATGTATTTTCTATGGGGTTCATATATTGATGTAAATGCACAGTTATGCATACTATGTAGTATCTTTGAGGAGTGGAATTTGACAATGCTGTGAAAGGACTTTAGCTTTTCCTGTAACACTTCAGTTTTCATGAGAAAATTGTTTCATGCACTGTGTAACTAAAAGAATAATTGTGTAGAAGGAAAATTGGTAACTGGTACAGTAAAAAAGATGTTAATCTGGTATGGGTCTTGTGAAAAAAGAAAAAAAAAACTAAGAGTTTAGAGCTCTCAGACAGTTATTAGAGAGAGTCTCTGTTGTCGCTCTGTATTGAGTGTTGTTAAAAATGACTGCATGAAAGGACAACCATGGAATCAAAATTTAAAAATAAATGCAAATTTCAAAGAGCAGAAAGAGTTAGAAGGAAAGAAATGGCAAATTATTGGCATATGAAAATGTGAATTTCTGAATTCTAATTGGGCAAAGTAATTGGCAAGTTCAATTAGTTTTCATGGTGGTTTGGAAAGAGGAATAATATTTTAGAGTCTTCACGCTAAGTAAAAAAACTACAGATGCCCTTTCTTTTGTACATGTAATTGAAAAATCCCACACAAAAAGCTTCAATTATGAGAGTAAAAACAAACATTTGTTCTATTGTCTGCCAGGTTTTGACCTAGAATGCTTTGATTCATGAAAGCATTTCAACTCTTTCTTGGAGACATGTAAAATGCAATGTTTTAAATATGTGGAGTATTCTTCTTTTTAACACAACCTAAGGCAGTAATAATATGTTCAAAGTTACTATGCAAAAAAAACCCAGATGGAATAGAATCTTGTTTTTAGAAAAGGGTTAAGTATTTATTAGAGGAGATATAAGTTATAGCAAACTAAAATATCATAGTTCTCCCTGCCTCTTTTAAACAGTTATACTCTTGTAAAATAAGCTTGAGACTACAGTCATAGGGGATAATTTAATAGAATCACAAAATTTCAGAATTTAGAAGGTTCTCTAACGTTCATCGTTATTCCTTCTCTCCCCCATCTCTGAACACTTTGAGTTTATCTGCACTATATGCTTGAATAGCTCTAGCCTTGGGGAATTTATTCTCAGTAGTGATATTTCTATCTTTAAAATCTGTCTTTGGGTAATCTATGTTGTCATGAATATTTTATTTATTTAGTCTTCTTATGCCTTGGTTGTTAGTAAGGAAACTGTAGGGTGATTTTACTTTGCTTTCTTGAAATATTTTTGTAGGGGTTGTGTGAATAGCAAAGTAAGTAATGATACATAAATATAATTTTAAGTCCCTAATGACATTTTAAATGTAAATAATTCTTTGGGACTAGATATGTTTTATCCAGTGTACAGTTATGGAACCAATGAACTGGTAGAATCTATGATGAAGGGTAAGAATGCTGAAAGCATAAATAAATATGACCTTCTCGTGGGATGTGATCCTGGTTTTTGTACAGGGAAATCACACCTGACTATTGCAGATCTTTGAGTACGTAACTAAAATAATGGACTAGTGTGGACTGGGAATATATGTTATTTAGACTTCATTTAGATTTTGACAAAGTTCCTCATCAAAAGCTATTTTCTAAGTAGGTGAATTACTGTGAAATTGAGGTGGGGACAGGGAGGACTCGTTTAGTCATGGAGAGGGAATTAGGTCAGTGACAGAAACAAAGATGAACAGGCACTTTCCTTCAAGAATAAGAATAAATAGTACAGTCCCTCTCAGATGCTGCTGGGCCCAGATTTATTTAACCTAATCGGCAAAACGGGCAATACCACAAAACTCCCCATCTCCAAATGTTCTGGAGTTCCTCTACATAACAAAATGGCGCTTTAGTGGCTGTCCAGCTGCAGAAAGGACCTCGGGGCAGAGTGTGTCTAGAGAAGGCTCATGGGGCTTTGCATGTGTGCAAGGTTAAGGAAAAAATCATCTAAACTCTGTATATATTTATAAGAGAAGAGGCCGCAAAGTAGCTTCATGAATTAGGAATGGGATGTGAACTCTTCTACGTAAAAGCAAAGCCATTGTTCTGTAGTCTATGTGGGCATCATGACTGTGAGCATTGCCATAAAGAGTAACAGAAATAAAACTGAGGTGTTTACATTAGTATCTAATAAGCCCCACTTCCTTCTAAAATACTCTTTAGGAGTTTTCATTTTCTTTATCTAAAGGAAGCAGACTAAGATTAAGACTAATAATTTACATAATCAAGGGAAGGGATGAGAGAAGATAAATGAGGATAAACTGATAGAAATAAATAACAGTCATAAGCATTATGTATGAATATAAGCTTGAAGCCTGAAAAAAATGGTTAGGAATAAATTAAAGGAAATAGTGTACTTATATTGATAAGTAATTTGCTAAATTCACTATTGTAGAAATAGTATATTTGAAAACTATTTTATCCAGACTGTTTACAGGACAGGAAGCTAGGGATGTTGTAGATTTGATCATTCATGTTAAAGACAAACAAACAAAAATGCCCTTTAGTAAACTTCCTTGAGTGCAGTTGCTAGACATATACACACAGCTATTTTTAAAAGTTAGGCCACATGAAAGCTAAGAGACGAGGGATAAAAAGAATGTCTGTGAAAACAGAGGGTTTTGCATGTGGAAATGTTAGGACATTTCCACATATGTTACCACCTGCATATAACACCATACTTTCAGGGTAAGAAGATATTTACCCTCATGTTGAATTTGGAAAAATTAATGTTAGGATTTTAAAGCTTCTGCTGATTTATGTTACAGAAGATCCTAGTAAGGATCCCCTAAGCATTCTGCTCTTCCCCTTATTTCTTTTATTATTATTATTTTTTATTGACTTTAGAGAGGAAGGGAGAGGGAGAGATAGAAACATCAATGATGGGAGAATCATTGATTGGCTGCTTCCTGCATGCCCCCTACTGGAGGTCGAGCCTGCAACCTAGGCATGTGCCCTTAACTGGAATTGAACTCGGGACTGTTCATTCCGCAGGCTGATGCTCTATCCACTGAGCCAAACCAGCTAGGGCTGGCTCTTCCCCTTATTTCTGCTAAAGGCCCAATCTTTGTCTACCTGTGCTCATTTCTGATTGGTTCCTGGCCTTTTTGCAACATTTTGTTTTGCACTTGCAAGAAAAACATCCTTGTTTCAAAACACCCTGTTTTTCTGCTATCCATCCTATTATTCTGCCATCCTATTTTCTGCAAAACACATTTTTTGTATCAGCTAGCTACAGGATTCCTCTTTCTCCCACCCCTTTCCCTGTCTACCTAATTCTGCTTTAGCTCCTTTCACTTACATGAAGTTATGTGAAGTGTACAATTTGATATTTCTGTATCTACATTGTAGTTCTCTTTAATTACTCTCAATCCTGAGTAAAGTCTTTACTCAACCTTCATGTGAAGAAATACTAATTCACAAAATATAGCTCTGCAATCACATAAAGTGAAAGTTCCAAGTTAAGTTTTTTTTCCTAAATTGCCTCAATAATGGAACAGAAACATTTACATTTTTGAGCTTTAATTGTTCAGATAATTGCTTCAGTTCTTCATTTAATTTGGAAACTTTTATACACAACCTCAGTTTGATGTTTTAAAACAAATTTTAGTTGTTAGTTTTTTCCAGTTGGTTGGTCTCTATTCCCTAAATTAGAGTGGCCGCTATCTGTTCCTCCATTATTATCTTCACAACAGGCATTAATTTTTTTTTCTTACTTTTGTTTCAAGGCTTTAAGGCAACTGATGTGATTATTATGTACTTCTTGATAGGTTTTGTAGGCAAATACAAGTTTTATTTTCTTAAGGCAATTTTCTGGTATGTTTTTCTTTTATAAGATCAATAAATGTTTGGTATATTTTTGAATACATTTTTGTTTTTATTTTTTGCTGTTTAGGTTTAGTCCATGCTTGGAAACTTTTGACCTCTGACTCTGTTACCATTATGGAAAGAATCGTTCAAATCCCTCAACTACCAGGGCAGACAGTCCAAGAGAAAGAAAACATATACAAGCTGTAAGAAAAATAAATTCCCAATCAACATTTTTTTTGCCACAGTTCTATAAAGTCTGAGAGGCTATATTTATGTGAACGCTACAAAAAAAAATTTTTCACATAAAAATAATGTTTTTATGGGGGACTTTTTGTGTGGATTGACTTGATTAAAATTCATTCAAAATTGGAAGGGATCTCATTTTATATTTTCAAATCAGTGTTTAGGTATGTGTATAGTTAGGTAAATATAAGTCAAAGAAAACAACACATTCTAAATGTTTTTATAAATATAGACATGTTTGCGTTCTTGTGTTTTACAGAGAAAGTTTAGACTTTAGGTATGCAAGCACAATTTCTTTTGAAATTACTGAGTTTCATCTATGCATCTCAGGATAGACTTTCTCATTAAATTTGCATTATTTATAAACCAATGACTGAAATTATATTAAATGATGTTGATGTAAACCAAATTATTCTTATATCATCCTTCCTGGTTACTCCATTAAAAACAAAGTGTGTTTTGTATCTTTTTTTTGCAGAAAGCATCAACATTTTGTGTTTTAGACTTTAGTGTGTGTGTGTGTCGGGGAGGGGGGGGAAGGGGGTCAGTGTTGAATTTTATTTTATGCCAGAAACTGGCAAAGCAAGGTTGGATTTTATACTTCTGAAAAGAAAACATAATTTGTCCTTGGTGTCTTATTTCTTTCTCTACTATTTTTGTCCCCTTTTAGTTAGTATGCTATAATTCAAAAATATTTAGCTTTCTTGCATTGATATGTTTTTAAAATACATGTGATGAACATTGTTTTATCTTAAAATACAGAGGAGAATCACAAATTTTTGCATGAAATTTAGAATTCAAGCCTATTTCATCTGTATTAGCTCTTTAAACTGAGTAATAAATTGTCACCAAAATGGTGGCTTAAAACAACAGACATTTATTATCTCAGTTTCTATGGGTCAGAAGTCCAGGCATAGCTTAGCTCAGTGTTTCTCAACCTTCTGGCCCTTTAAATACAGTTCCTCATGTTGTGACCCAACCATAAAATTATTTTCGTTGCTACTTCATAACTGTAATGTTGCTACTGTTATGAATCATAATGTAAATATCTGATATGCAGGATGGTCTTAGGCCACCCCTGTGAAAGGGGTCTAGCAGGACCAAAGGGGTCGCGACCCATAGGTTGAGAACCGCTGGAGTTCTTATCTGAAGGTTCTTCTAAGAAAGAATCAGCTTCCAAGCTCCCTTGAGTTGTTGGCAAAATTTATTTTCTTGTAACTATAGGACTCAAATTAGCTTGGGTATTCAAACTAATGAGAGAGGTAGTGTCTGAGACTCTGGAGTTAATTGACTAGCAAGACTTAATCTTATGTAATACTAGGGGCCTGATGCATGAAATTCATGCAAGGGGCTTGGCCCCTGCCATGGCAGTTGCCTCTGCCTTGGCTCTAGCAGCCCCAGCTTCGTCCAGAAGGATGTCCAGTCTAATTAGCATATTATGCTTTTATTATATAGGATAGTCACAGAAGTGACATTCCATCACCTTCCCCACATAATGAAACAGAATCATGGGAGTAATATCCTTCATATTTGCCATATTTCCTTTGGTAAAAGCAAGTCATACTCAAGGTAATGAACTCCAGAGATGGAATCACAGAGACCACCTTAATATCTGTCCACCATACCACATCAATTATATTGACTACATTAAGAAAAAATATTTTGGCTTAATGCATTGACATCTTATTTTATTTCAGTTTGCATTGTTGTTGCAATTGTATGATATATACACCATTAATTTTTAAGTAGAGAAAGAAATAGTGAATGATGTTAGATCTTATTCCTTCTATAGTAGATTAATTTTATCTAGAATGAAGCTAGAAAGAAAAAATAGTACTGCCACAGTTTGCTGCTTCAATGTCTTTTTTTAAAGATAAACTCTACTATAAGTTTAAGTACATCTATATATATATAGAAGGCTAAGTGACCGACCATCCATCTGACCCCCCAACCAGCCGGTACATATGATGCGCACTGGCAACTTAAAAATAAACATTGACTTGCACATGCATGATATATATAAAGCTCTTGCTGGTACCAATTACACAGGATGCCAGAATGTATCTTAAGACCAACTATTGGCACAACATACCTCTGAGGCTGAAAGAAAGTGATGTCGTCGACAGAATATTATTTATTTATTAATCAATTTATATATTATTTTCATATAATTTTACTACTTTTCTTTCATCCCTGACACTTCTATTATAGAGAAAGGGTGAATAGCGATATTAAAATATTTTTTATTTTAATTTTATAATACTATGTTACTATTTTGATGTAATTTTTGCAGTAATGTAATTATCACACGAATCTTTCTTCTAATTAATTTCCTCATTGACTTGCACATGCATGATATATATAAAGCTCTTGCTGGTACCAATTACACAGGATGCCAGAATGTATCTTAAGACCAACTATTGGCACAACATACCTCTGAGGCTGAAAGAAAGTGATGTCGTCGACAGAATATTATTTATTTATTAATCAATTTATATATTATTTTCATATAATTTTACTACTTTTCTTTCATCCCTGACACTTCTATTATAGAGAAAGGGTGAATAGCGATATTAAAATATTTTTTATTTTAATTTTATAATACTATGTTACTATTTTGATTGTAATTTTTCAGTAATGTAATTATCACACGAATCTTTCTTCTAATTAATTTCCTTTCAATGTGCACGAATCCATGTACCGGGCCACTAGTGTTTATGATAAAATATCCAAAGAGTACAGATGAGTATAAAATAAAAAGTATGCCATTAAATGGGAAACTGAACATAACCACTATTTAAAATTTTTTCTATACGTATACAAGTACACATTGATTTAAAGTTTTTTTTTAATGGCACTCTGATACA
Source organism: Myotis brandtii (assembly GCF_000412655.1). Taxonomy (NCBI): domain Eukaryota; kingdom Metazoa; phylum Chordata; class Mammalia; order Chiroptera; family Vespertilionidae; genus Myotis; species Myotis brandtii. Next base: position 10,918,896 of record NW_005371324.1, read on the forward strand.
CTTGTTTCTAGAATTTTCTTATATCCTGAATGTCTGTCTATAGAAATATCTATAGCTGTATCATATCCCCTTTAATAGTTATTTAGTATCCCTTTTGACATGTGTCATAATTATATATCAAACAAAATTCTCTATCATTTGTGTGCTAAAAATACCATCTTTTTGTTAGGTAGGTTTCTTTTGGTTTAAAGTGTCATAAAACCCAATTTAAGTTGGCTTAAACATAAAAGGAAATTTACCATCACAGCTCAAAAAAAAAATCATGAGTACAACTGACTGAGCGTTATTTGCTCTCAAATAGCCACAGTTAATGTAACTGGTTTCCCCATATTTTGTCTTGCCTCTTGTCTTGCCTCTTCTCTCATTAGGCTGTCTCTCCTTTCAAGATGGTGTAATAGCTTCCAATAGCTCCAGACTTACAGCCTTGTCCCAGGAAACTAGAAAAGAGAGTCCTTCTCTTCTGTTCCCTAAGGCAAAGTGATAGGAAGTACTCTCTCTGGGTCTGATTGTTTCAGAGGCCTTTCTCCTGAGCCATTCTGGGATCCTGCTAGGTGATATGATTGTTCAAGTTTGGTCTCATGCTACTCTTGGGGCATGGGTGTCGGACTATTGAAAGCACAGGGATTAAGAATGGGAGATGGCAGATGGAACAGGAGAAAAGATGCTCACTGTTTCCTTGTGGAAATAGTACATCTTTGTAAACTGGTGTACTTCATTTGCTATTTGATAGGTAAATTACTAGAATTACAAATGCTGGCTCAAATGCATTTAGACTTTACCTGGATGTTTCCAAATTTTCTCCCACAATGAGTACCTCAATTTATACTTAGGTCAATAGTGCACACTTATGTCCATTCTGGGCTCATCAAACTTAATAATCTTTCCCAATAAAATAGGTGAAAAATTAAATCCCATTGTTGTGTTAATGGGTATTTCTTTAATGATTATAGGTAAGCATCTTATTTTTTCCTATATTTGTCATGTGTGTTTTCTTTACTGTAACCTCCCTTCATATGTGATTTTCTAATCGTGCCAAAGCAAATAACACAATAAAGGTGCTAAAAAAAAACTTACATATGTCTCAATTTTATTTAACTTGAACATAATTTTACCCATACAGGATGAGACTAATTGCTTGATAACCAGATAACACAAAGAGGGGCCATAGAGAAGGAAGCAAGTTATGTCCAGGGTCACTTTGTTTTTTAACATGACAGTTCACTCCTACTACTTTATCAAATAAGTAGAACTAAAGACAAGAATGAAGTGATACAATGTTACAGTCTGAGCAGACATGCGGAGTCACTAAGGGGCTCTTGGGTGCGTTTCTCAGAGCCTGGCAAGGGGAGATGTAGCCAATGTCTTCAGGCGGCCCAGAGAAAGATATGTCATGCATGGACATAAAGCTAAGGGTCAGTCCTTTGAAGACTGGGAACCCTGAGACCTATCTCCGGAAAGGAGATGGTCAAAGACAAACTTCAAAGTAAATATAGAAGAAAACAAAGAGTAAAAATCCCTGTGATCTAAAGCCTAAAACATTGTTTTGCAGAGCTCAAGTATGCAGAGGTCAAGAGAAAGTGTTGCAATTTTAACAATAACAACAATAATAGAACTTTTGTCTGATAAGTTTTGCAGGCCTTTACGCTTTTACATCTTTGAAAGATCAGAAGAATCTGAAAGCTACAATGAAAGCCCCTGGGGTTTTGGAAAAGGCAGAAGCCCTATATTAAAAGATAAGGTTTTCTTTGAAGACAAAAGGAGAAAATAAAGAGAAAATAATGTGCAAATGGATCTGGTGTCTCATGGCTAAAACGCCCTATGTTTCGTAAATGAATTTAAGATTAAAAGCAAGAGTATAGTATATAATAAATTGTAATTCTTTATATGTATAACAGTATTAATTACCAATGAATGATTAAAACATTTGGGTAAAGCAATAAATAACATATTTTTTTCTATAGCCAGAGGGAAAACAACCACCAGATATATCTTTAATTAGGAGTATTAAAATTCCTTCCAAAATAGCTTTTTGATTCAACACTAATTGCACATCTGTGTGTTGACTGTTGGATTTGTCACTGAGTCTGTAATGATATAAAAAAGAAAAGCCGTGTAAATATACTCTACTTACTAGAGTTCTTAGTCCTCAAAGAAGATACTGACCATAAACCCAAACAAAATCAAGCAAACTAACACATGAGTGGTTGTAACTGGTGAGGCATTACGAAGAAAATTATTAACATTTATTGAGCATTGACAGAACAGGGCCAGAAACCTACCTATCTATCTATCTATCTATCTATCTATCTATCTATCTATCTATCTATCTTTTTAATCTGTGGGGTAGGGACTATTGTCATTTGTGATTTAAAAATGAAGAAACATAGGGAAAAATAAATTGTCCTTCGCTCTGTTAGGATGAGGTAAAGCTGGGATGTGAGTAGAGCCTGTACTCTATTTTTATTTATTTTTAATATTTTTATTGATTTTTAGAGCAAGCATAATGGAGAGGGAGAAAGAAAGAGAAATATGTTGTGAGAGTAGAACATCAATTGGCTGCCTCCTGCATGCCCCCTACCAGGGACTGAGCCTGCTACCCTGACCTGGAATTGAACTGGCGACCTTCCAGTACAAGGATGCCTAATCAACTGAGTCACATTGGCCAGGGCCGGCCTGTACTCTTAACGTTTAAGCTTATATGACCAGAGAACATTGGTAGAGAATAGCAGCATAGGCAAGGTAGTTAGGGAAGGATCTCGTTGATGAGGTGACATTTAAATTGAGACTTAAAGATGGGACAGAGCCAACCACCTTATGAATCCTAGAGAACAGTAACACTTCAGGTAGCATGAAAACCATGTCCTGTGTCCCTAAGTTGGGAAGAAAGCTGGCATAGTAAAGGAGATGAAATGATGCTAATAGTAATTAAGAAAATATATAAGAATTGAGAAATAACTGAGTCATGCTTTGCAAGGATCTGTAGTCCAATATTGGGAGATTAGACTTGAGGTGCAACGGGGAAATGTGAAGGGATTTTACGGAGAGGCCTAACCTGATCTGGTTCATGTTTAATCGGCTACTGTGTAACCATAGAATGGAGGACGACCACAGGAAAAGCAGATACCGAAGGAGGCTATTTTGGTAGCCTTAGAAAGGCTTCCAAAACAGTGGTAGGAGATGAGATGAAGAAAAGCAGACATATTCAAGAGATGTTTTTGAGGCAGAACTCATGGGTTACTGACAGATTACATCTGGGTGGCAAGGAGGAGGAAGGGATTTAGAATTACTTTGTTTCCTAGTATTTCACCTCTATGGTATCATTCAGCAGTTTGAGTATGTGATGGCACCTTGTATACTTAGAAAAGACGGGGATAGAACAATTGTGGAAGGCCAGGAAATGAGAGTTCGGTTGGAGTTATTTGAGATCTGTGTGAAACATTCAGTTAAATATACCATACAGGAAATTGGATATGAGTGCATGGAATCCAAGAAGTCTGAGTAGGAGATACAGTTTTAGAGTTGTCAGCATAAAATACTATCTAAAACTGTGGAAACAAGTACAGTATTCAGTTAGAGGGCTCAATACCAAGAGAGAAACAGCAATGAGAGATAGTAGAGAAAAGGAATAACCAGTTAAGAAAAACAAAACCAAAAAAAATTTTTTTTGAGAAAACACATCATAGAAAACAAGAGAAAAGGGTATTTTAGGGAGTAGGGATTAGTCATTAGAGGTAAACATTTTAAAGATATCACATAGGCTGAGAACACAATAATCCACAGATATTCTTGATAACTGAGCAGCAACTATCTTGTATTGACCCATTTAAGTCATAAATTACAAACCAACAGGCAGGAAATAAGGACATGTCCTTGAGTTCATGTGCTTCGATTTGTTTACTAGCCAGTTAGTTTGTTGTTAACTGATATATTTCATTTCTTTTTCCTGTAATTCGTTATAATGTTTCTCGCAAAAAAAAACAAAACAAGAACACAAACATATATGAAACATTTGTGATCAATGTAAGTTAATGCTATCAAAATAGCTGTCATTGAATAATGAGTCCAAGAGAGTAAATATTTGGAACCTTTTTGAGAAGTGGCCAAGGAATTGGCTTAGAAACTTAGGATTCACATTCAAGAATGATAGTAATGGAATCAAACAAAAGGGGGCCGGCATCTTCTGAGCTAATTGTTTAGAACTATATTTTTGCTCCAGCTGCAATAAATTGGAAGATGAATGATGTGAAAATTTGTAATTTAAAACTTCATGAACCATGAAACTTTCTGGAGACTTTGGTCAGTCAGTTGATTTACTAGAAATGATGAGACCACCATAATCCATAAACTGTCTGTTTTCCCACCACCATGGCAATGAAATGGAGGAGAAAAACATGCAAATTGCTCATTTATGGTTTTTTATTTTGCTTTTCTAAATTACTGTTAAGCTTGCTGAGTTGGATTTCTATAACATCTTTAATTATGATGAAGTCTTGGCTTAAAAAAAGAAAGATTGTTTAGTTAGAGCTTCATAATTGGCAATGAAACATTTAACCAAAGTGCCAGCTCTTCAGATTTGTTATATGCTGTTTTTTATTTGGACCATGGGAACAGCATCACAGAGACTTGCAGAATTTGATATTGGAAGCTCAAATGTTAAATGGAGATTTAGAAAATAATTCCAAACAAAAGTGAGCATTATCTACAACTTGTAAAATTTCAAAACATAACCAAAATTCCAAATGTACTTGGATAGTATAATAAATTGTGATATAATAATTCATATAAAGTATCAAAACATCAATGGATGATACAGGCTCTGTTCTTTTTTCAATGGGAGCAAGAATGTGATTTGTGAAGCATCAGCTACTGTAAGAGCTTTCAGTCTAAAGGGAATCTATAAGGGGAATTCTTTTGAAAAAGTGTGAATTGACTAGCGCGGGGCCCATGTGACTTTAAATTATTTTCAATTTGGGTAATTTTTTCTCATTATAATTGAAAGGTTAGCATGGTGGTATGTGGGCAGGTTAACTAGCCATCTTAGACTGTGGATAAAGAGATATTGAATTTATTTAAGGAAAGGGGATGGGGGATGAGATATTCAAAGTGAAGGGCTGCACAGCACCGAGCCAAGGTGACATTGGGTGGGTGATGGTAGCACCCAAGAGCTGGAGTTTCATCCTTATACTAGAGGCCCGGTGCACAAAAATTTGTGCACTCGGGGGGGGAGAGGGGTCCCCCAGCCCGGCCTGTGCCCTCTCGCAGTCTGGGACCCCTCAGGAGATAACGACCTGCTGGCTTAGGCCTGCTCCCGGGTGGCAGAGGGCAGGCCCAATCCCTAGGTGCAGCCCCTGGTCAGGCTCAGAGCAGGGCCGATTGGGGAGTTAGGGCGCCGCCCCCTGTCATGCACAGAGCAGGGCCGATCAGGGGGTTGG
>NW_005371324.1:10925673-10958430 GCF_000412655.1 Myotis brandtii
TCCCTGTTCACTTCAGTGCATGGCTGCCGGCCACCATCTTGGCTGACAGTTAATTTGCATAAGGATATGCTGATTAGCCAATGGGAAGGGTAGCGGTTGTACGCTAATTTCCAAGTTTCTCTTTTATTAGTGTAGATGTAGTCACTGGAGGGAAGCTCTTGAAAAAGTAATGAATGTTGACCATGGTAAATTACTTTATCTTGGATATTAAGAAGCTTCTGCAATATATGGATTTAATAGTTTTGAGTTCATGTTTCTTTTAATTCAAAATGATTGACATTAAAGTATAATTTTATAATAAGAACAAAAGAAGGCACAAATAGATGTTAATTCACAGAGCTTCATTGCTTAATAATTTGCATAAATGTATATTTTGGTGCAATGCAATCACAACATTAGAGATCATGCCAATGCTTAATTTCTTAATAGATTTGGAGGTGGCTGCTTTGATAAAATAAAATTTACTGTAGAAATATATGTATCTCTAAAACAGTGATGATTTTTAACTAACTTGGATAGGAGTCAAAATGAGGAGAAAAAATCCTACAAGTAATAGTATAGATATTAAGTAATGTAATGATTCTTTTAAAAGACATAGCAAAAAAAGCTACTTATTTATTTGATCAATCAAATATGAAAGAAATAAGAAACCTTAAGAATGAGAATAAAAGCATAACTCCCAATACAGAAAAGATGAAAACAAGTAGAAGAGGGTACTATAGGCAAATCTATTTTGTAACCTAAAGAAAATTCAAGATTGCCCAGCCAAGTAAAAAATTTCAAAGTTGACCAAGAAGTTGTAGAACAATTCAGTAAATAAAAGTAAAAGATAATGGAAAAGTGATTCAAAATAAACCAACAAAATGACTAAGTAGACTCATTGCTGAGTTTTACCTAACTTAGAAATCCACATGAAATTTACACACCCATGTTTATTTTTTTGTGTTCATCTTGTGTATGGTTATTTCAATAAAAGAAAATAAGGAATGATTTATATGAATAAACTCTTCGGAGAGAGGTTATGTGCCAAGTAAAGAGTGAGAAGAAAATATAAACATTTTAATACATAAAAGTTCAGGGTAATTTCAGATTAATAAGTACCAAACAAAAGAGGAAGGAAAGGTAACACAACATTTAAAAGTAACATGAATTTTAGGGGCACATACTTATTTAAAACTAGAGGCTTAGTGCACAAAATTCATGCTCTTGTGGTGGTCCCCCAGCCCGGCCTATTCCCTCTCGCAGTCTGGGACACCTTGAGGGATGTCCGACTGCTGACTTAGACTTATTCCCCCGAGGACCACTCGCTCTTTACCACCCTCCTGCTTGCTACTCCTTACCACTTAACTCGCTGCTCCTTAGCTCGGCTTCTGGCTGAGCGGCGCTTCCCCTGTGGGAGTGCACTGATCACAAGGGGGCAGCTCTTGCATTGAGCATCTGCCCTCTGGTGGTCATTGCACATCATAGTGATCAGTCGTTCTGGTCATTCTGCCGTAATGGTCGCTTAGACTTTTATTATATAGACTAGTGGCCTGGTGCACGAAATTTGTGCACGGGCTGGGGCTGTCCCTCAGCCCGGCCTGCACCCTCTCCAATCTGGGACCCCTCAGGGGATGTCCGACTGCCAGTCATTCCTCTTGCAATCTGGGACCACTGGCTTCTAACCACTCACCTGCCTGCCTGCCTGATCACCCCTAACCACTCTGACTGCCAGCCTACTCACCCCCAACTGCCCCTCCTGCCAGCCTGCTTGCCCCCAACTGCCCCCCGCCAGCCTGATCACCCCCAACTGCCCGCCCCTCTTGGCCTGATTGCCCCTAACTGCCTCTGCCTCAGCCCCGTCACCATGGCTTTGTCTAGAAGGACATCCAGAAGGTCTCCCAGTCTAATGAGCATATTACCCTTTTATTAGCATAGATTATATATAGGGTGAGGCAAAAGTGGGTTTACTGTTGTTTGTATCCAAAATAATGCAATAGTTAATAAATAATAATGCAAGAATAAACTCTTGTGTTTTGCATACTCAAACTATAAACTTACTTTGCCCCATCCTGTTAAAAAAAACACACACACACACACACACAAAAGCCAACTTGGTGAGTATGGACAATCACTCATCTTCCAGAGTCAGTTTCCTCATCTATAGAATGGAGACAATTATTTCTCACAGGATTATGTTATGCGGCTTGAATGAGATAATGTGTGACCATGCCTAAATAGGGAATGTCACGACTGCTCAGGAGGCAGCTGCATCATGACCGCTCAGGAGGAGCTGTGTGCACAAATGGGCAGGAGGGGACTGCATGCCACCCCCACCCTACCGGCCATGGGGAGGCTGGGGCTGGGGGCGGGCCAGAGTGGAAACACAACACACATGAGCGCCTGCCCCCATCCCAGCAGACACAGAGTGGCGGCTGGGGGCATGTTCCGAGTGGCTGCCGCATGGCTCAGAGCATGCCCCCACCCCAGCCGAAAAACACGGTGGCCGGGGCTACATGGGTCAGGCGTGGGTCCCAGTGCCCCACGGGGTGCCTCCTCGCACAGCGGGAGGCGAGGCAACTCCTTGCACGATTTCAATTGCACACTGGGCCTCTAGTATATGTGTGTGTGTGTGTGTGTGTATATATCAAGTGAAAGAGGAGAGAAGGGAGAGAAGAAGGAAATAAGAGTAAACAAAAACATAACTGCAGCAACACCTCTTTTCCCAGGATATGTTTCACATAAGATTTTCTTGTTTGTGGTGGAAAGAGAGAATAGTAAAAGATCTCTTGTTTTGTAAAGTGACCCCCAGGTGTAAAATGTCTGATATTCACTTCTGTATTTTAACTAGTCACATCTTCTCTTTGAACAGAAGATTCCTCACTTCTACAAAAGAGTAATGAGGTGATCTAAGTCCTCTCCCTTTCCTAGCATTCCTGATTTTCATTCCTGTCTCATGCCTTACCACACACAGGTGATTTTTAAAAAATCTTCACTGACAATCATGGGCAATCTGAGAAAAGGGCAGTGTACACTTATAAACTAAAGTAGTCTCAAGGAAATCAGCCATCAGAATGTCTTAAATTGTAGCAGAGTTATATTACAGATTATAACTTGTGAAAGGCAGGAAATGTCCCTTGTAAGTAAAAATAAGGAAATATATTTTATAAAGATACTAGAGGCCCAGTGCATGAAAATTCATGCACTGGAGGGGGGTCCCTCAGCCCAGCCTGCCCCCTCTCACAGTCCGGGAGCCCACAGGGGTGGGAACCCACACCACTGCTGCTGCCACTGCCGGCAGCACAAGCCTCGGCCGGACCTGGTTACCTGAGCCTCGGGCAGCCCTGGGTGGCTGGGGGACTGAGGGGACTGGGGGACTCCAGAGGCAGGCGGGCTGGTGGGGCTGAGGGGACTGGGTGCCACCATCTTGTGGCTGTGGGAACTGCCTCTTTGAGGGCATGGCAGTCAATTAGCATATTCCCTCCTTATTGGCTGTGGGTGCCGCCATCTTTGCGGGCGTGACAGTAAATTAGCATATTCCCTCCTTATTGGCTGTGGGTGCCGCCATCTTTGCGGGCGTGACAGTAAATTAGCATATTCCCTCCTTATTGGCTGTGGGCGCCACCATCTTTGCAACAGTGTGAGGGTCAATTAGCATATTTTCTCTTTATTAGATAGGATTGCTGATACTTGGAAATCTCTGGATGAAAAAAAGCTCTAAATAGCCTAAAAATCATGGATTATGTGCATATCTTTTTTTTTTAATTAAGTTCTTTATTGTTAAATGTATTACATAAGTCTCCTTTTTCCCCTGCATTGACCTCTCCCCAGCCACTCACAAACCCCAGCACATTCCCGCACCCCCACCCCCCCCGCACGGGTCTGTGTCCATTGCTTATGTTCATATGCATGCATACAAGTCCTTTGGTTGATCTTTTACTCCCTCAACCCCCCGCCTTCCCTCATAGGTTGGACAGTCTGTTTGATGCTTCTATGACTCTGGTTCTGTTTTTGTTCATCAGTTTATGTTGTTCATCATATTCCACAAATGAGTGAGATCATGTGATACTTATCTTTCTCTGACTGACTTACTTTGCTTAGCATAATGCTCTCCAGTTCCATCCATGCTGTTGCAAGTGGTAAGAATTCCTTCTTTTTTACAGCAGTATAGTATTCCATTGTGTAGATGTACCACAGTGTTCTAATCCACTCATCTGCTGATGGGCATTTAAACTCTTCCAAATCTTAGCTATTGTAAATTGTACTGCTATGAACATAGGGGTTATATCCTTTCTGATTGGTGTTTCTGTTTTCTTGGGATATATTCCTAGAAGCAGGATTACTGGGTCAAACGAAAGTTCCATTTTTAACTTTTTGAGGAAACTCCATACTGTTTTCCACAGTGGTGGCACCAGTCTGCATTCCCACCAGCAGTGCAAGAGGGTTCCTTTTTCTCCACATCCTCGCCAGCACTTGTCATTTGTTGATTTGTTGATGATAGCCATTCTGACAGGTGTGAGATGGTACATCATTGTTGTTTTGATTTGCATCTCTCAGATGATTAGTGACTTTGAGCATGTTTTCATATGTCTCTTGGACTTTTGTATGTCCTCTTTTGAAAAGTGTCTATTTAGGTCCTTTGCCCATTTTTTGATTGGATTGTTTATCTTCCTTTGGTTAAGTTGTATGAGTTCCCTTTAAATTTTGGAGCTTAAACCCTTATTGGAGATAGAATTGGCAAATATGTTCTCCCATGCAGTGGGCTTTCTTGTTGTTTTGTTGCTCGTTTCTTTTGCTGTGCTTTTTATTTTGATGTAGTCCCATTTGTTTATTTTCTCCTTAGTTTCCATTGCCCTAGGAGCTGTGTCAGCAAAAATGTTGCTACTACAAATGTCTGCTGTTTTGCTGCTTATGGCTTCTTCTAGGATTTTTATGGTTTCCTGTTTCCTCCTTAATTATCGACCTTTTGAGATTTTTGATCCTTCTTGATTGAGTTTTTAAAGGTCATACTTTTCTAGGAATATGTCAATTTATTATAGGTTGCTAAGTTTGTTGGAATACAGTTGTTCATATTATTTTTTTACAATCCTTTTTATTTCTGTAGAGTCTTTTGTTACTTCGCCTCTTTCATTTCTGATTTTGTTTATTTGGCTCCTCACTCTTTGCTTCTTTGTGAACCTGGCTAGAGGTTCATCAATCTTGTTTATCATTTCAAAGAACCAGCTCTTCATTTCATTGATCTTTTGTTCTTTTTTTTTTTTTTTTGGTTTCTGTGTCATTTATTTCTGCTCTGATCTTTGTTATCTCCTTCATTCTGTTCACTCTGAGCTTTTCTTGTTGTTCTCATTCTAATTCTTTAAGTTGTAGAGTTAGATAATTTATTATCATTTTTTCTTATTTTCTGAGGTAGGCCTGTAATGATATAAACTTCCCTCTCAGGACTACTTTCACTGTGTCCCATAGGTTTTAGGTTGTTGTTTTATCATTGTCATTTGTTTTCAGGATGTTTTACATTTATTCTTTCATCGCTTTGGTAACCCAATCATTGTTTAATAGCATACTATTAGTCTCCAAGTGTTTGAATTTTTTATTGTTTTTATTATAATTGATTTCTAATATTATGCAATTGTGGTCTGAGAAGATGCTTGATATGATTTCAATCTTCTTGAATTTGGAGAGACTTTGCCTGTGACCCAATATGTGGTCTATCTTTGAAAATGTCCCATGTGCATTTGAAAACAATATATATTCTGTAGCTTTGGGGTGAAATGTTCTGAAAATGTTAATTAAGTCCATCTGTCCTAGTGAGTCATTTAGGATAGCTGTTTCTTTGCTGATTATTTGTCTAGAGCAGTGGTCGGCAAACTGCAGCTTGGCAAACTGCGGCTCATGAGCCACATGCAGCTCTTTGGCCACTTGAGTGTGGCTCTTCCACAAAAGACCGGCTCTTCCACAAAATACCGACTTCTGCGCATGGGCCACGAAGTTTCAATCGCACTGTACGCATGCACCCGCACGTGGTATTTTGTGGAAGAGCCACATTCAAGGGGCCAAAGAGCCGCATGTGGCTCATGAGCCGCGGTTTGCCGACCACGGGTCTAGAGGATTTATCCAGTGATGTCAGTGTAGTATTAAAGTCCCCTATATGATCATATTGGCTGTTGAACTCTCCGTTGATATCTTCTAAAAGGTTTTATGTATTTTGGTGCTCCTGCATTGAGTGCATGTATGTTTACCAGAGTTATATCCTCTTGTTGTATACATCCCTTTAGTATTATGAAGAGTCCTTCCTTATCTCTTATCTTCCTTATGTCCTTCACTTTTAGGTCTATTTTGTCAGATATATGCATTGCTACCCCAGGTATTTTTTTTTCGTTTTTTTTTTTTCATTTCCATTTGCCTGAAAGATATTTTTCCAACCCTTCATTTTCAGTCTTTGTGAGTCTCTTGTTCTGAGGTGGGTCTGTTGTAGACAGCAAATATATGGGTCATGTTTTCTTATCTATTCACCCACTTGCAGTCTTTTGATTAGAACATTTAGTACATTTACATTAAAAATTATTATTGATAAATACTTGTTTGTAGCCATTTTTATTTTATTGCCTTTGTTCCTTCCTCTCCTTTATTTTTTTCTTCTTTTTCCAACATTCCCTTTAGCATTTCTTGTATTTTTTCTTGGTAATGATAAACTCCCTCAACTTTTCTTTGTTGGTATAGCTCCTGATTTCTCCTTCAATTTTGAATGATAGCCTTACTGATTAGAAGAATATTGGATTCAGTTCCTTACTTTGGATCTCTTTGTATACTTCCTTCCATTCCTTTCCTGCCTGATGTGTTTCTGTTGAGAAATACTTTAATAATCTAATGGGAGATCCCTTGTAGGTAATTTTCTGTCTCTCTCTTGTAGCCTTTAAGATTCTCTTTGTCATTAACATTTGCCATTGTAATTACAATGTGTCTTGGTGATGATCTTTTTGGGTTTATCTTGTTTGAGACTCTCTGTTCTTATGTGACTTTTTTCTTCCCCAAATTAGGGAAGTTTTCTGGCACTAATTCTTTGAATAGGTTTTCTAGCCCTTGCTCTTCTTCTTGTCATTCTGGCACCCTCTTTATCCTTATGTTGCTTCGTTTCATATTGTCCCAAAGCTCCCTGAGGTTCTCCTCCTGTCTTTTGATTGTTTTCTTCAATTACAGTTCAGATTGGGCTTTTTGCTCCCCTATCTTCTAATTCGCTAATTCAGTCCTCTGATTCTCCTAGTCTACTATTGAAAGCTTCCATAGTGTTTTTTATTGTAGCTATATCACTTTATTTCTTCTTGGTTGTTACATAGATTTGTTGATTTTCTCATCCATCCAGTTTATGAACTGTATGACCTTATTCTGAGTTATTTTTCTGACATATTGCATGCCTCTGTTTCCTTTAGTTCCTTTTCTGGAGATTCCTCTTCTTTCTTTTTGGGGTTGTCCTTCTGTCTCCCCATTTTTGCTCTCACTGAATGATCTAGGTGTTGAATAGCATGGGACCTGAGGCTGCAGTGGAGGGCCTGAAGGCATTTCACGTGGTTGTGGGCAGTGGCTGCTCCTCTTGTGATCACAGGTGGTGTCTGCTCTTCCTGTGGTTCCTGGCTGCTCCCCAGAGGTCGCAGGGCAGCTTCTGGTTCCCCAAATGGTCGCAGGTGGCATCTGCCAGCTCCTTGTGCATGCGCACAGTCTCAGGCAGTGGCTGCTGGCTCCCCATGATGTTGCAGACATCTATGAATATCTTGTTAATGTATTTTGACTTGAGCATGCAGAAATTCTTCATGTTGTTTAAAGAATATATGGATGATAAAATAAACATAAGAAAAGAAAACTAAATGACTTAAGAAAAAAGCAAGTAACTTACAAATTCTTTTTATCTAATATTTTTAGAGATTTGTATGAGTGGTTGTTTGATTCTGTCTCCTAAAAACTAAGGGTGCTGTAAATAATTTAGACATAATAATGTTTCTCCACCTTTTTGTGCATTTATTTCTTCACAACTGATTATTCAATTGAGAAGATTAGTAACAATTGGCAATTGATTGAAGGCAAAAGTATTGGATAACCCACTGATTTTAATATTTTCTCAATAGTAGTAGTTACTTTCATTTCCTTATTTCTGTGAAATTTAATATAATAATTTTCATATCTTAATGTAGCTTTATAACTTAATAGCTAGTCCCTTTTTAATATTTATTACATGCCAAGCATTAATCTAAGATCTTGACCTGTATTCACTTAATTCTTACACAAATATAGGAGTTATTGACCATTTGACAAATGAGGAGTCTAGGGCCCAGAGAAGTGAAATAAATTGCTAGTAAATTACAGAGCTGGAATTAATACCCAGCCAGAGCCAAGCTTTATTATACTTACTCTTGTCAAAATGATGCTGAAATTCCATAAATCATTTAAATATACATACATTGCTCAAAAAATGGTCACAGCGCTTATATTCAGATGTTGATTGGCAGCCAGAATCATCACCTAATGACTTGAAATGTTTATTGACTGATTAATGAGTCAGAATTGTTTTCTCCCCAATGTATTTAAGACATTAGAATATATAATGTTAAAAGTGGGAATCTAAACAAGAGACATGATTCAAATCTACAAAAATGGCAAGGATTGTGTATAGATAATATTTTAGAACTCTGTAAGAATGAGAAAAAGTTCCAAATGTTTTCAAATCAACAGATTAAATTTAGATCTCCATTCACTAAATATTTGAACATTACCTTTTTAACAAGACTATTTTTAAGTGGATTTCTGGATCATATGGGTTGCTGACTAAAATAAGACTTTTACACATTTCAACTAGATCTTTTTTCCTTTTACCATTTTAAATATCTCTCACTCTGGCACCAACAGATCATTTCACAGGTGAATTCTAGTACACACAAGAAACCATGAATTATAATAATAATTATTATTGCCATTTTACATTTATAGAGTACATTTTCTCAAAGTGTGTGTGTGTGTGTGCGCGTGGGCCGTGGACAGCACAATGCCGAGAGTTAGTGCCTAAAGGAAAAATAAGTTAGCTGTGTCTTTCAAAAAAGTCTTCATAATTTATAAGACAAGTTGAAAAAAATTAATTCAGCATCACAATTCCTGTTAAAGACAGAAATATAATTTAAAGAAAAACCTTGAGGTACTCTTGTGACATAGCAACTATGGGGATAGTTGATTTGGAGTTTCCTGTGACTCTGTTGAGAGAGAGGCTAGGGTGCTACATAGAAGATGAATACAGAAGTCAGAGAGATTGCAATACTGTTGATGGGTAAGAGGATAGTATGAACACCACTACCCCCAGGTGACATTTGGAACAGGGTTGAGCCTTATGTTTGAAGTAGTTGCAATATAACTCCTGTTTTTCTCTTGAAAATAATCAGTCTATTATAATTATACTAGTAGCCCATTGCATGATATCGCAAGCAGTAGGCTGCCTGCCGCTTCCACGGGAGCCGGCGGGAACCACAGCGCGCCGCTGGGAGCTGTGCTGCTTCCACAGGAGCTGTGCGGCTTCTGTGGGAGGCAGAAGCAAGCCGCTGGTGCCATGGAAGCTGAGAGGGAGCCATGCCACTTCCACAGGAGGCAGGAGGGAGCTGCACTGCTGATGTGGGAGGTGGGCCCGCCGTTTCCTCTCTGGGCCTGTGCTCAGTCACAGAGGCTACAGGCCGGCCTCCTTGTCTCCCAGAGGCCCTCCATGGCCGGGGTGTTGCTGCGGCGACGAAGCAAGCATCCTGCCCCAGCTGTTCCACGCCCACTGCCCAGAGGCCCTCCGTCATCATGGTGACAAAGCAAGCATTCCGCCAGGCCGCTTATGCTGCCCGCTCTTAGCGGCAGCCCCCCCCCCAGGACTGGGGGACTCCGGCAAGGCTGAGGGGACTGGGCACTGCCATCATGTGGCTATGGGCGTCGCCATCTTTGTGACAGAGTGACAGTTAATTTGCATATTATCCTTTTATTAGATAGGATACATAGTTGAGGGGAGGATGTTGGGAGTGTATTTGGAAAATGCCACCTCCTTTACAGAGGAACATTGCTGATTAAGTTCTTTCCCCAATCTCTATGTCATTGGGGAGGGAATAAGTAAATGCTGTAAGAGGACAGATATCAGTGAGATTCAAATGTAGCAGGAGCTGTAAATTAGGGCAAACTGACTTGAAGAAAGATAAACTCTAATGAGTCTCAGGAAAGAGCATGAGGAAAAGAAAGGACTTGAGATCATCTTATTACAGATGAGACATAGACATTTTTATGAAAGAATATGTGTTCTATTTACACGTGAAGGGGAAGAGTGATTATATGGAACTGGTAGACTTGGAAATGTCTGGGTGAAGTTATTCATTATAACTTTCTCTTCTTTAATTGCATTTTATTTTTGATGAAAAAATTGTCCCCAAACAGACCAATCTGGTGAAGTTCAGTTTGAACTGATCATTTGTATGCTTGATAGTTTGAAAAATCTGATTGCAATTTTAAGTATATGGACAGTTAGACTTTGAAAGTGTTAGGCAGATGATCTGGCCTCTCTCCCTCTTTCTGAATTCACCTAGTACTTTTCTCTTCATTAGTCATTTTTTTCCCAAGATGGTTGCCACAACACTCCAAACTGGTTCCCACCCCATGGTTACATTTTTTTCTACTGTACCTTCTACCTGGAAAACTCAAAGCCTACCTCTTAGAGAGACCTCTCTGACCATCCAATCTAAAATAGAGGAAATTTTGGCCCACCCAGCCATATAGGATCTATCATAATAGCCTGTTTTATCACCATCTAACATTGCCTTGATTTTTCATATGTTAACTTGCTTAATGTTTATCTCACAGTACTAGTGTGTAGGTGCCTTCATGACATCAAACCCTGAACTAAGATGTCTAGGGTTGTATCTCCAGCACCTGAAATTGTAAATACAAAATAAATATTTTTAAAATGAATAAATAAATTAGAGTATATAGTAATAAAGAGAATATTTATAACTATTAAAATATGGGCATACAAAGTAACACATATAAAGATAAAAACAAAGTATATGTAATTATATTATGTTTACACTATCACTTCAGAATTTCTTCAGAACTATTCAAAAGTTAATTATATGTGATGCATATTTATAAAGTTTTCTAAACTAGAGATGCCTGGAATAGTAATATTGACTATATGTCTGTGGTGGTCATAATTACCCCAAGAAAATGCCCATGCCCTGATCATTGGAACTTATGAATATGTTACATTTCATGTCAGAAGGGATTTTGCCAATGTAATTTTGTTTATAGACATTAAAATAGAGGGATTATTCTGAAGAACCTGTATGGGCCCAACTTAATCACATGAGCTTACGAGCAGATCATATTCTCTGGCTGGAGTCAGAGATGTGGTAGAAGAGATAGGAGGAAAGATGCTGCAGGGGGTGGGGGAAGGCAGAGTTTGAGACACAGGTGGCCAGCTGCAAAGGCCAGAGAGAGATCTAGGATAAAGACAACCCATAACTAGCAGTCAGTATGGAAACAAGGAACTTTTTCCTATAAGTGTGAAGAACTGAATTCTGCCAACAACCTAAATGAGCTTTGAAGTGCTTCCAAGAATCGCCTCTAGAAAGGAACACAGCCCTGACAACATCTTGATTCAGTTCTCATGAGGCCTGGACTAGAGGAAACAGCTGATCCACACTGCCCAGATTTCTTACCCATGGAAACTGTGAGATAATACGTAGATGTTGCTTAGGCTTCTAAGTTTGTGGTAATTTGTTATGGCAACAGAAAATTAATATACTGTCTAATAATATAAGATTAACAAGTATCAGGGAAACGTTACTATGTGTTAGGAACTTTGCTAAGGATTTTTATGAGTATTTCATTTAATTTTTATAATAATTAATGAAGTAGTGTACTTAACCCATTTGAGAAGTCTATTTAATCCAAACCTCTTGTCTTTGAGAATTGCCCTCTATTTATATATAAAAGTGGGCCTTTGACAATGATGTTAATATTTTGTAATTCCATTGCTCAGGCCTAAAATTGGCCGATGGTAGGTCAAATAGATTCTATCCCCTGGATTTGGAATAACAATTGAGAGATGTTACTTTCTTGAACATAAGGTATAAAATCAGAAATTGTGGGGTGGCATTTACATGGAAAGGAAATATACAATACTGAAGATGTACAGAGAAAAATGTTTGCCAGAGATTATTGGGCCAGAAGTAAGAGACAGAAAATGAGAGAGAAAGAAAGATTTAAAAAGTGCTTTCATAGATTTTAGATGGCTTTTCTATTTGTCTCTATTGCCTATTAATGCCCAGCTATATTCCTGGATCACCACTTCATTATGGTAAATTTCTTCATTTAGCTTAGACTACCTTGAGTAGAATTTTGCTACTCCCAACTAAGAGAATGTTAATTAAGGCAGGTAGTATTATTACATTTTATTTTTTTAACCTTACCCGAGGATATATGTTTTTTTTTAATTGATTTTGAGAGAAAGAGAGAGAGAGACATTGATGTGACAGAGAAATATCAGTTGCCTCCCATACCCGTCTGACCGGGAATCGAACCCACAAGTAGGTATGTAACATGATTGGAAATCAAACCCACAAAGTTTTGGCCAGGGTTATATTTTCATTTAAAGAGATGCTGTGTTCTTTAGGGTAGGCTAACCGGATGTAACAAATAGGTTAACTGAAGTTCAGAGACAATGCATTCAGTAAAAGTAAAAAAGATGGCCTCAGTCAGCAGGAGACTCATCTCCTTGTGGTGGTTCAAGGAACCAGGCTTCTTTAAGTTTGTTGTTTCATCATCTCTTAGAGTTTTTGTTTTCATCTGAATCCAGTCTAGATTAAAAAAGAATAATGGTGGATGAATATTGGCTTCTTAGAATCCTTAGCCCCAAAGTATCATCTGTTGCTTTTCTGTTCATGTTCCATTGGAAAGAACTGGTCAGATGGCTACAATTAACTGCAACAAGAGATGGAAGATATAGTCTAGTCAGGAATCTAGGAGAAATACAAGGAGTTATGATGATCAGCTGACAGCCTCTGCCAACAGATGTCCATTAACTTGTATAATATCATGCTGCTGATACTGGCAGGGGTGGGGATTAAAACAGACCTACTGAATCCTGACTCAGGAAATCTATATCTTAAACACTTTTTTTCTATTACATTTTTGTTTTACCCCATGGCTTACACATGTTTAATTAGTTGATTTAAAATTTCACTAAACCTATTAGCTAGATAGTTCACATGGTCTATCCTTGTTGATTTACTTTTTTAATTTAGATAATATCAGAAAAAAGAAAATCACTATACAGAGAGGATCAGGTAACAAATTACACAAGAATAGCTGAGACCTCAATTATGCTCTTCATTGAAGCTCAGAAATATAACTACCTGGTAGACTATTTAATGATAAATGATAGCAAAAAAAATTAAGTAATCTGTTTCACTCTATTAGCATAAAACAATTAAGTGGTAGTAGGTAATAAACTTAATTTGAAGTTAATTGGCCTAAAATACTAAAAGATTGAATACAGTCTAACTTTAGTGATTTTATCCTGTTATTTTTCAGGACTCTTTGGTGATGTATTAGTGGAACAGCCAGGATCAGAGTCTGGCACTAAACCTGTAGGTACGGGGCTTGGGTTGAGGATCTAGTGAGAATAGGTGTGACAACGTGGATGATTTGATGTGGCATGGATGCCATAATCTACAAGTAATCTGCACTTATAGTTCAGGTAAAATAATTAGCAAAGAGGTTCCAAGATGAAAAACGGAGTGCGAAGAAAAGAATCCTGGGTAATATAGATAGGTGTGCTGGAGCTGGTTCTACCTGCTCATGACAGTTGATAGTGCATGTATTTTCAAACTCTGCACTGGTATCTTGAAATTGGTCATGAAAGGAATATTTACAGAAATTGGTATCTATAATAATAAAAGTGTAATATGCTAATTAGAGCAGACGTCCTTCCGGACAACCTTCTAGACAAAGCAGTGGGTGTGGAAAGCCCAGGACCTGGGTGCCTGCCAGTGGCTGGAGGGAAGCCGGGGTCCCGAGTGCCAGAGGGCAGCCCGTGCTGGCAACTGGGGGAAGGAAGGCCTGCTCTTGTATTGTGCATCAGACCTCTAGTATACTATAAATTATTATGTTCTCCCCTCCCCAAGAGCTGATTGTTAAACATTTATCTTCTGTATTAGTCAGAATTTTCCAGAGAAACAGAACCAATATAATTTTTATATATAAATGAGTATATATACACACACACACACATACATACATACATATATGGTTCATAATATAAAATCATATATACATATATGAATTATATGTACTCTCATATATATGATTTATTATGAGGAAATGGCTCACTTGATTATGGAGGCTAAGAAGTCCCAAAGTCTTCTGTTTGTAAGCTGGAGATCTCAGAAAGCTGGTGGTATAATACAAATCCAAACTTAAAAGCCCAAGATTGGGAGTGCCAATATTTAATGGCAGGAGAAGATGGATGTACCAGCTTAAGCAGAGAGAAAATTTACTCTTTATTCATCTTTTTGTTTCATCTAGGCCCTTCATGAATTAGATAATGCCCATCCAACTGGCAAGGGTACTTTACTTTACTTAGTTGGGCAATGTAAATGCTAATATTACTCTTCTGCAAGCACCCTCGCAACACATTCAGAAATAATGTTTTGCTGGCTATCTGAGCATCCTTAACCCTGTCAAGCTGACACATAAAATTAACCATCACACTTTCACATTATTGTACCCAAGTAGACTAGCAGTGATAATCTGAGTTATTCCCAGGGTTCAGAGGCAGACTTGGTGTTATTAGACTAGGGACCTAACAAAAGCAAGTAAGCCTGATGGCAGATAACTTGGAGTAGTCAGGAAATACTCCCAGTCAGCCTAATGAATGCATCTCAGCATCAGGATACGTATTTCCTCTTATATTGGAAGAAATTATAGTCAAAAGCTGGGACATTTTAACTTATGACCTAGGTGTCTTACTGAGGTGTTGCTAAGATACAGCAGTACCAGTGTTGGAGTGCCTGAGCACTCTAGGCCAAAACAAAGCAAGTCAATGACTATGGAGGAATGTGCAAATGCCATCAAATGGGCATTTTGGTGAGTAGAGAGATGAAGGATAGTTGTAGCAGACATCTTAATCACTTCCCAGAATGCTAGGGAGGAACTGTGTTTACAACCTGAAATATCTAAAAATTCTGAAAATGAGTTCAAATAACTTTTGGATCAGTTTCAGGCTCAAGCTTTTTCATCTAAATGGCTCCATCTAAGTGTAATTGGAGTACGATTGCTTCCCATCGTTCACCATTTTTTTTTTAAATCATGAAAGCTGGTCAAGTAAGGAGAAGAAGCAGAAGCTGAAAGCAAGATGAGAGGGGCTAAAAAATATTCCCCAGAATAGCACATGGTAAGGACATTGGCCAAAGTCCAAACCAACTAGTTAGTGCCAGTGAGAATAGATCAAAACAGGCATAAGTTTTAGTAGTAGTAGTACTACATGTCTTGAGAGAGCCCAGGGTATATACTTGAGGTATATACTACCTAGATCAGTTATCAGAAAGTGAAATAGTATGATGTCATGGAGGAAACTGTGATCTCAGATAATGGTATTAGTTCTTTGAAAAACTTAGACAACATCTCCAGATTTAGACTGGCTCTATTTTGTTTTCTTTCAATTCTTCCTCCATCTTTCTAAGGAAGATGTTACCCTCCTAGATATAAGGAGATTCAACTGATATTTTCTATCTCTCTCTTCCTCACTTCCTATATTCCCCCATTTCTCCCTTTTTTCTCCTCCCCCCACCTACCTCTTTCTGCCTTGCTTCCCACATTTATTTTATTTATTTATTTATTTAAATTTTATTTTATTGTTTAAAGTATTACAAATAGTAGTACATATGTCTCCTTTTTTTCCTCCCATTGACCTTCCCCCTGCCTCCCCTACTGCCTGGCACGTGCCCTCAGGCATGTGCTCCCCACATACTTTCCCTTTCTTTTTCTTTTTGCTAAGGTTCTGGGCCTAACCCTATGTAGACAATGGTATCATTTAATTGGAATTTCCTTGACAAATAATTACTGCATTCAGTAAGTAGATACTGTGACACTGATATGCCCAGACTTAGAAAGAATTCAGAAGTGTAGACACTTATGATTGCAATGAATTCCCAAAATTATTTTGTAACTGCTGCTTCAACAACATCTGTAGTAGGAAGACACCTAGTAACAGCATGATCTTTTCACATTCTGTGTACTAGTGCGAAAGAGGCAGAGCAGATAGGCTAGTCACTATCTTCTGTTTCTCTCTCATCATGAATTGCATCTAGATTATTCCCTATATCAAAGCCTAAAAACTTATTTTGGAGATCCTTCAATATGTTCAGAGTAGAAGGAAAATCTATGAAAGAAACTCTAGACCAGAAGAAATGGCTTCTCTTTTCATGAGAAAATACAAGATAGAGTTCAATGAACTTTGGAAGTTTTGGGAGAACTCTGGGGTTATTGCATTGTCTGAAACCAAGATATTGAAGAAGGATATTGAAAATTTGTAATTTAGCAATGGAGTCTAGGTACCTTGTAGTTTACATAATATATCTATCTATATATCCTATCTAATAAGAGAGAAACATGGTAATTAGCCGTACGGCCGCTACCCTTCCCATTGGCTAATCAGGGCAATATGCAAATTAACTGCCAGCCAACTGGTTCTACCTGCTCATGACAGTTGATAGTGCATGTATTTTCAAACTCTGCACTGGTATCTTGAAATTGGTCATGAAAGGAATATTTACAGAAATTGGTATCTATAATAATAAAAGTGTAATATGCTAATTAGAGCAGACGTCCTTCCGGACAACCTTCTAGACAAAGCAGTGGGTGTGGAAAGCCCAGGACCTGGGTGCCTGCCAGTGGCTGGAGGGAAGCCGGGGTCCCGAGTGCCAGAGGGCAGCCCGTGCTGGCAACTGGGGGAAGGAAGGCCTGCTCTTGTATTGTGCATCAGACCTCTAGTATACTATAAATTATTATGTTCTCCCCTCCCCAAGAGCTGATTGTTAAACATTTATCTTCTGTATTAGTCAGAATTTTCCAGAGAAACAGAACCAATATAATTTTTATATATAAATGAGTATATATACACACACACACACATACATACATACATATATGGTTCATAATATAAAATCATATATACATATATGAATTATATGTACTCTCATATATATGATTTATTATGAGGAAATGGCTCACTTGATTATGGAGGCTAAGAAGTCCCAAAGTCTTCTGTTTGTAAGCTGGAGATCTCAGGAAGCTGGTGGTATAATACAAACCCAAACTTAAAAGCCCAAGATTGGGAGTGCCAATATTTAATGGCAGGAGAGGATGGATGTACCAGCTTAAGCAGAGAGAAAATTTACTCTTTATTCATCTTTTTGTTTCATCTAGGCCCTTCATGAATTAGATAATGCCCATCCAACTGGCAAGGGTACTTTTCTTTACTTAGTTGGGCAATGTAAATGCTAATATTACTCTTCTGCAAGCACCCTCGCAACACATTCAGAAATAATGTTTTGCTGGCTATCTGAGCATCCTTAACCCAGTCAAGCTGACACATAAAATTAACCATCACACTTTCACATTAATGGCGGTACTTGTACCCAAGTAGACTAGCAGTGATAATCTGAGATTATTCCCAGGGTTCAGAGGCAGACTCGGTGTTATTAGACTAGGGACCTAACAAAAGCAAGTAACTCTCAATTAATGGGCTGCTAGAGAAGAACTGACAGTCAGTATGAAATCCTCATATAACTACTGGGTAAGGATCACTTGAGAACCCCATGGGCAGAATGGAACACCATAGTGTGCGTGGTAGACAGTACTAGATATGGGCAAACTCTACAGGGCTCTCTGAGCTTCCGTTATTCTATTATCCCTAGGGAATAATGATTTGATAGTAAATGCTGTCTTATGCACTATTTAGAACAGGTATGGAGAAAGTAAATCCACCTGTGGAGGTAAAAAGTCGCCCTGACTGGTTTGGCTCAGTGGATAGAGCAAGCATACTATGCTAATTAGTCTAGATGTCCTTCTGGACGAAGCAGGGGCTACGAGAGAAGCCCGGGTCCTGGGTGCCAGAGGGAAGCTGGTGCCAGCAGCCAGGAGAAGGAAGGCCTACTTTTGCACAAATTTTATGCATCGGGCCTCTAGTATATATATAACAGCCTAAGTGACTCACTATACATCTGACTGGCCGGCCGGTACATATGACGTGCACTGGCAATTAAAAATAACCATTGACTTGCACGTGGGAGCAAAGAATTTTCAGTAACCACCAGAGGTTCACTCTGAGAACAGGGACCGATGCCCCGCCTTAGTCTGGCGCCCCCTCTCACCTGCTCCACCATCCCACCATGGCTGACGCCCGCCATGTTCCACGCTCTGCTGCCTGCTGCCAACACCCTCCATGTTCCACGCATGCCACATAATGAGATTATATTGTTATGGGTTGACTCAGCGAGATAGACCACTGACTCAGAATTTAAATTTAGGAACCTTTATTAAGCTGGCCAGCTGTCTGCAGTTCAGCCTTTGCTTTGAACTGCAGCAGCTGACTGCAAGAGTTATAGCAATTTATTTGCAAAAACTACAAAGTTACAAAGCCATGCTTACGCAATTTGTTCCTGACACAGTATAGCATTATAACCTTCCTATCTATGTTTTCCGGGAACAGAGAGCACAGTATATATTGAGGAGGGACCATGAGACCATATCTCAAGGCCTGACCTGATGTCAGTACCTTCCTATCTGTCTGATCCAGGAACAGACAGCACAGCGCACCCCGATATGCAGCCCAGTACAATATTTATGTAAATTTAGATCCCCCTCTTTATTTTTTCAGTGGCAACCTAAAGACCTTTTTATCCCTCTCATTCTTCCATTGACAGCAGTAGCTATGACTCACTATTCAGAAGCAGAAACTAAGAAGCAAAAAGAAATGACATAAGTGCCAGGGAGACTCAAATAAAAGCTTGTCTGCTTGCAGGGAATAAATGAGTCTTAAGTTGGAAGTGCAACAACTCATATAGGAGAAAAAGTACCAGAAGAACATGAGGCCTCCAAGTGTGTGGGGGAGGTAAGGGTGAAGTCACAATGGCTAATACTGGTGACTAGTACTTTTGGACATTCCATCACTTAAAGGGCGAGGCATCAGAAGTTCTCTGACTTAGAGTAGAGAATTTGGCTGGTTTGTATGACTATGTGGTGTCATGAAAAGAAAGCCTTAACCTAACTACAGAGTCAGCTGGGAAATCTCCTGAGTCAGTTCCCAAAATTATTTGGAGGGCCCATGCACAATAGCTTTGAGTCAGATAAAATGTGTCAACACTGTCTCTTTTGGGCCATCTTTCCATCTTCTTCATAGGTGATTTACCCATCTGCCTAGCTTTCATTGTAGTAAATCCTAAGTGAAACCTGAATCACTTCATAGGCATAATAGTATTTCTAAGCTAGAATTAAATATATATGTCCTGCTTCTTTAGCACAGTTTGGTGGAGGAATAATGCATAGGATAAAGATTGGTTTGGTATTCATATTTTTGGTGATAGGAATAATGACCAGCTGTGAATACAATCTTTGGGATGTTGAAAACTTCATTAAAATCATATTACACATGGGTACTTAGGAAAGCTGTACAAAAGGAAAGGGTGTCTATGCAATTAATTATCTATTTTGTGTGCTAGCCTATTGGCAGAAAGTTCATTGGGAACTAGTCTATGGTCCAACTGCACCCCCCCCACTGTCCTGGTCACCCCTAACTGCCCCCCACCAGCCTGGTTGCCTCTTACTGCCTACCCTGCCAGACTTGTTGCCCCACACAGTCTGCTTGTTCAGTCATTTGGCCATCCTTCACTAACCCTCCCTGCCGGCCTGGTCATAGGCAGCCATCGTGTGATGGTGTGAGGGTTAATTTGCATATTACCTCTTTATTATATAGGATAGATGCCACACTTCTATAAAACATAGGATTGATAGAATCTAAGCATTTGTTAAGTACCAATTTTGAAGACTATGCACCATGGCTTATTGGATTTGACCTACTACTTACAATGAATTTGGGTTAGTGTCTACAGATGGAACTTTGAGGTTTACAACTTGAAAAATAAGTGATTCAAAGCTTCATTACTATGAAAAGAAGGCCCAGTTGCATCTAAAAAGAAGATACTGCATTCAAGACCTGTAGATCTTTTTTAAACTTGGGAATGAATGGAAGAAGATGATAGGCATTTAAAGTACTGGGAAATTGTCTTTTGAATGCTCTGGTTTTAGCTTTCAAACTTGCTATTATTACAGATGGCAGTTTAGAGAATGTAAAGGAGTTGATCTCCATGTTAAGATTAGGCTAGGAAATGGATTACATTAATTATATTCACTCTGAGATTGCAACTCAAGTTTTTACTTGCAAATCAGAATTTTTGACCCCAATGTAGGCCCCAATTATAGACAGATTTAGAAATTTACAGAGTAGGCTGCTTTTCTCTGTTCCTGTCTATTTTTTATTTGCTGGTGTTTAAAAGTGGGCATTTGCAAATGTATTTTATTATTTATTTTTAATGTTTGAATTATTATTTATTTATTTAATTTAATTTATTTTAATTTTGTTGTTTTATTATTTCATTTTATTATTTTATTTTATTTATTTTATTTTATTATTTTATTTTATTGTTGATAGTATTACAGATGTCTCCCATTTTCTCCCTTTTTGGCCCCCTCCACCCAACCCAGGCCCCAACCCTGGCCTTCCCCATGCTATTGTCTGCGTCCATGGGTTATATTGAGATCTGTTATTCTGTTTCATGCATTCATATCTTTGGACCTATTTTGTTCGTCAATTTATTTTGTTCATTAGATTCTACATATAAGTGAGACATGTGATGTTTGTATTTCTCTAACTAGCTTATTTCACTTGGCATAATAGTCCCTAGGTCCATCCATGCTGTCTTCAAAGGGAAAAATTTAAGGAGGTAAAAGACCTGAACTCAAATTGGGCTGATTTTTGAGGAATAAACTTATAATAATTCTCTTAAATATAAAATCAGTGTCAATTCAGATGCTAAGTTTCAGTGATGAATGACCATAAAGAAACTTGAACTTCAATATTCATTTTAGCAAACAAGATTCATATGCCATTTTATTTGTCTCATTAGTTTAAAGGGGTGTAAGGTTATGTGTATATTCATACTAAGCAATGTACTTATACTGTTAATTCTGAGCAAAGAGAGGAGAGGTGCTAATGATGGCAGAGACATGGCCACAAGCAGTCTACCAATAGATAACAACTAAATGTGGAGTGGAAAGATACACCTTTTATTTCTAGAACTAGAGAGATAATGAATGCTGCTTCAGCACTGAGCTATCAATGAATGAAAATTACCAACCACCAGTGGCTACACAGTGTCTGCCTAGCTGTCTTCTTCCATTCCTGATTGACATATAATTTGTGGACTACATCTTATCCAATGATCTGCACAAATTAAGCTCCACAGACACTGTATGTTTTGGTAGGTTGGAAAGCCTGACCCCTACCTGAGAAGTTGGATTGAACAACATCAGGTGGAGGTAGGTGCTCTATGAGTTAAGGAAGCAGTATATTCACAGCTCCTGGTACACCTCCTTATCACAAGCAATTGTTTTCAAACAAGTGAGCAATCCAATTCCAAAATACTCTCCCAAGTTTCAGTTTTATATAACCATTTCTAGTATCAACTTTCTTAGCCTAGGTCCTCTAATAATCAGAGTTTAAAGTAAGGATTTAAGTACTGATAGGTACTTGAGAAGTTATGTCCAGAGTACTGACAGTAAGGAAAAAGGAAAGTAAGGTCAATAAAAGGAAGATATTAATCATTACCTCCAGGCTACTATTTCACAATGAACTGTAAAGAGAGATAGCTGGCCACTCGCATATTTGTTTGGCAAATAGAACTTCTTCAGAAAGCAAGAAGAAACTACAACTGGAAGTCGTCTTCAGGAGAGTACCCTGCTCTTTTCCTGTGTCAACATTCTCTCTTTTCTCCTCCCAGAGAGAAAGTCCCTGCCCTTTCTGGTTAAATCAGGTAGCTGGACCCTATAACCCATGGTGTAATGTTTCATCCAAGTCTATCTTGGTTTGAAATGAGGGAATTTGAGAGTGTAAATAAGTTTGTGTCCCAATGGAGGGGCATAAACAAAGTTGTCTGAATGCCCCTAGATCCCAAGGACATTTGACAATTTTGCATCCACTGTCATAGGCTGTTTTCATACTACCCCTCAAATATGTCTGTTGTAATGGCTGTTGCCCAGAAAGAACCAATTGTTCTTAGAAAGAGTATGAAGAGTTAATGCTCGTGCATCTATTTAAGCATAAGCACACACATACAGCAAGGATAAGCAAGGTACTTAGAGTTCTTGTGTCAATATTCAGTTTCCTGACATGAAGGGAATAGAAGGGCAATGCAGTGAAGTGGGTAAAGGAAAGAGATTGGGATCATGCAAATTTGACTTTGTGTATTGACACAGTTATTTCCTTACCCTTTTGTGACTCAGTTTCTTCATATGTATACTAAAGAACTTCTTCCTAGACAAGAGAGTCTGTGAGGATGAGCATAGTACCTGGCTAATGTAAATGTTAGATATTTTTTAAGGAAGGATTTTAACCCCACTCTAGTCAAGGGTCCTCTTATTTATTTCCAGTCTCAATTCTTTAAGTTTGAAAAAGTTTGTAAATGTCAAAATTTTATAGTTGTCCCATCAGGAGGCATATTATATTTTGCAGTAAGCCTTTATTATTGTGTCTGCCAATGTTTAAAATCTAATTTGCATTGACTATCTTTGGTTTTCAATGAAAGACTTCCCTTTAATACATTTGTAAAATACTTTCTGCTCTTTGCTCATAAACCAAAGAAACAATTTCTCTCTGCTGACTCCATTCTTGTCACAGAGGGGCAAAGGCAAACTCTTATTTTCTCTCTTTTTGTCAAGTAACAGAGATTCCATTGGAGCCCCAAAGTGGAAAATAAGTGTGCCATGGAGCCACATCAGGACACTGCCAAAGGGCGCTGCTTTAAATGTGCCCAGGGTACAGACAGGGTTGCTACAGTTTAAGTATATCAAGCTAGAAAGGCCAAGTAAGACCAAAGTTTTAATCAATTAAGATGCTAATAAAATCTATATACTAGTAGTAAGGATTCAAAATTAAATGCCCAGCACCAAGGTAGGGAAGCTGGAAAAAAATTTTTTTTTCTTTTTTCTTTAAAAAGACATAAGAGCATAACTATGATGGTAGATGGCAGCTGATATTCAGTGAAAGAAGTGAAGAATCCACTGTGCAATGGGCTGGTGTGACCTCCCTAATAGCAAAAGTGAAAGGTGTCAACCTGCAGGAAAATTTACCAGCATTGTTGGATATCCACATTTTTCAAAAGAAGGAAAAACAAATAACCAGAAGTCTATATTTTATGTGAAATCTATATTTTTATGTGAAATAGTTAGCCTTAGAGACACTAAATATAATAATTAGTAACATTAAAAACAATTGCCCTACAACTGTGTGGACCAAGCATAATCATTTAAGGGTTCATGTCTGGTCAGCAATTAGTGTGTTTATGATGAGTACACAAGATTAATTGTTGAGACAGGTCTTATTTCCTCTTATTTCTTATAATTAGATCTTTCTATTTGTCCAGTCTGACAATTTCTGCCTTTTTTTTTTTTAAGATTCTTAGATCACTTACTTTAATGTGATGATTATATGATTAGTTTTCTTTTTCACTAGAGGCCCAGTGCATGAAATTCATGCACAGGGGCGGGTGCGGGGGAAGTCCCTCAGCCTGGCCATCAAAGACGCAAGCGTTCCACGCCTGGCCTGGCCAGAGGTCCTCTGCGATCAGGCGGGGAATGCTTGCCTTGTTGCCAGGGTGATGACGCAAGCGTTTCCCTCCCCACTTCCGCCCCCCCTCCCCCCAGCCGCTCTGTGCCTGCTTCCCAGAGGCCCTCCTCGGCTGGGGTGGAACACCAGGCCACTCACGCTGCCAGCTCTCAGCATCCGCCCCCCTGGGACTCGGGGACTCCGGCGGGGCTGAGAAGACTGGGCGCTGCCATCTTGTGGCTATGGGCACCACTATCTTTGTGCCTCTGCACTATTTTCATAATGTCTGTACCAATTTACATTTCCACCATTTTATTAGATAGGATTGTATAACATTTTTAGTTAGCCTATGAAATCCAAAATATCAGTTTAAAATACAATCCAAATAAGAATCATGAATAGGATATATTATGTCATTACCTTCATAAAAAAAACTGTGAAATCTTGTATTTCACAGCTGGAACACATGTAATTAGAAAGTTAAATTTGATCAGATATACTAAATCTGTATCTTAATTTCACAGGTTTTTATAATTGTAAGAGAAGATTCAGATAATCAAGTTGCCCAAACATACTTTATAATCTTTAATTACTTAATCAAATATCAGGTTTTATTTTGCTTTATTTAATTTTTTAATAAGCATTATACATATTAAGGCATACAACATAATTATATATGATTACCACAGACTAGCTAATTAACATATATTCTCACAATTACCATTTTTTTTTTGGTGTTAAATCACCTGAAATCTCTCTTACTCACAGTTACCATTTTTTTTTTTTTTGGTGTTAAATCACCTGAAATCTCTCTTAGCAGATTTCCAGTATTCAGTTCTGTGTTATTAATGATAGTCATCATGCTTTGCATTAGATATCTAGACTTATTCTCTTACATAACTGCTACTTTGTGCCCTTTGACCAATATGGCTCCATCTTCCCCACCTCACTATCCCTTGTAATTACCATTCTACTATGCTCTATGTATTCAATTTTTTTAGATTTCACATATAGGATCATGCAATTATTTTTCCTTGTTGAGTCCAGCTTGTTTCACTTAAGATAATGTCTTCCAAGTTCATTCACATTGTTTAAAGGCTTAGTAATATTCCACTCATCCACTAACAGATGCTTAGGTTGTTTCTATATCTTGGATATTGTGAATAATGCTACATTGAGCATGGAAATGCAAATACTTCTCTGAGGTACCAATTTAATTTCCTTTGTGTATACCCAGAAGAGAGATTGCTGGATCATATGGTAGTTCTATTTTTAGTTTGTTGAAGAACCTCTGCACTATTTTTATAATGTCTGTACCAATTTACATTTCCACCAACAGTGCATGAGGATTCTCTTCCCTCCACCATCCTTCCCAGCACTTATCTTTGTTTAAAATTAATAGCCATTTTGACTATGAGATGATATTTCATTGTGGTTTTGATTTGTGTTTCCCACTGAGCATTCTTTTCATATATCTCTTGCTCATTTGTATGGCATCTTCAGAGAAATTTCTATTCAGGTCCTTTGCCCATTTTTTAAAATATATTTTGCTCTTGAGTTGTTCGTGTTCTATGTATATTTTGGAAATTGACTCATCAGATACATTGTTTGCAAACATTTTCTCTCATTCAGTAGGTTGCCTTTCCACTCTGTTGATTATTCCTGTGCAGAAGCTTTTTAATTTGGCATAGTCCCAGTCATTCAATTTTGCTCTTGTTACCTGTCCTCTTTGTGTTTTACGATTTTTTTCCCATAGCATTTTATTGTTTATGGTGTAGATCTTTCACGCCCTTGGTTAAAATGATTCCCAAGTATTTTATTATTTTTGATACTGTCATAAATAGGATTTTTTTAAATTGCTCATTCTTAAATGAGTTAAAATTATTCCTTTCTTTTAAAAATACTGGGTCCTAGAGGCAGTTTCGTAAACAAACATTAGGCCACGATAGGAGACTAGAGTTATGGTTTTGGAGTTACATATCACTTTACTAGCGAGGTACTCCAGCCACTCATCTCTCTAAGACTTGGTGTTATAATTGTTTAGGGAGTGAAAGTAACACTAATAACTGCCTACCACAGCCGAAACCGGTTTGGCTCAGTGGATAGAGCATCGGCCTGCGGACTGAAAGGTCCCAGGTTCGATTCCGGTCAAGGGCATGTACCTGGGTTGCGGGCACATCCCTAGTAGGAGATGTGCAGGAGGCAGCTGATCGATGTTTCTCTCTCATCGATGTTTCTAACTCTCTATCTCTCTCCCTTCCCCTCTGTAAAAAATCAAAAAAAAACATTAAAAAAAAACAAAACAAAAAAAAAAACTGCAGATATATATAGTTTAAGTTTAAAAAATGTGGCTCTCAAAAGAAATTTCAATCGTGGTACTGTTGGCTCTGTTGAATAATGAGTTTGCTGACCACTGGATAGATCATTGTTCCTGTAAAGAAATGAAAGTGATTTTGGTATGTTGATTTGTATCCTGCAACTTCACTGAATTTGTTTACTCATTCTAACAAATTTTTTGCAGAGTTTTTAGGATTTTCAATATATAGGATCATGTTATCTGCAAGCCAAAATAATTTACATCTTTTCTGATTTCTCCCTTTATCTATTGCCTCTTTTTCTCATTTCTCTCACTGTTTTAGACTTTTTTCTTTGTTTTTAGACTTTAGAAATTTGATTATGATTTGCCTTGGTATGGATTTTGTTTGGTTTATCTTGCTTGTGGTTTGCTCAGCTTCTTGAATTTGTATGCTTATATCTTTTGCTAAGTTTGCAAAGTTTTGTCAATATTTATTTAAATGTGTTTTTAATCCTCCCCTCTTTCTGTTACTCTGTTAACACAAAACTTAGATCTTTAATTATAGTCTCACTGGTCCCTGAGGTTCTGTGTGTGTGTGTGTGTGTGTATATATTTATTGTCTATTTTCTCTGTTGTTTATATTAGATAATTTCTATTCTATTTCCAATATCACTGATTCTTCACTCAATTCTCTCAATTCTATTATTGATCCCATCCATGGAGTTTTATTTGTGATTGTATTTTCAGTTCTACAATTACTGGCTTCTTTTTTATATTTTCTACTATTCTGATTTTTTTCTGATACTTTTTACTTTATTATTGAGAATTTTAATTAGTTTTTAAGCATGTTGTATTTGCTCACTGAAACATTTGTATGATGTCTACTTTAAACCTTTGTCAGATAATTCTAAACTGTCATATGGATCTTGGAAATTTTTTATTTGCCTTTTCTTTCATTCAAGTGAAATTTTTCCAGTTTTTGTGTGACAAGCGATTTTCAAGTGGAATCTGGATGTTTTTTATGTTATGAGTATCTAGATCTTGTTTAAACCTTCCGTTTTAGCTGGCTTTCTCTGACCTAACTTCAGCAGGCAAGGGGGTCATTTCCTCATTATTGCAGGTGGGACTGAAAGTGAAGGTTCCCCACACAGCTTCTGTTGACACAAAAGAGAATGTCTGCTATTATTGCTGGGTGAGAAGGGAGCTGAGCTCAGCACTGGGCATCCACTAGTATCACCCTGCTGGAGAAACAGGGATTTCTTGTAACTGTTCCACTGGTGGTTTTTATTGATACCACGAGGAAGAAGGCTTGTTACCACCTAAAGGGGATAAAAGTCCTGGCTAATTACTTGAGCGTCTCTGATACCACCTTGGCAGTGGCAGTGATGGTGCGGGGGTGGGGGCTGGGATGACTTATTACATCCTGGCTCGCTTGGAAGTCTAGACTGTGCACTCAGTCTTTCCAGGAACCAGTGGATGTACAGCTATAGTTTTTCTTTTTTTCCTTTTCCCTATGGTGATTGGCTAGAGTTATTGTTAAATCTTCTCTGTCTTGCTAGGCTGTCCCTTTCCCGGTCTTATCATTAGAGCATGCAGGTTATCTTTGTGTATGTGTGTATATGTATGTGTAAGTGTGTTTTTGTGTGTATATGTGTTTGTACATGTAAGCATCTTTGTCACATGATTCCCAATGTCTTTAAAATTATACTTTTCTATATTTTGCCTATTTTTCATATGGTTTTAGGCAGGAGAATAAATCCAGTCCCTGATATTTCAAATTGGCCAAAGGAATAAATCCCAAACATATTATTTCAAAAATATTATCTTTCTACATAAATATTCTTTCTGTGGATTGCTGGTTTCTGCAGGATCAAGTTGTGACCTTATATGGGCCAAAAGGAAACTCAGGGAACTCACCACCATGTCATTTCCTGGGTTCCTAGTTCCCTCGCTAGTCTGCCTTCTCCTCTGTACCTTTCAAAGTCTCTTTATATTTGTTTTACATATAATGTTTTTTGTTATAATTAACAAAGGATTAGGGAAAAGTACTTTTACTCCATTTTCCTGGAAGCAGGAGTTTCCCCCCCCCCCTTTTAAGTAAATTTGCATAATTAGAAAATATGTATTTACCAACATAGTTAATGTTTCTAAAGTTCTTCAATATATTGTTTAGGTACAGACATTGTGAATTTCTTTTTGTTGGGTGCTGGTAGTTTTTATGTTCATAAAAGTACCATTGAACTTTGTTTTGGGACATAGTTTAGTCACTTGGAAAATTGTGTGATACTTTTAGGTCTTGCTTCTAAGATTTATTAGGTAGAACCTGAGCAGTGTTTAGTCTATGACTAATTACATATTCCCCACTATTGAGCCAAGATCTGAGTATTCTCCCCAATGGCTTATGAATTAGAGATCATTCTGGCAGAGGGACAAGCACTATTACTGTCCCTATGACTACTGTTTCCTCTAATCCTTTTGAGTGATTCTTTCCTGGCTTTGGGTAATGTCTTCACACATATGGGCTGCTCAATACTTTGTTGAGGGGGGCCTCTGCAGATCTTTGGGGTTTTAATTTTCTGCAACCCTCTCTTCACCAGTACTTATCCCTGTGAATTCTAGCCACTTTGGTCTATCTAGATCTCAGCTCCATTTCCTCAATGCATGGAGACTGTTGGGTTCCATCTGGAATGCCTTTCTGTGGCTGGGACAGTCCCTGAAGACAGTATGAGGGTGCCATACTGAAGCTCACCTTATTTATTGCTCATCTCTTAGAGATTATTGTCCTTGTTTCTTAATATACAGTGTCTTTAAAACCACCGTTTCCTATATTTTGCTTGTTTTTCATGTGGTTTTAGGCAGGAGGGTAAATATAGTCCCTGATCTTCCAAACTGGTTAGAAGCATGAATCCCACCTTACATATATATATAATCTTTCAACATATAGGTTTTTTCTTCTCAACTTGACTCTACATTTTGTGGGGAGTGAATATTTCTAAAAATTTGTATATATATGTATCAGTAAATATTTATTGTTGAACCTGAGTATCAGAGAATATTTATTTATTGACCATTTGCATAAGTAACACTTAAATAGCTCTATCTTACAATGTTGAAATCAGCTTTTTCTATTTGTTCTTTAATTGTTATCCTTCCCCCTAGCTAAGCTGGTTTTATATTGTTTGACTGCTAACATGTTTTTAGAATTTATTATGCTCAATATAAAATATGATGCACAATTTTGAATGTAAGGAAGACCTGCACTGGTTGATCCTCAGAGCAGTTATGTATTTGTCATCCTTTATAAATCTTTGAGAATTCACCCTTATGTACTGTTTCAAGTATATTTTTTAGTTTTAATGTGAAAAATAATGTGGCCTTATCATATAGACTTTTATCATTCAATGATTAGGATTTAAGTTTGAGATTTATCCCTATTATATTCCTAGGTATGATAAGTATTTGTTTCTTTTTTTCTTATTTCTGTCTTTCCTTCCTCCCTTCCTTTCCTTTTTCTTCTCCCCTTACCTCACATCTCACTTTTAGGGTCACTTCCAATGCTAATATTCTGTAATTCTCAGAAATCTGAGAATCTTATAAAATTAATAGTTCACTTAGTATAATTTCTGAAAAAAGAACTTAAAATTGGTTAACTTCCAGGAAATTAGTACTGGAAAAAAATCTCTTTACTCTTAAATTAAGCTAGTTTTAATTTGTATCATAAATCAGAGTATGTACATTTTAATTACTTTAGTTTTAAAACAGTTTTATAACACATTCTTATCACACCCTTAACGAGATGGGTAGTTTACCAATTCCCTTTATATGTGAAAAAAACCTAGGCCTGAGGAAGTTCAGACAAGGTTGGCTCCAACTCAAGAGCTCATCCTCAACTTCCTATTTAATTCTAATACCTTTTTTATGGGCAAGTGGTTATAAAACCAAGAATACATCTGGCCTTTTCTTGAAAGATAAATAAATGAGGGAGGAAGAGACATAATTAATGAAGCAGCTGAAAGAAAAGACAAGGAAGAAAGAAGAAATAGAGGAAAATCACAGAACTATGGACCTTTCCTCTTGACTGAAGAGAATTTCTGGAAGAAGACATATATTTTTGTGCGATAGTTTCACAGGGGAAAAGGTATTTATTAGTTGGAATTCTATGTTATTATTCAAATGACATTTTTGATAGTGAAAGGGGAGATGATTAATATTTATTCTGGTATAATAGGCATAATTATAACTCAGTTATCTCAAGATGCATAGTCACCATTGGTAGCAATCAGGAAGGGTTTGGTTTATGAATGAAAGAGGTAGATTTTGTTGACTACGGGGCTTCTTTCATATTCTTTCAAAGGGGATTCCTGTTGATAAGAGATATAGCTGTAAATTATATTGAGAAGTCAAGAAAGAAGTTTCTTTTAAAAAAATAAATAATTATGGATCACTTATCATTGGAAAGTTAGTGGAAAAGCATGGGTAAGCCATTGGTTGTTGCAATGATGTCTAGTCAGTTGAGAACCAAAAAGTGATAAAGGATTCTGAAAATTATAAGGGCATACGAGGAACTGATCAATTATTTTGTGTATATCATTAATGAGAAAAGCTGTATATATTTTGCTCCTTGTTTTTATTGCTTGACTTTCTGTGTCAATCATATTAATTGGGAAATTTTTAGATTTTTTCTCTCATGTTTCATATTCTATATAATCTTTTTTTAGGGGGGAAATCTTGTGAATGTTATAATAGTTAATGATTTAATATCAAAAGAATTATTAGCAAGTCTAATATTGTGCTATAAGAATAAAACAACACATAATTAGTCAATGCTATAATCATTAGTTTTCCTCTCTTAGAAGGTAACTAATAGGTTAGAAATAAGTCATGCTCAATTATATGGTATCTAGTATTTTCCAATGTCCTCTAGCCCTATATCATTATTCATAAAGAATCCTTCACTCCATTTCAAATGTTTATATTTTTAAATTTTATATAACACCATACCACTGTGGCATCTTTTCAAAGTAAAGAGTAGAATGGAGGCAATTATCTTATATATTTTAAAAATAGATACACAATTGTTGATATTCAACCAAGTTAAATAACCACTTTAACACTCCCTTTCGTTATATGGATATAGACATATTTAAAAATAGTATTCTGCATCAAAGAGATTTGACTCATGTTTGAAAAAAAGAATGAAATAGAAAGTTGGATGACTCAATCAAGTTAACTTAATTTTTTTTATTGTTGATAGTATTACAGATATCTGCCATCACCCCTCTTACCTCCCTCCTCCTACTCCCTACCTGACCCCCTGCCAGGTCTTCACCACCCTATTGCCTGTGTCCATGAGCTATGCATAGAAGTATATCAGTTCTTTGGTTTTTCTCTTCTTGTCCTCCCATCCCCACATCAAGGTATGTAAATCTATTCCATGGCTCCATGATCTCACTTATTTGTGGAATCTAATGAACAAAATAAATTGACCAACAAAATAAGACTCAAAGCAGGGAAGCATGCAACCTAAAAATTTTAAAACTCAAACCTCTACTTTTTCTTAATAGGTAATTGATTAGCTAGATAATTGTAAGAAATCTTCATTTAATTTAGAACTATTTATACAAAGTTAAAGAACCTGTACATTTCACATAAACCTCCCAAGAGCATTTGTGTAAATAAAGGTAGTTTTTGTTTACAGAAAATCAGAAGAACAAAGATTTAGAGAAAAAAAAGCTGAAAATAAAGTTGAAAAGAAAACATTTTGGGTGACATATTTAAAGCAGTATTACATTTTTCTCGTTTTCTAGATTCTAATTTTCTTTGTGTTTCAATTACTACAAATTTTAGGAACCCCAAACTACTATAAACTGTAAGATTTCCATAGCAGTTATCTATTTCTATATAAATTTGACCCCAACCTTAATGGTTTAAAACAATGATTTATTATTTCTCTGTATTATATTGATTACTAGAGGCCCCGTGCACAAAAATTTGTGAACTCGGGGGGGGGGAAGGGGGGTCTCTCAGCCCGTCCTGTGCCCTCTCACAGCCTGGGACCCCTCGGGAGATAACGACCTGCTGGCTTAGGCCTGCTCCTGGGTGGCAGAGGGCAAACCCAATCCCTAGGTGCAGCCCTGGTCAGGCTCAGAGCAGGGCCGATTGGGGAGTTGGGGCGCCGCCCCCTGTCATGCACAGAGCAGGGCAGATCAGGAGGTTGCGATGCCACCCTCAGTCACGCTCAGGGTAGGGCCGATTGGGGGGTTGGGGCACCGCCCCCTGTCACACTCAAGGCAGGGTCGATGGGGAGGTTGCAGCGCCACCCCCTGTCACGCACAGAGCAGGGCCGATCAGGGGGTTGGGGCACTCCCCCCGTCACACTCAGGGCAGGGCCCATGGGGGAGTTGTGGCCCCGCCTCCTGTCACACACAGAGCCTCAGGGCGATCAGGGGGTTTGGGCGCTGCCCCCTGTCATGCTGCTCCAGGGGCCAGGAGGCCTCGCTGCTCCGCTGATCCCGGTGCTGGGAGGCCTCGCTGCTCCGCTGAT
>NW_005371324.1:10959690-10971036 GCF_000412655.1 Myotis brandtii
GGCCTGGTCACCCCCAACTGACCTCCCCTGCCGGCCTGGTCACTCCCAACTGCCCTCCCCTGCCAGCCTGGTTGCCCCTAACTACCCTCCCCTGTAGGCCTGATCATCCCCAACTGTTCTCTCCTGCCAGTCTGGTTGCCCCAAACTGCCCTCCCCTGCCAGCCTGATTTTGCCCCCAACTGCCCTCCCCTGCTGGCCTGGTCACCCCCAACTGCCCTCCCCTGCAGACCCGGTTGCCCACAACTGCCCTCCCCTGATGGCCCGGTTGCCCCCAACTGCCCTCCCCTGCTGGCCTGATCGCCCACAACTGCCCTCCCCTGCTGGTCATCTTGTGGCCACATGGGGACGGCCATTTTGTGTGAGGGCATGATGGTCAATTTGCATATTACCTCTTTATTATATAGGATTTCTCTATATTATGTAGGATCAATGAGCGTTTTCTCTGTTGGTTTCCCCTGAGCTTAATAATGAGCCTGCATTCAAGTGAAGGTCAGCTGGATCATAAAGGTATAGGGTGGTCTAACTCAAATGTTGGTGCTACCTGTAGTCTGGGAATCTTAGTTCTCCTCCAAAAGGCCTCTTATCCTCCAGTAAGCTAAATGTGCTATTTTCACAGAATGGTGGTTTCAGAATTCCAAAAAGAGCACAAACAGAAGCTACAAGGTCCCTAGACTTGGATTCATAGAATCTCACTTTTGCTTCATTATATTAGGCACACGCAAGTCTCAAGGCTAGCAATAATTCAAAGTCAGAGAATAGATTTTACCTCTTGGTATAAGGAGCTACAAAGAATTTTGGGCCATATTTAATCTTCACTTTTAAAACTTCTAATATAGAAAATGTAGATAGACATAACTGACAAATTAAAGCTCTTTGAGGTCTTCAGTAATTTTTAAGGGTCTCGGGATCCTGAGACCATAGAGTATCTATTATAGGTCAAATGACACAAGGTACACAGAGAAACCTTTAGCCCAGGATGTACTTGTTGCTGTTCTAATATATTTCTGGGATGGTATAGAACATCTATTTTCATAAGATGTGTAGGTATTTTTTGGGGAAAAAACTTGTTCCAAAGAAAAAATAAGGTAGAACAGGCTTTGCTCTATAACACAATATCAGGGTTGTTGGGGTAGAATGATTTTTCATAAAACAAACTGTTTTCCATTTAAATTTCTCACAGCTCAGCAGTTCATAGACTCCTGTATAGATCCTAAGGTAATGAAAGGCATGTTTAGAAACTAGAAACTGTGGAGGCAAATGCAGATATGAAAATCAGTACTGCTACTTACTGAGTGATCTTGAACAATTTACTCAATGTGTTTAGCTTTAGTTTAATTTTTTAAAATAATAAAAATTAAATAAGATGATTTGGCAGGGTGCCTAGCACATTGTGAGTGCTAAATTAGTGATACTTATTATTAAGGATTACTTAGAGCTTCTCTCATAGAGTGGAACATATATAGACATTGTCTTTTTTTTTTTCTTTTTAAAAATGGTTATAATACCTGGAAACAGATGGTGCCTGGTTGGTTTGATACTGTCCACTGGGAAAAGTAGCTATAACTAGGGATGAGTGGAACCAGCTTTCATGGTCCCTGGACTTGAAGGCATACAGAAAAAATAGTAATGCAAGAACAAGTTAATGGTGCCTCTTGAGAGCAGCACTACATGAAAGATTTACAGTATAGCCAGAGAAATTCTGGGTAGAAACTTCCTGAATTTGCTTGAGAAATAGCCTCAGTTACCTCTTAGGGATTCACCATAATTTCACATTGAGAGTAAGTTTGAGGAAACTAGGGGATTGCACCTTGACATACAGTGATAGCAAGCAAGAAATAGAGGTTATTATTGGTAAAACATCTCCATATCAATTCTTAAGTTTTATGGCTTGAGGCAGCCATTAAGTAATTGGTGCATGGTTGGTCATTATGCATTTACCAAAAAAAAAAAAAAGTAATCTTTTCAATTAAACTTTGGGAAAAAGTTATCATACAGATGAAAGGTAAATTGAAGTGTAGTATCAGAGAAGGTCTGAGCATATAGACCTCAGTTTTATAAATGTTGAAACACAAAACTGTGTATTCATGTAACTGAGACTCAGAGATCTTTTTTTTAGTAATATTGAACTGTAGAAAGTTTTGCTTGTTTCCTTGACTTTAAGGCAATGGTTCTCACCATCATTCAATGCAGCTAATCTAGAAAAACAGTATTGCCACAGAGTAATTATCTATAATAATAAAAGTGTAATATGCTAATTAGACCGGATGTCCTTCCGGACAACCTTCCAGACAAAACCGGGGCTGCAAGGGAAGCCTGGGTCCCTGGTGCCAGAGGGAAACTTGGTGCCAGCAGCTGGGGGAAGGA
Organism: Myotis brandtii; assembly: GCF_000412655.1. NCBI lineage: Eukaryota > Metazoa > Chordata > Mammalia > Chiroptera > Vespertilionidae > Myotis > Myotis brandtii. The sequence continues at coordinate 10,962,055 of NW_005371324.1, forward strand.
AGCCTAATCTTGCACGATTTTTGTGCATTGGTCCTCTAATTTTAAATATAATTGCTTCTCCTAGGTGATAGTCTCTGGAGAGAAACTGTAAAAGTAGATTACTTCTGAATGTAAACCTTGGTAAAAAAATGCATATCAGTAGCAAAAGGTAATGTTATTTTGTGATTTGTTTTCCTTTTTACTGAGTCTTTCCTTTGGATTATTTACATGCCATACTGTGTATTATTTTATGACTTCACATGCTGATATTCTACAGATGCATATGCCAATATAATCCGGAATGTCAAAATAAGCAGTGGCATTATTATTAACAAAAATAAAATTATCCCAGAAGTATATTGTTTTAAAAATAATATTTAAGCAGAATTCAGCAGATTTTTTAAAAGTGAATACTAAATTATGATCATTTAATTTCTGAAAAATAGCAACAAATTATGTCTTAATTTTCATGTTGAGGTAAGACCTTGTCAAATAAGATATTCTGTATTTTAATTTCAGATAAATCCTTTTAGAAAAAAATGAATTCAATTTTTTTAAAAATATATTTTATTGATTTTTTACAGAGAGGAAGGGAGAGAGATAGTTAGAAACATCGATGAGAGAGAAACATTGATCAGCTGCCTCCTGCACACCCCCTCCTGGGGATGTGCCCGCAACCAAGGTACATGCCCTTGACCGGAATCGAACCTGGGACCTTTCAGTCCACAGGCCGACACTCTATCCATTGAGCCAAACCAGTCAGGGCAATAAATTCCATTTTAAAGGTAATAAAGGAGATGCAGAGAAATGAAATTACTTGCCTAAGTTTATATGTTGTGTGACCATTTATTTACACATAACTATATTTTAATTTTGTGTGTAGGTAATTAGTTTTACACTTTTATATCTAATAGTTATTGTAAATAATGCTGGAAATATCTGTTGTAATAATACATCTCAGTTTCTATATTTTTTCAGGCCTTGGGTTTTACTGTAGTTTTCAGACATTCTACTGACATTTTGTTTTATCTTCTTTCAAAGAAGAACTTCTAAGTGATTAAATTAATGGTTAATTCACTTTCTCTATTTTGAATTTCCATAAAGTAAAAATTCAAAATTTTTAAAATTCCAAAATAAAGATTAAAAAAACACTCGTAAAATGTTATTTCACTATGGCATTGATGACTGCACAAGTAGATAACACCTTTGCAACACATTGCACAATATCTTTTATTACATGACTTTCTGCTTGCTTTTCTACTTTTTATCAATTATATAATTACCTCATCTCCAAATTTTGTATTTTTAAAGTGAGTATAGACATTAGCTAAGACCATTAGCAGGATTTATAAAATGCATTTAAAAGAAATAGAGAATTCTGACATACACATACATGTCCTACAAACAAATGCTTTAGTACTATTGATAGAGGTTGGTAAATAAACCTATGATTAAAAGCAACTGTGATAATAAGGTGGACTCTTATTTGATTTAGATATTAATAACTGAAGGGTATTTTATACATCACAAAGAATTACATATAGCATGATGTTCTCTTCTCCAGTATCCCAATGTATGTGTTATTATTTCAACAGTATGTTAAAGGCAACTCTTCTTTTTCTTGTAGTAAACTTTATAGTTCCAGAAAGATCAGAATCTATTCCTCCAAAAATCTCACTAATTCTATATTCATTCATTTATTAATGCTTTCATTTATTTCTTTATTCAAGAAATGTTTATTTAGTTCCTTTATGCATCAACTGCTGGACTGAGCTCTACATCACTATGTTAGATTTCATATCTGAATAAAATATTTTTATATATAATGTTCAGGTTAAATTTAAAATACCTGGAATTTTTAAATTTTCCTAAACTTATTAGCATTTGAATGAAAAATAACTCATGTAAAATCCAGTTTCCTTGTTCCTTATGATAACTGGAAACTCTTTTCTTGCTTTAAAAATATAAATATCTCAAATTGTTTCAGCATGCTAACATTTTAGTAAAGTCTATGGTTAAAGGAAAAGAGAAAAATCCTATAGGAAGATAAAGCTTTAATAAATTAAAAATGGAATCTATAATTTATAATTAATTCATCTTGCTAATAAATATTCTCGATGTGGCCCTTTATGTATAAGTCATAAGACTCCACATCAAAATAGGTGGAAAATTATACTTAACATTACTCCATTCCATAAGGTTACTTATATCAGCCCATTACAAGTTGAAGTTAACCAGTAATTTTGAGGATTCAGATAAAATTATAATCACATCGACTTGGTTGGTGCCAGATGTCTAAGTTTTCAAAGGGTTCTAATTTAGGGAAAAAAAGAGAGAATGAAGTGATTTTTAGCACATGTATATCAGAGACCATTCTAAGTTATGTTTTTGAAGTTAACCCTTTTGGGATGACCCAAAACTGTGGGAAATCATGTCAGCAGACAAGCAAAGCAATTTACCTAGATTATGATAAACCAACATTTTAGCAATTGCTCTTGATTTTTATAGTAAACCATAATAGTTTCTAAACGGTATCATTTACTTGTCTAAATGACAAAGTCCTTCAGATTAGCATGAAAGGATCATAGCTTCTTAGGGTATTGTGTTTTCAGAGTTCAACATTTATATCAATATAATAAATTGACTGAATCTGTTGACTAGTTAAGAAGAATAATGGCTTTGGAAAATGTCAGATTTGTTTTGGAGCAGGAACACCCCTGTGATTTTCTCTGCATTGGAGGGCTTTACTGAACCAGAATAAAAACCATGAGATCTGAAACAGCTAGGCAGCCACATTTACTAAAGTAAAAATGCAACAAATACTGTGATGTATGTTGAGATAAAGCTACTGATATCTTTTCATATTAAGTTGATAATGAAAAACTGGAAAAATAGTATGTTTATCTATGGTTATATCCACATTTTGCCTATAAATATTTTTATCTATGCATGTCATTTGTTTTCTTTCTTAAAAATACTTTAGTAAATCTTTTACCTTGATTAAAATATAATTCAGTCATGTTTAAATGGTTAAATAATTTTTAATAAATATTCCCTGACAACTAATAATGTGTAGGACATAGTATATTCTGTGGGGATATATAGGTATGTTCAGCTTTGATCTTAAAGAGAGCTTTACTTTCTTGATAAATTAACCAATATCATCTCATTTCTCTGAAAATATGCTGCTTTATGTCTGGCATGCATTAATTGCCTATGTGACTCTTGAATATCCATACACTTTTATTCTCACTAATTGAGTTGTACACTTATTAACAATCAGTTATGTGTGTTCCCAAATCAACTGTATTTGCTTTAGTAATCTGGTAATTTAATCTGTAATTACACTGTGTCTTGAGTCCCCAAGATTGCTCCCAAATTGGGTAATCTGCTAGAGGATTCAGTAATACTCATTATCACAGCTAAGATTTTTACAGGAAAAGGATACAAAGCAAAATCAGCAAACAGAAAAGGTATATGGCACAAAAGTAAGCGGAGACCTGGCACAAATTTCTAAGACTTTTCTCCCAGTGTAATCACACAGGCTACACTTAATTCCTCCAGCAGCTAGTTGTGACAACCATGTGAAGTGTTGTCTGCCATGGAATACCACCTTGAGCCAAGGAGTCCAGGGTATTTGAGAATCAGTCACATAGTAGGCATCCTCTACCTATAAATAGTATGCCAAAATTTCAGTCTCGGAGAGCAGGTGTTCACAGTTTAGACATAGTGAGCAGCTTTTACCATTTAGAGATAACCTATTACTAGCACAGGGAATTGTTTGCCTGTCAATGACCAACTTTGCAAGCAGGGCTTTTAAAGAATAACAGTCTCTGGCCTGCTACATCAGTATTTTCTGCATATACACATTTTAATGACATATAAAACATGAGTGCAGAACAAGAGAGAAAGTTGTTTCTATGAAAACTAAGTTTAATATTTTGAAAAGACTTAGATTAAGATGCTGGCCCATAAACTGTACTTTGAGCAGCAAGATTATAGAAAATAATAAGAAAATCAAGGACTTTACCTTGATATGTATATGTAGGTTTCTTTAAGTTACTGCTCAATATTAAAGGACTAAATTGAGATCAGTAGGCAAAGCATTATAAGCTTGGTTTAGGGGAGATGATTATGCAGAACTCTAATAAACAGATCTATAGTCATATAAAATGTTTTGGCCCTACACCAAAATATTAGTGAATGTATAATTACATGTTGTAATTTAATATGTAATATTTATGATGTGGACATCTTAATGTTAAAAATTCCTTATTTTTATAGACCTTTTCACTTATTTGTCTGATTGCTGGACAGTTTGTTGAATAGCAGGGATTTTAGTGAATAACATAGAAATAAAAGCCATGGAGAGAACAAAAAGGTGTAGAGATTAGGGAAAGATAAATTACTGTAATCAGCAATGTTTCTCTGTAAAGGAGGTAGCCTTTGAAACTTGGAGGTCTTGAAAGATGAGTAGATTTTGATAAGCAGTGACAGGAGTAATGGGAAATGATGACAGACTCTTTTCCTACAGAATTAGGATTTATGAAAGAATGTAGTTGAGATAAGTCTGGGAAAGTAGATGGATTGATTCCAGATTGTAGAACTTTGATTGACAGAGTAAAATCCTGCATTAATAACAAAAATAATGAACTCCCTATCCTCCTGCACTCCCTATTCAAAACCTTCCAATGGCTTTCCCTAACACTTTGGATGAAATCCCAAATCTTGACAAGGCCCTTAATGTACGCCCTACATGACCTGGGTGCAGGCTACTGCTCTGATAGCCACACTGGTCTTTATATTCTGAGTATGCCAAACAGAATACCAATACCACTGCAAGTTCTTTGTGTTTGCCATTATCTCTGCCTGGTACAGTGTTTCCCCACATATTCTCTTGGCTTTCTCTCTCCCTGTTTTTTACTTTGCTCAGGTGTCACCTGACCTAATTATCATCTTGAATAGATGATATTCTAAAATAGCACCTAGTCATCACAGTCTAACCTTTGCTTTAGCTTTTCTGCATAACACCTATAATAACCTAGCATTATTTTCTATATTCACTTGTGTATTTCTTTTTTAAAAATCTGTAACTACCACTCAAATGTAAGTTTTACTGCAGTATCTCCAAAGCCTAGACTAGGGAGTGAAATATTATAGGCAATCGATACATATTAGATGAATAAACTGGTATCATCATTTATTATGCACTGAATTTTTTCTTATGTCAGAGATGATTTAATGTGAGATGATAAAAGAAGTCTTATGAAATAGGTGGTTTTATTGATATAAGTTTTTCCCCCAGAGCTAGAATAATTCTTGATGTACAATAGATATTCAATAAATATTAGATAAATGAATAGGTATTATAATTTATTATGCATTGAATTTTCCATTCCCATGTCATAACTAATTTTATGCAATAAAATGTGACCATTTGTTTGCCAGAGTTGTATATATATATATATCTAATGAAATTCTCAGATTTTATATCTCAGGTCATGGAACTGTTTCTTAGAGTACTGAATATTTGAAAATGTGGTTCAACAGAAAGAGGTGAGACACTGGCTGTACTTAAAAGTAAAAAGGTAGAATCAGAGAGAAGAGAGGTTACATTGAAGAGGTCAAACTTTTGGTCTATCAGTGTGCAGAGCAAGTAATTGCATTGTGTGTTTGTGTTCATGTATGGTAAGGATATATATACCCAGAATATCTGCAGCTCAATATCCACTAACATACACTTTATATCACTGCTAAACATGAACATATGCATCAGACATTCCCTTTGTCAGCCTTTAGATTCTCTAGGTATTGGTTTTAGGTAGTATTGTGAAAGCCCATAATTGCCAGGTTGAAGAGAGAAATAAAAAATGTAAGAAACCCTCCTTTTGACCTTAAGCCTTCAGGTGGGATGGTCAGTAAACAAGTGCCTTCACATGTGAAGATGAATGCCCTCTGATGCTAAGTTGGAGCTCAATTAATGTGATTTGCTTTGGCCAATAGATTGAGGCAAAAGCAAACTTGTGTAGTTCAAAGTTCAGACCTCAGGAGACCTTGGATCAGTGGTTCTCAACCTTGGCTGCACATTAGAATCACCTAGGAATCTTTTTAAAATACTGATTTCTGGGCCTCATCCCCCGGATATTCTGTTTCTTTGTTATGAGGTGGGGCCACAACATTAGTAACAAAGAAACAGAATTTCCGGAGGATGAGGCCCAGAAATCAGGATTTTAAAAAGATTCCCAGGTGATTCTAATGTGCAGCTAAGGTTGAGAACCATTGCCTTAGATAGTTCCACTTGCTTTCTTGCACCTCTGCCATCGCCATAAGAGGGCATGCTGTGTACAGCCACTGATCTCAGGAGGAAAGACACATGGAGCAAAGCCAACCCACAGATGCATGAGTGAATAAGTAGTGATCAGCCAAGTTCACTATAGATCAGCTGAATAGCACAGATGGGAGAAATACAAATTCACTGTTTTAAGCCACTGAAATATGGGGTGTTCTGTTATGCAGCAAAAGCCAGTTGATACAGGCAGGACACCACTAAATTTCCTCTTTGTGTTGAAAGCTCTTATTCATACTGTACTTCTGTCTTTCTATTTCTTCATCAATTATTGACACAACTTCTTAAGTTCCATTTTCCATTCATACCACTACCACCTTAAATTTAGTATTTTCTACATGTCATGCCTTAATTTCCCTTTTGCTTCTTTCTTATGCTGTTTTATGAGATGCTAACAGGAACATAGTAATAAAGTGTTCTAATCTGAAAAAAAATAACCTGAAATTCCTAAATGAAACAAAAATTAAATCTTACTTTTAATTATAAAAGATTTTAATGTGCTATTATTAGTTGAATTGTGTCACATAAAATTTTATTTGTTGACATCCTAACAGGAGAGAGTTCTGGAACAGATCCTTTCCTACACATTCAGAGGATCACGGCCTTGCTGACACCTTAATTTCAGACTTGGCTTTCAGAATTATGAGATAATACATTTCTACTATTCTACTAGTAAGTCACCCAGATTGTGGTACTTTGTCACAGCAGTTCTAGCAAAGTAACACATTTGATAATGTTGCATATTAATCTTTAGGAAAGGCCTATGGAACTTTCCAAGCTTATTTCATCAGCTAGTGCTACCCTCACATATGCTCTTTTATGAGTGTCTTCAGAAGTGTTAGAAGTTCAGCAAAGATGAACTGGAAACATCGATCTTTTTTCCAAGGCTGCCCATCACATATATTCTTGTGATAATTCTTGGCTGATATTTGACAAAACCATGATTCTAAATTCAAGATTAAAGAGTAGTGAAGAGTGAAGCATTCTTCCCAAACTCTTTTATTACCAAGTATGTGTCATCCTTTACCTTTCATAGTCAATGCCTTTAAAATATAAATCACAAAGTTCTAAATCTTTCACATATTTTTTTTCCTCTCGCAGCACTCTCAGAAAAATCATTTATTTGAGCAAAATTTCTCACTTCATTTCCCATTGACACCTTGGTGCGCGTAGCCTATTAGGAAAGAGAAAATAGATGTGACTCTTGGCCTTCTCCATAAAGGAAGAATTTTATTAGCGTTACCACTGCTGGGCTGAAAATAAACTTTAGAGAAAGAGTGAGATAATGTCCCCTGCAGTGCATTTTATATAACTTTTCTTTTTTATCATCAACCATGAAGCTTACACTGACAAATTTTCCAGAATATTTACTGTCCTTAGTGTTTAATAGGATCCAACCTAGGTATGAGCAACAACTGACAATCATTTTAAGTAATTACTGAACATAAATTGCTTATATAACACTAATATATTCTTTTTAAAGAAAGCAGTGTTTAGAGATGATTGAAAATTATAATGCTTAATATTTAATTGTCCATGAGACTGTGATTCTTAAGGGCTTAGGTGGCTTCTTACACATTCTCTATGTCCTGCAGCCCCACTATTGCAGCAGGCATCCAGTAGTATCCTTCAAAGCTTGTTGAAAGGTCTTGAATATCATTTTGAAGGTTTCACATTTGTTATTTAGAAAGAGCAATGTCTGGAGGCAAGGTGAAAAAAATTTAAAGTATTTATAGTAAGTTGGTAGCATAGTCTAAGGAAAGATAAATGGATTTCAAGTTCGGAATACATGGGCTCCAGTCCTGACAGTGAAGTAGATTTTGAACAGCTCAACCTCTGAGGCTTTGTCTTTCTTATCTGTAAAAGGAGAGGATGGGATAGTACAATTTCCATTTGTAGTTATAGCTTGAAATTAAGTGGAGCCTGTGGTTAAATCTGAGGCACATCTGAATATATCTAGTGAAGAGGGTCACACAGGCCTATTAAGAATATATATGAAATAAGCTAGTCAGAGAAAGACAAATACCATATGACCTCACGAATATGTAGAATCTAATGAACAAAGTAAACTGACAAACCGAATATGTAGAATGTAATGAACAACGTAAACTGACAAACAAAATGGAACCGGAAGCACGGATACATGGAACAAACTGGCTGGTGCCTGAGGGGATTGGTGTGGGGGTGACTCGATAAAGTAGATGAAGGGATTAGCTAAAGAACAGATATGAATACCCGATGGACATGGACAAGAGTGTGTTGAAGGCCGAGTGGGTGGAGGTGGACAAAGGGGGACACCTACAATGATGTCAACATGAAAAATTTTTAATGAAAAAATATGCATGTCTTATGAGCTGATTAAAAGGGACAGGTCAGGGCCTTTATGGAGAAAGTTTGAATAGAGGACCTTGGAGGAAAGACATTTGGTGTACAGTGTGCTATCTACTACTGAGCTCAGTTAAACAAACTATTTTTCAATGCTGCATTATAGGTACAGCAGGCAAAGCTTAAAAGTGGTGTCTTCAGAAAGTATTGCAGTATTTCCTTCATCCTGAGAAGCCATTCCTCATCACACAATCAATAACAAGTTTTCACAGAAAACAACATAAAAGGATGCACTACATTAAATTTACATATCAAAGTAATAGACATCTTGA
>NW_005371324.1:10971411-10974185 GCF_000412655.1 Myotis brandtii
GAGGGTCACACAGGCCTATTAAGAATATATATGAAATAAGCTAGTCAGAGAAAGACAAATACCATATGATCTCACGAATATGTAGAATCTAATGAACAAAGTAAACTGACAAACAAAATGGAACCGGAAGCACAAATACATGGAACAAACTGGCTGGTGCCCGAGGGGATTGGTGTAGGGGGTGACTTGATAAAGTAGGTGAAGGGATTAGCTAAAGAACAGATATGCATACCCCATGGACATGGACAAGAGTGTGTTGAAGGCCGAGTAGGTGGAGGTGGGCAAAGGGGGACACCTACAATGATGTCAACATGAAAAATTTTTAATGAAAAAATATGCATGTCTTATGAGCTGATTAAAAGAGACAGGTCAGGGCCTTTATGGAGAAAGTTTGAATAGAGGACCTTGGAGGAAAGACATTTGGTGTACAGTGTGCTATCTACTACTGAGCTCAGTTAAACAAACTATTTTTCAATGCTGCATTATAGGTACAGCAGGCAAAGCTTAAAAGTGGTGTCTTCAGAAAGTATTGCAGTATTTCCTTCATCCTGAGAAGCCATTCCTCATCACACAATCAATAACAAGTTTTCACAGAAAACAACATAAAAGGATGCACTACATTAAATTTACATATCAAAGTAATAGACATCTTGATTTCAGAAGCCATAAAATATGAAGGAAACTTGTGACTCAGATTGAAAGAAATAAGGCATTTGAGATATGGAACACACATCATGCTGTATTAATTCCATATATGTGCCATAATAACAGTTACTTTTTTTGTTATCTCATTTATTTTTTTTACCCTTACTACTAGTATATTGTTCATTATTTGATGTCCAGTGACTAGAACAGTGTTTAGAACACAGAATACATTCAACACATATTTGTTAATTGAATAAATGAATTCATGAAGACTGTGTCTCTCATAATATTTGGAGAGAACACAGTACCTATTTTTACATAGAAAATAGTATAGCACCTGAACAGTATGATGGAAAACCAGTAATGCTTTGGCAGCTCAAGGCTTAGCTTTGGAACATTTGTAAACAAGAAGACTGCATCGTTGTGAATGATATCCATAGCATACTAGTAGTGTGTGGTTTCCACCTCGAACAGTTTTATAGCGAAAGCAACAGCAGCACTGTTTATGAGCCCATATAAGTCACCACCACATATAACCACACACCACAATAGGAAGCTGGAATTCCTTCTGTATGTAAGTAAATAGAACACACCAATGACATTTGAGTTATGATTGTGAATGCATAACTAGGGAGAACTCTAGGTTAAAATTCTACCATTTCATTTATTCAGCAAACATTTATTGAGCACTTACATGAAATAATTTGCTAAGTACTGAGAATACAGAATGAGCAAGTAATAATTTCTGTTCATTCTATCCTACCTGCCTCTGCCAAAAGCTCGAAGTTTCATTGAAAAAAAACACCCAAATTATTTTAATGATATTTCAAATAAATATGACAAATATATTGCAAACACTGTTTTATAGAACCATAGAAAGATGGGGGGTGTTATTTCATGTCTTTTAGGAGACAAAAGGCAAAGAAAATTGGCCATTTTTTCTCAAATAATATGTATACTGTATTACTTTCCAAAAGTTAACCCAGGGTCCACTATCTATATGAAACTGACAACCTCCAAGGAAAGCAAATATTGATGTCACATGTAACTGCCTAAAAAAAAATGAATAAATTGACATGATTGTGAAAAAAAAAGAAGAAGAAGAAGAGAACCTTGCAACTGCAGAGGCAAACACTTTTCAACAGGGGACCTATGTGCCAAAGCTTCTATGTCATCATCCGGAGCAAATTGAAATAACATAGTATTTGAAGGATTCCGTAGGCGTGCAATTACTGACAACCATGTATGTGTGAGAAAAAGCAAGAGAAATTTGAGATGACAAAGTGTTTGCAAATGTTAATCATTTCCATTAATAATTAGCTCATTTTAACAGAAAAAAAATGGTTATTTGATTCAAGGAACTATTAAATTGGAAAAGAAAAATATGCATAGTTTTATTCCTGTTTCTAAATGCAGTAGAAATGGCAAGGATCTGTCTGTAGTCTTTCCTTAGTTGATAGGAATTAAAGGTTGTTCCAGGTTCTAAAAGCATTTATTTCCATCTGCACCGAGTTAGGAAAAGATATGTCAAAACAAATAAATCAAGATTAGTTAAAGTGTTTAGCAATGGAGATGTGATGAATGAAAGATGACATAATTGACTAAACTCTGGGAAATTTCTTTGTGATGAGAGCACTTGTTACAGAAAGCCATTGAGTGATCCACAATCTCTTATACTGGTAGTAAGTATTCTTACCTGGGAAAACCTGAAACAAGCCAATGGTCAGTTTGAAAAACAATGAAATAAAGGGAATTATCTGTTTTATATGATCCACCTGTGCTTATCATTGTATTTCTCCTATATATTAGATTAAAATGTTAAGTAGAATTTTTTTTAAGAAAAGGTATGATAGCCAATAATATAAATAGTAATTTCTAAAATTTCCTCAACTTGTAATATCAAATAATCATTCATTTTATTTTCAAAAGTGGGAGGGGAGAATGGGGTAGGGAACATAAAATTATTGCTCTATACCACCTTTTTTTTTCTCTTTAAAGTGAAAACTTTTGGTGCACAAATGTTAAGTGTTGTGACTACACAAGCAATATTTTGTACATCTTATCTTCCTATTTCCAAATATGTAAGCAAGCAGGGTTTATTCCTAAGGGTAAGCCTACCCATGCTCTTT
>NW_005371324.1:10974513-10994038 GCF_000412655.1 Myotis brandtii
CATCTGTCTGCATTTGAAGCAAATTTTGGTTTTAATAGAAAGTGTGAGCTCTCGGGGCTGGCATGCTCTGCTTGTTCAGTCATACTTGTAACACACATTGGGTCCTTGAGCTCCCTTTGAGTCTTGTGGAACTCCCACACATTGTGGCCCCCAAGAATTCTAGGCTCAAGGAATATTGCAAATGCTGTATGCTAATCGGGTGACAAGGAACAGAGATGCACATGCATATTGTGCATACCTTTTCTGCTAAGATGCATGCTCCATTGTTCCCTCAGTCTTCACTGGAAAAACATAATTCAAATTAAAATATTAGGAATTTAAAGAAAGCAACAACAGAGCATTAAACCAAGCTAAGGCTCTTCCAAACATGAGACTCTTTGTGATTAGCCAGGTCACACACTAGGAGTCTAGTCCTGAGTAGTTATGTGTATACACACACACACACACACACACACACACACACACACACACACACACATATATATATATTTTTTTTCCAATTACATTTATTGGGATGACATTGGTTAATAAAATTATATGTTTCAAGTGTACAATTCTATGATACATCATCGGTATATTGCATTGTGTGCTTATCTCCCAAAGACAAACCTCTTTCCATCACCATATATTTAACCCCCTTTATCCTTTACTTCTTTTCCCCCACCCTCCTTACCCTCTGGTAACCACCATGCTTTTGGCTGTGTTTGTGCTTGTCTTGTTTATTGTTTTCAGTTTTATACCCCACATATGAGTGAAATCATGTGGTTCTTCACTCTTTCTGTCTGACTTATTTCGCTTACCATGATAGTCTCAAGATCCATCCATGTTGTCGCAGATGGTAATATTTCATCTTTTTTTTTCCATTGGGAATATGAACCACATCTTCTTTACTCAATCATCTATTGGAAAGACATTCAGTTGTCTTGGCCACCATGAATAATGCTGCAGTAAACACAGGTGTGCATATATCTTTATGAATAAACTAGAGGCCTGATGGATGAAAATTCATGCAAGAGTAGGCCTTCCTTCCCTCGGCTGCCAGCACCAGCTTCCCTCTGGCACCCGGGACCTGGGCTTCCCTCTGGCTGCTGGCAGCCCTGGCTTCGTCTGGAAGGTCTTCTGGTCTAATTAACATATTACACTTTTATTATTATAGATGTTTTAAAATTTTGGGGGGTAGATACCTAAAAGAGGGGTTTCTGGGTCATATGTTAACTGTATTCTGAATTTTATAAGAAAACTCTATAATGTTTTTCATAGTGGCTGTACCAGTTAACATTTTCACCAAAAGTGAAGGAGGGTTCCTTTTTTTCCTACAGCCTCTCTAATACTTGTTATTACTTGTCTTATTAATGATAGCCATTCTAACAGGTGTGAGGTGGTATCTCATTGTAGTTTTCATTTTTTTTTTCATTTCCTTAATAGCTAGTGAAGTTGAGAATTTTTCATACGTCTGTTGGCCATTTGTATGTCTTTTTTTTTCTTTATTGGTTAAGGTATTACATATGTTTAATTGAATTCCCATTGCCCCCCCTCCACCTCCCCAATCATGCCCTCTTAAGCCTAAGCAATGGACACAGACACCATGGGGGTGAGGGCATCATATGTCTTCTTGGGAGAAGTTTCTGTTCAGGTCCAGTGCCCATTTTTAATTGGATTGTTTATTTTTATGTTGTTGAGTTGTATGAGTTCTTTATACACATGAGTGGGCAAAAGTAGGCTTATATTTGTGAGTACACAAAAGTTTACCTTTGTTATTATTTATTAATAATTGTATTATAACTGTAAGCCTACTTTTGCCCACCCTTATTTTGGATATTATCCTCTTATCAGAGGTGTTGTTTGCAAATATCTTCTCCCATTTGTTTGGTTTCCTTTTTGTTTTTTGACAATTTCTGGTTGCCTTTTGGTTTGTTGATGGTTTCTTTTGCTGTGCAGATATAGTTTCATTCATTTATTTTTGCTTTTGCTTCCCTTGACTTTGAGGTCAAATTCATTAAATCCTCTCTAACACCAAGGTCCATAAGTTTAGTACCTGTGTTTTCTTCTGTGTAATATATTGTTTCAGATTTTATAGTTAGGCCTTTAATCCATTTTGAGTTAATTTTTGTGTATGCTGACAATTGGCAGTCTAGTTTCATTTATTGGCATGTGCCTTTCCAATTTTCCCAGAACCATTAATTGAAGGATTTTCTTTACTCTAGTGTATGATTTTGATTTATTTGTTGAAAATTACTTGCCCATATACATGTGGATTTAATTTTAAACTCAATCCTGTTTCATTGGGTTGTGTGTCTACTCTTACCTGTTACTCAACATAGTACTGAAAGTCAGAGCCAGAGCAATCAGGCAACTGTTTCATTGGTTTGTGTGTCTACTCTTACCTGTTAACATAGTACTGAAAGTCAGAGCCAGAGCAATCAGGCAAGAGAAATAAGAGGCATGCAATTAGGGAATAAAGAAGTAAAATTGTCACTTTTTGCAGATAACATGATTCTTTATATATAGAAAACCCTAGAGACTCCACCAAAACAACTATTTAGAAACAATAAACAAATACAATAAAGATGCAGGATACAAAATCAATGTATAACAATCCATTCCATACCTATATATTAACAATGAAATTTCAGAAAAATAAATAGCAATTAGGGAATAAAGAAGTAAAACTGTCACTTTTTGCAGATAACATGATTCTTTATATATAGAAAACCCTAGAGACTCCACCAAAACAACTATTTAGAAACAATAAACAAATACAATAAAGATGCAGGATACAAAATCAATGTATAACAATCCATTCCATACCTATATATTAACAATGAAATTTCAGAAAAATAAATAAAAATTTTTGGAAATGGCAACAAAAAGAATAAAAACCTAAGAATAAACTTAAAAGGATATGGAGGACCTATATACTGAAAACTGTAAAACATTGTTAAAAGAAATCGAAGAAGACACAAAGAAATAAAAAGATATTCTGTGTTTATGGATTGTAAGAATTAACACAGTTGAAATGCCATATATTACCCAAAGCAATATACAGATTTAATGTAATCTCCATCAAAATCCCAATGGCATTTTTTAAAACAAATAGAAGAAAAAAAATCAGATTTGTAAGGAGCTACAAAAGACCACAAGTAGGCCAAGCAATCCTGAGAAAAAAGAACAAAGCCAGAGGTATCACACTCTCCGACTTAAAATTATACTACAAAGTAACAATAATCAAAGAGCATGGTATTGGCAAAAACAGACTTTATTGTTTTTACTTAGGGAAAATGGGAGGTCCTGTTTATATCTTGAGCCCACATCAGTCATACCTTATCTTTTTATTTTAACATATAATTTTAACATTGTATTATGTGTATCTTTAAGGAAGAGGGGTGCCTTACAGTCATTGATTTCCAAACCATATATCATGAAATAAGATCTAAATCTCTAAACCTATAGCATTAGTACCATCCAGTTCATAAACAACTCCAATTACTTGTTTGCTAATACACAAATACCAGAATAATGGTCATCAGGGACCACAGCCTGAGAAATGTACTAGCATATGCCAAAGCTTTCCAACAAGTGAACTCAAGAACACAGAGGAGGCCCAATGAGGCTAATAGGATCTATTCAATTTTTTGGCTATTGAATGTAGCCAGCTTTCCCACATGTGCCGCATGGATCTTATATTCACCAAATTTCTCTCCTGGTGAATTGCTTTTTCTGCTATTTCTTAGTCATCTTTACCTACGCTGTGTTTTTTTTCTATCATATTATTTTATCTTGCTTCTGTTATTTTTGTTGATCTCTCCTTATTTTATAATCATAATGACCTTTGCCAATTATTTCAGTCCTATACATTGAGGCTTTCTGTGATCTCTCTGCATGTTTTAGCTGATTTTCAAGAGAAGTATGGTGAGAAATTGGTTGAAATGTATGTCCATAGTAGAGAGGTTGAAGAAATAAAGATTAAGCATAATAAAATAAGTAGAGGGATAATAGATCATGATGAGGATGTTGATCAGATTCTGTAATACTGAAAAACTGGTAAAGGGGAAACAAAAGAAGTTGGGCTTGAAAGGGGAAATCAGTTTGAGATTACAGATTTCATAATGAAGATGAGATCAAAGATGTGACCATATGGGTGGGTTGACTGACCTGAATTGAAGGGTTGATGGTGCCTAGGACAAAGAACTTCTTATTTTGTTTGATTTTTAGAGCACAGAGAATGCTTGTCAGAGGTTTTAAAAATCACTGCAGTTTTTTTTAAGATCTTGAAATGTTTTTCTTCCAACACTCAAAAGTTAATTTTATGCTTAAAAGCTGCCCCATTAATGGAGCTATTATCTTACCTTCTCTATGCCCTCATAACCTATAAATTATGTAAAAGGCACTGGTTGCCAGGTTTTCTTTTGGATCAATTATAATTACCCAGCAAATAGTCTTCAAAAAAATCATTAGATTACAAAAATAGAATTTGATTTGTACAGTTTGCTTTCATCTCATCCACATTTATTAGCCAGTTACATACCCTGCTGACCCCTTTTTGTATTTTAGATCAACCTTGAATAAATAGACTGAAGAGCAAGAACATCTTGCAGCATCTATTGTGCCCAGGTCTTTGTGACATCATAACAATTTGAAAGTATAAAAAATTAATTGAATTCCTGTTTAAACTTTAAAGAACACGTTTTCTTGATTGTTCTAATTAGTCAATTTTTTAGTTATGGTTTTCCCTAAAAAGTTCTGCAAAGGATAATTAGAAAATAAGTAATATAAATTGAGCAATTTGTCTTTCTGGGTTGGTTTGTTGTTATTTCATCAGTAATATATTAGTTTTTTGGGGACAAACATTTTGCTCCTGAAGGATCAATTTAGGAAAAATATATTTGCCAGACACATTTTAAAAGTTAACATTTAATTTGTCTCTAGTGAGTCTTGTAGAAAATTCATCCTGTATAATAAAAGGCTGATATGCAAATAGACCAAACAGTGGAACAACCAGACAACTGAACAACTGGTCGCTATGACATGTGCTGACCACCAGGGAGTGTGTACAGAACATGGTGGGTGCTGGCCACGGTGGGATGGTGGAGCAGGTGAGCAGGGGCGCCAGACCAAGGTGGGATGCTGGTCGCTGTCATCGGGGCGAGCCTCTGGTGGTTACTGAAAATTCTTTGCTCCCATGCGCCACAGTCCTGCCCGGCGCTCTCACCTGCTGCCTGTACCAGTCTTACTCGCACCTGCAGCCAGCACTGGAGGCACTGCTGGCACCCATCGCCTGTGCCCAGCGCTGGTCCCGATCACTCAGCGCCATCAGTCAGTGCCAGTCTCACTCGCACCTGGAGCCGGCGCTGGAGGCACTGCTGGCACCCACCGCCTGTGCCCAGCGCTGGTCCCAATCACTCAGAGCCATCAGTGGGTGCAAGTGGCAGCTGCTGGTCTCAATCCCCCCTGAGGGCTTCTCCACCTTCCCCTGCTCCTGCGGGGTGATTGGGGCAGCAGCTGCCGCTTGCACCTGCTGACAGCGCTGGCCTCGCTCGCATGTGCTGCTGGCACCGGCCCCAGTCGCTCCACGCTGGCAGCGGGTGTGAGTGGGGCCAGCGCTATCAGCGCGTGGGAGCAGTGGTGGTGGGAGCGGGGCTACCAGCAGACAGAGGACTGGAGCCAAGGTGGGAGGGGCTGGGTGGGGGTGCAGAGGATGGGCCAAGACCCACCCCTGTGCCTACTGCAGCCTTGTTGTCCACAGTACCTTTCAAGGTGCACAAATTCATGCACTGGGCCCCTAGTATTCTTATATGACATAGTCATTACATATTTAATAGATGAATGTCATTTTGAAAAGTAGCACTATATTTGTGCCTCTAAAAATTTTAATACCTGGGCATATTTGAGAAGTGACATAAAGGCCTTTTTCTAGTCGTTTAGCACTTTAAAATGATTAGTAAGGTATTTTCTTTCAACTTCATCACAACCTTAAAATGTAGGTATTGTTTTCAATCCTAGGTGAATAAAGTGCTTAGAGTAATAAAATAACTTCACTTAAAATAAACAGGCTTTAACAAGTTTATTTAATTAAATGGATATGTGGGGGAGAGATAGTGGACTATAGATAGAAATTTTAAGAGTTAGTAGAATATGGATGACATAAACTAATGAAACAAGATGAGGAGCTCAGAAATTATAACCAGGGGATCTCTAAAATTCAGAGTTTGAGAAGTTAAGGAGAACCCAGCAGAGTAAATTGTTAACATGGGAAAGTATAGTGTGGCAGGCAGAAACAATACCATTCCCTGGAGGCTGTCTTCAGTACTGTAAATAAATCACAGTCTTAGTCTTGAGTGACATTCTGCCACAGATAAGCCTGAGGGAGCAGTACTACCTGGTAGACTAAGTCATCTACATCTGCAGTACCCTTCCTCCTGGACCTCTCCTGGGTGACCCTGGAACTCAGGTGCCTTTGTGTGTAGGCATTGTTCTATGTCTGCACCAGATCATCAGGTGCAAAGTCAGCGAGTTCTGAGTTGGAGTAAAACACTTTGACCAGAGGGTTTCCCCAGATTCTTATCATTTTCTATTTTTGGGGGGGATATAAATTTTTCTGTTTCTTTTTCTTGCCTGGCACCCAGGATAAGTAAAATGCATGAGGAAGGTGGCCTTTGTTGATTCATATGAAACTGACAGTTAGATGTTTGTCTCAGCTCCTTAGCTGAGGTCTGGTTCTTTGTCACAGGGGCCTTTGTTGCCTTGAGTTAAAGCACCAAACCCTAAAGATGACCTTGATGGCAAGTGATTCAGTGTCTAGATGTGCAATTTTATATACATCGGGGCTAACTTCATGGGAAAGTAATTTTAAAAACACATTATTTGGGGTATGGTTTTGGATCATTGGGATGGTGGTGTGGGAGGCATTGTGCTGGGGGCCTTGACTCCTTTTGATCACAATTTGCCAAGCAGGGTAGGGAATGGGGAAATGAAAAGAAAAGCTAGTTGTTTAAATAATACAAATCTGCACTCACTCATAAGTACCGATCAGTGCCCCATCCTTGACCCTCTTCCTTGAATAAAGGATTTTTCTGAGGGCAGTTGGTGACTGAAAGAATCAAAATAGATAGATATGGAATACATTATTGATACTATCCTTTATCAATTATACTATCATGATGAATTATTAGAAAATGAAAATTATCAAATACTGGGGCTTCTTCTCCAGAACTCCTCAGAAATCTGCATGACCTCAGAGTCTTCAAAGTCATGTTTCAGCCACATTGAGTTGGAGGAAGAGCCACAGCAGGCAGTCAAGGGTTGCTTGGAAGGGCTGTGGTAATGTCCCATCTCAGATACCTCTTTTCCCTAAGTTTAATGGGATGACTTCATTAATTCCTTAAGTAAAAGGTATGAGAATTCCTCCTCAGTATCTTGCCAATTTCCAGGAGAGACGTGGGGGATTAATTTTCTTTAGGGGCCTTGTAAGGGGCTTGAATACGGAGTAAAGCAGGATCAGAACAGTTTCTTGTCATGGCGCAGCATTTCCCTTGGTGGACAAGATCTGTGAGGAAGCTGCTGATTTCCTTCCTCCATGAAGATTAAAGGGTCTACCTGACATAAATATACTTGGTGGCAGGGTCTCACTCAAGTAAAGTTGAATTTGTCATCTACTAAGAATTCTAATGCAATGTGGTTTCTAGTACTCAGTGTTCTTTATGACGAACCTTCTCTGGGTCGATGGTCTTCACCTTAAGTCTCAGACTCTCCTCTTCTATTATAAGCACAAATATAAACACACATGCCCTCTGAACAGTACCTCAGCTTCCTTCCCCTTGCTCCTGCATATTTATGATTTCATGTAGTAACCATCCTGCTAGGTCCTCCTACCTCTAACATCTCCTCAGCTCCCTCTTATCCCTCTACATGAGTCATAGCTTCCATTTCTCTTTTATTATTAATCTTAAGAAATCAGTAAATCCACAGCCCAACCAAAAACAGACTTCCTTTTCCTTGAGGGTAAGGAGACAAATCTTTAATTGTTTATTCACTAGAAGTGAAGTAAAACATTTTCATATTATTTTAAGACCAGTGATGCAGGAACTGGCCTTATTCTTTCTTCCCCTTAGAACACATTTAATCATACTAAAGCAGTCAAACAAAACAGAAACAAACACAATGAGATAAATTTAATTTATCCAATCAAGCTGAATATTTATACTTTGCTCTATTTTCATGTTATTCATCCGGAACAGGAGATTTAGATGCTGTGCTGGGTGACTGATAGAGTATTGACCAAGCCTGATGCACTTTGAGGAACTCAAACATATTTAAGATCACCTGAGAAAACATTCATCCCCTTGGGTCTAATACAAAGGAACAAGAGCAAGGTGGGGAGAAAGGAAGAGGAGGGGTGGAGGACAAGAGGGGGAACGAGGGGAAGGGGGAAGAGAGAGGAGGAGGGGCGAGGAGGAGGGGATGGGAAGGGGAGGAAAGGAAGCACAACACAATCACTTATACTCCAAGGAGCTGGTGGTAAGGAATCAAAGAGAGCACTTATTGGTACAGTACATATGTGAGACTGTGATGTGTGTGGCCACAGAGAAACTCTCTTTTTGCCCAGGCTTTTTTCTTTACAATGAGCATCAGGGCTTCTACGGGGGAGGATCTGGTGGATCCCCGATGAAAGGTACTGACAGAGGTTAAATGCTTAGGTCAGGGAGTAATATAGTTCAGAAGGAACAAGACCCTGCTTACCAGTTAGGTTAGTTAGTATCCCAGGCTTCCCCATATGGAAACGTCTTCACTGGATTTCACGCACCTGGATGCCACATTTGAGTAGGCGTGGCCAGGGGAAGGAAGGAGCAGATTGGATGGATAGTAAAAACTAGGGGTACAAAAGAGGAACACGCTTTTGTCTTGTTTTTGTTTATGAGAAGGGAAGAACATGGGTCTGAGACCAAGAAAGGTAAACAATAGCAAATACAGAGTTGGAGGCATTAGGAAGTGAGGATCAGTGGGCTCAGTGACAGAGTGAAGATGAATGAGAAAGGAGAGGGAGTATAAAACATAATGATTCTGCAGAAGCGTGGATAATCATAGTGATGATGCTACCAGCTCATTACTGAATGCTTACTATATTCAGGTTACATGTATTGTGCATGAGAAAGATAATGTGATCTCCATTATACAGAAAGGAGAACTGAGGCTGGCAGGTTAAAGTAGTTCCCTCAAGGTTAAACAGCTGGCCGTAGAGCTGGACTTCAAGTGGTTGTGCAATTCCAAACCTGAGATCTTAACAGATTGTTTCAACTTTGAAAGACAGGAAAATAGGGATACCATACACAGAAACAGGAAAAGAAATAGCTACTGTGTGGGGGGAGGGTGGAATGATGAGAAGAGGGACTGAGGTTGTTTTGTTGCACGCACCTTTTACAGATCATTACTGCCTTCATAGCACAAATATTTTGTTTGCAAGTATTCTTTCTGCATACAAAATAGCCAGTGATCCTTCCAAGAGAGCTTAAACATCAAACCCAAAAATTCTTCTTCTAAAACCATTCATTCTTATTTATTTCTCTAAACATAAATTAGTGGCCTGCCACAGCTGACATCTGTAAAAAATTGCTATGAAGCAATGTCTCTTCCTCAGCGTGATTTACTAGTATTTGTTACTTTTCATAACACATTGGGGAAATATGTTTTTCCAAATGGCATATTTTTACTTTTTTTCTTTGATGCTTATTTTTATAGTAGATTGTTTTGCTCTACACCTAAACCCTTTTTCTTATCCTTCAGTTTTTCTTCCAAATAAACAATATTGCTTTTCTGAAGTAGTATTTTCAAATCCAAAATTAACTTCCATGTGCCTCAGGGTACCTTTTTAAGAGATGTCTTCAGTGGTGGATGCTTCTTTGGCCTGTCTAGTTCTTTATTTATTTGCTGACTCTTTTGCTAAAATGGACACGGAGACCTGTGGTGATTATAGTCATATGTTTAGAAGACTTAAGAAAAAACAAAACAAAAATAACACAGACGCATCTGGAAAAGTTGGAGTGGCGACTACAATAATAGCCTGGGTGAACTACTGTGAGATAAACACCTGTCTTACCAGAGTAGAACTTCTGTGACACCGCAGGGAATGAAAAACAGAATATTTCTTTTGCTTTGAAATATAAATGAGCCACCTGATTTAAAATGCCAAAATGACTGAAATCATTTATTTAGTCCTACATAAACATCATATTTCAATCAGTACCAACATTATGTTTTGATGATCATTTCAAGAGCATACGGGATCTGTTTTCAGTGACCACGTTTCTTCTTGTGCACAAATATAATGAGCAATCTTTTCCCCTCCCTCACTCCCCATTTGGATGACACATTACTCCTTGAAGCACTTTTATGCTTTCAACCATTTTGTGACACGTGCCATACTTACTAATTTTTCAATGCCTGTGAGTGCAGTGAACATTAATGTCTAGTTCACTATTGTTTCCCTAGCATTCTGGCCAGAACCAGGCCTGAAATTCAAGCAGGTATTCAGAATGTGTGTAGAATGAAATAACAAATGTGAGATATTATTTGAGAAGATTATATGCATAAACCCAGTGCTTCTGAGTGCAGATAAATATAAGATAAAAATCCTCTGTGTCACTCAAGCTGTGGGCTTGAAATCTATGGTTATGTTTTTCATAGAAGTTTATAGCTTAACAGGAAATTAAGTTTCCACTCTGAATTACCTTGTGTTTATTTTATGATACAAAGCCTTACTAAATCTTCTAAGAGGCATATTTTAAAAATTTTACTCATGGCCAATATTTTATGATAATTTCATATTGAAGATAGTTTATGGTTGAGTTTGTAATTTCTTATTACAAAGATTTCTACCTCGAATCTCAATTTCAATGTTTAAAAAATAATTTGCTGCATTTCTGGGAGTTGCTATTCCATTTACGGAGACTGTACTGTGTATCCTTCTGATTCTCTTTGCATAAGATAGTATCACTTAGGAAAATATCAAATTTTATCTGCATATTCATGTAATTAGTCCATGATAGGCTTATTATAATTCACTTTATTTCTGTTTAATAAATACAAACCATGATGTTAATAAGCACAACTCACAATGTAATCAAGGCATCATGTAATGAATTGTTTCTGCCTTCCACCATCCCTGCAAGCTTTTTATAGTGCACTAATCTTCCTTTTCCCTTGATGGGAGCTCCATTAAATCTGTGAGTTTTCTGCTCAGACCTTAGTCTTTATAAATTGCATATAATCTCAATTCAGAATTAGAATGTCTGATACCTATAATTGGACTCTCTATTGGCATAGGTATGAACAATAATTTGGTAGAAGCCAAGGGAGGAGGAGGTGGAGGAGGGTGGAAGTGGAGGTAGGCAAGGGGAGGGGGGAGGATTCCTGCAATAATGTCAACATTTAAATAATTGTTTTTAATAGAAAAATAAATTTCCTTCTACTGTAACCCCACCCCTGCTTGAAGGAATCTGTTTCAGATTGGGATTGATCAGGAAAAAGGGGGATAGGAATGGACAGTGGGATTGGCTTCTCCTTTTCCCTAACAATGCTGTTTGGACCTCAACAAGGGGAAGGGAGGTTTGGTCAGGAGCTAGGACAAGATGTCCATGGTGTGGTCTGGTAATAAGTTCTGTCCTATACTATGGCCTGGAAGATAAGGCACATTTTTGGGGGTCTTCCCAGGTTTGCTCCTGGTCCCTCCCTTCTGGGGAGGAAACATCTTTATTGAGAAAGGTCCCTTGGGTGATGTCTTCAGCCCCTAAGCATCTGCTGCTAAAATTCTGGCCTCTTTCCCCAGAGGTCTTTGGTCCCTCAAAGTAGTTTTATAGGAAGGACCCAAGATGGCTCTCTCCCTGGTATGTCTACAGGACACAGGTTTTTGGATTGCATGGCCTACCAAACTCTGAAGTACAAGCTGATCCTGCCACAGTAGCACTCTCTGATTTCATTATCTAAGCAAAGCCTGAGCCCATCTTTGAAAGGCAGGCACCAGGTCTCATTAGTAGTGTGGATTTCTCAGACTGGAGCCATGCACCAGCCCTCTGTATCTAACAGTTTCAGCAAACATCTTTCAAAAAGTTTTCCTAGGTAAGGGAGATGAAGCCCCTGCCCCCCCTTACCATGCTAGGAGTTATAAGTAGGATTTCATAAAACCGCAACAGTAAATCTTTTCAGCAGACCTCCCTTCTCTCCTCTTTGATTTATAGTCATATATTTGATCTGAATCAGGGGCCCAAGGGCCATGGAACAGGTTCTTTTGCATTCCCATCCTGAATTTCCTTTGGGTGGAAGGTATGGGAAGTCTGACCCACAAATCACAAATTATTAGCACTGTACTTGTGAGATTCATTGACATTATTGTGTGTAGCATTTATCCATTTTACCATTAATGGACATTAGGCAATTTCCAGTTTTTGCCTGCTACCAAGAATGTTACATATTCTTTAGCATGTCTTTTGGGAACCTATGCATACATTTATTTTTGGGCAAATATCTAGGAGTGGTATAGTTAAGTCTTAAGATATATAGTTTGGGGAGGAAATTATTTAAATTAGTTTTCTTCTTTTCTCCTTTAATTCAATCAACATTAATTTGTTCTTTTCAACTGCATTCTGATTTACTTTAGAGAAAGGATCCACCATTAGGATGTAGTTATTTTAAGGCAATAAATCAAGGTGTTTTGTGATTAATTTTTTTTTTTTTTTACTACAGAAACAGAAGGGATCCTTGCAGCCTTTTTTCCTAGAACTGTACTAGAATCTTCCTTTGTACAGGAAAAAATATAGAGTCCTGTGATCTAAGCTTATTCAGTCAATGTCTATTTTTAAGGGGTATTTGAAACTTGAGCAGAGTAATTCAAAACAGAAGAAATGATTGGCGCTTTATCCTAGTAGCAGTAGCACTGACTTGGAGAGTCTGATGAGATTTATAGTTACTGTTTCTTATCAGTTTTAAATCTGGTTGTTTGCCTTCTCCTGGTCCTGTGAGCTCCTGTATCTCCTCCCAATGTGTTCCTCTTTTGGTTAAAATACTCATGTTGATTTCTGTTGCTTGGAACCAAATTAACCTGTGTCATATATAAGCTCGTATACCACACATCAGTAACAGTTTTTCTCTTACTATGCTATAAATAATGTTCCATTTTACTATACTCTGTTGAGTCTGATGGATTACAAAACAGCCGTGGCAGCTACATATAGATGAGAACATCCATAAAAGTTTGTATTTATAATTTCTGGAGAAAGTGGAAATGCTCCCTACAAATGAGACCTGGGGGAAATGGTCAAGATCATGCCTTTCTTCATTAGCCACATAGGAGAGATGGGTATTCAAGAGGAGGGATTATGGTGGCACAGGGAATTTTGTCTTCTACAGTTGATATTCACTACTGCAAAAATAATTATGTTTTATTTCTCAATGCTATTTTACATTTCATATTACCTGCATTACATAGTAATGTTCATAATATCACTCTTTACCAGGGGTGATTGAAGAGAAAAGGTAAAGGTCATTTGGTATGAAGTTGACAGGAAGAATTCCTGTTAAGCATATTGGGATCTATTTCATCTGTTTAAATTATGTTAAATCTGCTTAAGGATTTAATATTGGGTTTTACTTAAGTTTTAATCCTGTCTGCTAAAAGTTGGAGTTGACTTTTTTTCTTTTCCATTTCAACTGTACAGGAGAAGTCATGTAAGACTCTGGTGCCCTTGTTTTACAGTTGTTTTTAAGCTTTAGCTTCTTTGGAGTATGCATTTATGAAGTTGAATAAAGGCTGCTTTAATTCTTAAGTGTTGAATTTCAGGTGTCAGTCATAAACTGAAAGGGAACTTCAGATCAGATTTTGCAGTATTGTGTGAACAGAGACGATGGCTACGTGAGACATCAGCTGACTGGCCAGCTGAATGCGTGGTCTGCATTCTGCTGCTGCTGTTGTATTCTAGTGCTGTGAATATTAGTCCTGAAGTTCCAGGCCAAATAGCACAAATCAAAGTTGAACTGCAGGAGGCAGCATATGCAATGGCTGAAAACATACATCCTGGAGGGAGAAACTGCTGGAGTCCAAATTCTTATTGTTTATTAGTTTTATCACTTCTCAGCCTTTTGGCTAAGATCAAGTGAATTTATTAATTATGTGTTCTTCAGCAAGTTACTTAACCCATTGAGATTTTGTTTCAGATCAGTAAAATGCAGACCAGAATAGTGTCTGCTTGGCTGTGATAAGTAAATTAGAAATATTGCAAAGCACTTAGTCTCTGTCATATTGTCTATTAGCCATTATTGCAGGGTTCCCCATTCTATCATTGTGAGATGCTTCAAACAATCTGGACTCATAATTACAAAATGTGAAGCCTCAAAAATCAGACTAGATCTCCCTGGTCTACTCTTTCAAATCCTCTTATAGCTGTTTTTAATGCACTTATCACAATGTTTATACTTACAATGCTGTGAAGGTTGTTTATTTGTTTGTGTTGATGACTGGTTTCCTTGGCTGTGATTTAAACTTCATTAAGGCTGGGATTATGCTTGATAATTAATGTATTTTCAATACCTAGGCAAATAGCTGGTATAAAGTGCCAAATAAATATTTGTAGAATGGATGCATGGATTTAAAATAGTCATCCGGGAGTGAGGGAGAGACCAAGATGGCGGCATAGGTAAACACCGGAGACTGCTGCCGCAAACAACCACTTCAAAAATACAACTAAAAGACGGAACGGACATCACCCAGAACCACAGGAAGGCTGGCTGAGGAGAGACTCTTCAACTAGAAGGAAAAATAACAGCACACCGAGGCTCAGAGGAGGCGCAGTGTGGAAAAAACTCAGGTGCG
This sequence comes from Myotis brandtii, assembly GCF_000412655.1. Lineage (NCBI taxonomy): Eukaryota > Metazoa > Chordata > Mammalia > Chiroptera > Vespertilionidae > Myotis > Myotis brandtii. The sequence goes on from NW_005371324.1 coordinate 10,989,368, forward strand.
GAGGTGCGCGCGCAAAGCGGGCTGGTGGCTGAGAGCGCGGTTGTCGTTTTCGGTCAGGGGGGAGTCTCAGACTCTGAGCTCCAGATACGGGCGAAAATGGATGCATGGATTTAAAATAGTCATCCGGGGGGCTATAGAGATATGAATGGCCATTAAAACTGAAGAGAATTAGCTTACAGGATTAACTGCTTATTTAAGCAGTTCTGTATTTAAGGCTCAGTTATAGACATTGAGGATATGATGGGAGCAAAATTAAATATTAAGTTGAACAATGTAGAGCTGACAATATTAAACTATTTCTGCCCTACAGAATAGCAATTACATATAGCTCAAAATGGTACTTGTTGAACAAATTAATAAACATTTTAATCCTAGAGTAATTGCCCATTGTGGCTTTTTTTTTAAAGTTATTAATCTTAGAGGAAGAGAGGGAGAGAGAGAGAAACATTGTCTGGTTGTCTCCCACATGTACCCTGACTGAGGATCAAACCCAAAACCTAGGTATGTGCCCTGACCAGGAAATGACCCACCACCTCTTGGTATGTGGGTTGCCACTCCAATCACCTGAGCCACAGTGGTCAGAGTGCTCACTGTGGCTTTAATTTTCAATATTTATACTTATGCGTATTTGTTTGTCTTAATTGAGTATCACAAATAATTAAGAACTATACAATAGACACTCAAGAGCTCCATTCCATGTTTATAATCTCAAAAATTTTAATCCTACATACTAAAACTTGATATTTTAAAGAAAGCTATCTAAAAACTTTTCAGATATTTACCAAAAATCGGAACTACGAATCTAAAGCTTGTCATATGTTGATCATCAAAATAAAATTAAGCTTCCTTAAGATGGTCTTCTTAAAAGAGTATTGCTCTTTTTCTTTTTTTCACTTCAGGCTGTAATATTTGGGAACAGGTAATTTAGCTTATGGATCTTTGTATAGTAACACCTGGAGAGTATTTTTTTCCTTTTAACCTTAGGATTTATGAACGATAACAAAAAGATGTATTGGCAGTAACTGAACCCATTAAGGAATGAGCAATATAAATATTTTCTACTCTGGCATAATGATAAACAACCATGCATCTGCAAATCTGGTTTCTGATGTCAACTTTCAGTTTCCTGTCACCTAAAAAGTACTTATAATTATTAACCTTAGAAATAAGAGATTAGTTCCTCCTCTGGTATGCTTGAGATTATTCTTCTAAATTCTACTATTCTTCTGACTGAGATACCTGCTTTTGAATTTAGTTCATTAATAAGCTGGAATTCAGAATCAGGTTTTCTTAGTCTCAATATCAAGTTTAACTTTTTTTGGAATGCTAAAAGACATTCTAGGATCATTAAAAATAGCCTCAATAACTCATTAACTTTAATAGCAGAATCACCCCCAGTGATATTTATCTATTTATCATGTTAATCAGCAGGACCTCCAGTACTTCAGTCTCATTTGGGGAGCCTTACAACACAGCAGTCTCTTTAATTATTTGTTTGAATATTATATTTGAAATCCATTCAGTTTCATTTTGTGATGGGCATCAATGGGCAGTAGATGCATTAAAGTACTTATGCTAAAATAAACTAAAAATGTTTCAAGTATTATACTCACTTAAACATGAAAAGACAATTGAGCACATTTATTACTCTCTTATTACCTTGTTCTAACTGAATGTTTCAAATAAATTCAATAAGATAGTGCTGTTAAACTTTAAGAGAAGCAATAGAAACATATTTTGAAGATTGAATTTTTAATTTAGTAAATAACCCATAACTATTTTATTTGTTTTAATTCTAGTTTATAGTTTAAATCAAGCACTGTAACACAACATAAGAGTTCCTACTACTTAGTTCCTAGAAAGTAGCTATTTTTTTAAGAACTATATTTAAAAAAAAACTTGTAATAGATAAATCCTATTGATTTAATCATGTAAATTATTCACTGTGTTCAATAAAGGGCATTAGTTTCAGATATATGTAGAGAAAAAAATCTGACTAAATCTCCAAAAGAACATAATATAAAATCATGCTAAGAAGTATGTCATATTAACCTATCAGAATAAATTTGCAATCTTGTAATAAAACAGGCAGAAATAATCAGGTTCAGATAATAGTGACCAGTAATATGACTTACAAAGTGTGTTGCAGAGAAATAAAGGTCCTAGATTTGACATGTACAAACATGTGCAAATGGCAGGTAGCATTGTTAGACCACCACATTAGTACTCAGGAGATGGAGAGAAATAAAGTCTTGGAGGGTACCTAAACAGAGGCAGACAGATCTTTGAAGTTTAGAAAGATAAATAGAATTCAGAATGTGAGAATCAGATATTCAGAATCTAATATCATGACCAAGTAGGGCTGGCAGGTTCTAATCATAGAAATCCTGATTTAAAAAACCTTTGCCTCAAAGATATGTTCACAAAATAACTTATGGAGAGAAGGAAGTCAGTATCCCTAGAAATATTGTATTTTTTGTTAAGTTAGGGACAAAGCAATGAGAATTTTCTGAAACTTATGTGTAATAATTAAAGCTAAAAATTTTTGAGTACACATTGGAAACTAGGTACTATGTACTATGTGCAAGTATCTTCCTTGCATTATTTCTCTAATTCTTAAATTATGAGTAGTGTCTCCATTATACAGATGAAAAAACAGAGTCACTGAATGGTTAAATCATTTGTTTAAGGTTACAGAGCTAGTAATGAGTGAAGCATGGATTGGAACTTAGGCAACTTGATTTAAAAGCTACAAGTAAATACTATTCTAGAACAAGGGCAGGTGAGATTGTATGGTGAATATGATTAAATTTGAATGGAATTCATCTTTGAACATCATGATAAAGAAGTGTAGACAAGTAACCATCTACAACTCCTATATTTGGAATTCATAGTTAATAAAAATATTAAGGAACATTCTGCTTAACTCAAGCCACCATGGATGCACTATTAATGATACATGAGAATAGGTAATAGAATCTTCAACAGAATGAGAAGTTGACATCATTGAATTTTGTCTTGGATTTATTTAAATTCATTTGTTCTTCTATCATTTGTTCATTCAACACACAATTATTTTGGTTATACTGCATGCTAGTTACAATGTTAGAAATACAGAGAGCATGTCCTCATAACTTGATAGTCCATTAGTGGAGACACTTAATAAACAAGCAAATACATAAAAATATATACTATTATAATATTTCTTGGAGATAAGTACTATGAAGAAAAATAAAACAGACTAAAGGTAGAGAGTGAAAGGGGAGGGTTATTTTAGAAAGGGTGTTCAAGTATTCTCTGGGGAGATAAATTTAAAAAAATATACCTAAATGAAGTGAATGAACAAGGTTTCCCAATATATGGAGGGAATGGAAACAATAAGTGTAAATACATTGAGTTCAGAAAACAATGTGAGGAGCATCAAGAGACAGGTAGGTGTGAGATCATGGAGGATCTATTAGTCCCTGGTATAAGATCCCCATAGTGGCCCTAACTGGTTTGGCTCAGTGGATAGAGCATCAGCCTTTGGACTCAAGGGTTCCAGGTTCGATCCCGGTCAAGGGCATGTACCTTGTTTGCGGGCACATCCCCAGTAGGGAGTGTGCAGGAGGCAGCTGATCAATGTTTCTAACTCTCTATCCCTTTCCCTTCCTCTCTGTAAAAAATCAATAAAATATATTTTTTTAAAAATCCCCATAGTGAACTAGATGGAAAGCCATAGGGGATTTTTGACATGAAATGTCATAATCAGATTTTTTAAAAATTACAATTACTTCAGCTATTGTGGAGATAGTTCCTTAGACTAAGGTGCTAGCAGTGGAGGTAAAGAAAAGTAGTCAGGTTCAGATATATGCTAAAGGTAGAGCACAATGTAATTGCACATGATTTAGGATTTGGATTTTTGGATGTTAAGGGGAAAAAAAAGAATCCTCCAAAGTTTTGGCCTGAGTAACTGGATGATTGGTAGTGCCAGGTTGGGGGAAGGAGGATGGAGTCATAATAGAAATAATTGTTTCTATTTTAGAAACATTAAGTAGGTAATTCTATTAAAGATTCAAGTAAAGATTTGGCATCTTTAGGATTTATCAAATTAGATAGATGATTTCCAAAGCCCTAAGAGTGGATGGCATTACTAAGAAGTGAGTGAATAGAGAAAATAGAGAGGCAAAAATTGAGCTCTCGCTCATTCTAGTACTTAATAGTCAAGAAAAAGAAAATTCAGAATATGATTCTGAAATAAATAGTAAAAATAAACACTGGGAATGTGTAGTGTCTTAGAATTGAAGAGAAAACATGTTTCAAGAAGGAGGAAAATGCCTATATCAAATGCTGCTAAGAAGTTGAGTTAAATTTGGACTAAATATAGACCGTGTAACCATAGGATTTATCAACATGGAAATTATCATTATCCTTAAATAAAGCAATTTCAATGGAATGGTTGTGATCAAAGCCCTAAGAGATCAAACAAAGGCAGCAAACATAAATACACCCTTTGAGAAATTTTGCCAAAATGCAAACAAAGAAATTGGGCAATAACTAGATGGGCACATCCTATCTAATAAAAGAGAAACATGGTAATTAGCCGTACGGCCACTACCCTTCCCATTGGCTAATCAGGGAGATATGCAAATTAACTGCCAGCCAAGATGGCGGCCAGCAGCCAGGCAGCTT
>NW_005371324.1:10995448-11002991 GCF_000412655.1 Myotis brandtii
GGGTGACAGGACGTGCTTTTCCGAATTAATGAGAGAAAACATTGATTCTCCTGCTGCCCATGAAGGTGGAAAGTGAAGTGGGGAGACATGTGGGGAATGAGCAAGGTTCCCTGTCTGGGGGTTCCAAATCTGCTGTTGGTTTCTTTCACCACTGACTAGAGATATACAGGGTGTCCCCCCAAAATGTATACACACTTTGAATACCTACTAATTCCAATGGTTTTAAGCATAAGGAAGGAACAACAATGGAGCTGTTATCTGGTAAAAAATGTGGGCACAAACAGGTAGTTGGACATTCCTTGAGGGGTCTCAGATTGGAGAGGGTGAAGGCCAGACTGAGGGGCCCCGTCTCCCCCCCTACCCCAGTGCACGAATTTCATGCACCGGGCTACTAGTAAGGTATAAAGAGTTTTCTTTGTTCTTTAGTGAGATTTATAAAATGTTTGTATACAAATAAAACTGATTCAATAATTGAAATGAAATTCATGTTTGAAAGAGAAGAGATAATTCAAGGACTATAGTCCTTACAATGTAGAAGAGGATGCAATAAACATAAGCAATTCAGTTGACCTTAGGTAGATATATAGGGGCTTTTCATTCATTGTTACAGAAAGGAAATTCAGGATATGTAGGTACAAATGCAGGTATAATGGCAGATGAGGAGGGAAGAGGAGAAAGATCTATATTGATTGCTTCCTTTGACTCAATGAACAAAGTATATGTAGATGGTCATTATCCAAGAGGGAAGTCTAGAAGGGGTGTTGGAAATTTGAGGATATCCAAGATGGTGCGAAATAAGCTTGGGATTAGAGAGTGAACTCACTAGGGATCTATATTAGAATGACAGAGCACTGCTGAAGTCCAAATTGAGATTAAGTCATCCCAAATGTAAAATGAGACTAGCCAGCATGGCTGTGTATGCTTTCTACAGTCATGTTGAGGAGCGTGGGTACGGAAATGGTATGGTAACATAGTTGAGTTTAATTAGCATTGAGTTTTTTGGAGTTTTTTTCCAAGTAACTCATGTAACAGAGCAAGTACAATGGGGTTCAAGTTTTATTCAAGGAATAGATTAGAGTTGTAGATAGACCAGGAGTCTAAACTGGATAAAATGAAAACGAGGGGCTGACTGACAGTGAAAAAGTGATAGATCAATGGCTTAGTGGTCTGAAGGGGCTAAATAGTTATTGGTGTGGGGCTAATGATTAAAGTAAATGAGCTAGGAAGATAGGAATTAGTGCTGTGAAGTCTGAACTTACCTAAAATATCAGATCTTTGAAGTAAAAGGAGAATATTATGTTAGCTGTTACAGGCCTCTGAAGTCATCAGCAGAAGATCCTGTCACTGCAGCTGCCTGCACTGAAGGGATGACATTTTCCCCAAATTCATTTAAACATATGGATGTGGAAAACACATGTAATATGGCTTATTATGTAAAGGAAAATTAAACCTTAGTTTTGAGATGGCATTTGTATACTTAAAAATAATAAGGGTAAAATTTACACTCTTACATAAATGCCATTATTGAGATATTCTGCATTAATATGATTTTGAAGAAATCTTTTCCATAAATCAATTCTGAATAATTTTTTGAAGCCATCAAGTTTTTTTGCATTAATATGCAATGTGACAAAGTTGTTTTATATATATATAGGACCTCACAAAACATTGCCATATACCTGAAGTCAATATAGTAAGAGATAATTTAACAAGTTTCTGTAATTTTGACACAATGGTTTAGTCAATAACTTATCAGTGCAAAATGATTCTCAGAATTGATTTGTTCTGTTTAATTTTATCTTAGAGATATGCATAAATAATCCTTTGACTTTTTATAGTTTTTATGTAAGCTCCAAAATCAGTACATTTAAAAAAATGTGTTTGTAACTCAATTTTTTGCTCTAAAATACATTCTCAGTATGTGGAAATACTAAATGATTATCTATTAAGAGTTTATGAGAATTAAATGAAAAGTTATGGTGTTATCACTTATTTTACCCGTGTGTATATAATGTATATGAACAGATAAATAATTCTTTTTTTCCAGAATCCAAATGCCAGATTTATTGAACTTAGTTATTTTGGGAAAAGATTCTATATACATTTCCCTTTTATACTAAGCAAGATAACTTAGTTTTATTTTGGTGACTTAAGAAAACAAACACTTAATGTAAATGCACGTTTATTGTAATTTCCTAAAAGGCATGTACTCTCATCAAAAAATTTTAAATATTTAAGAATCATAACCAGTTCTTGGCACTAGTTTGTTCTTGTGATTTAAAGCATATTTTTTATACAAATAACCTATCCGATGTTTTTATTTTTACATGATTGTTTTCCTAGTAATCATATGGTTGGATATGGTTTATCAAGCAAGCAAATCTTAACATTGCCAAGTAGTATCTTTTGGATGTTTTTGATTTTAAGGAATTGTAATATGGTTTCTAAAAAATAAACACACACATATACATTCACATTTAATGTATACACACAGATATATACAAATTAAAAATTTTCTTTCTGACATCAATTGTAGTCTCACTCACTTGAAAATTTGAACCCCAAATGAAAAATACGGAGAATTTGGTAGAAAAGTATTGGTGTAGAAGTCTACCATCGATCCCCTTTTGTGAGGGTTTTGGCATCTTTTGTGATTCTAATTTGATGGTTTAATCTATGATTGTAGCTGGTGTGTGCTTCCTAGTATTTAGTGGTTATGTGTTTGAATCACAGAATATGAGGTTGAAGGAGAAGCATCTTAGAATCCTATTTTCCAGAGGAAGAAAGTGAAGTACAGATAGGTTGAGACTTGCTGAAGAACCCCATAACTAGCAAAGGGCAGATTCTGAACTTAAACTTGGGTTTTCTAACTTTGAATCCTGTGCCCTTTTCATGTTGGGTTAAAAGTCACTGCAGGATTGGAAAGATATATTGAAGGAGCCTGATCCCCAGGAAATTCATTTGGAAAAGGAAAGCAAGACCTTCATGACATGCTGTTAGGGGGAAAGCAAAATAAAGTGCAGCGTTACTTCAAGTTTTGGGGGAAAAGAGTGAATGGAATATGGATAACTTTAAAAGGACATCATATAAGCTGCTAGGACATCAGTGCATAGTGTTTATTTTGAGCAGTTGGTGACATTTAGAAAGAAGTGAGGGTTCCAGCCATTTTCAGTAGGTGGTCACTTTGACATTTCTGTACAATGCCTCTCTGGGCTAATAAAACTTTCCTATTCCTGCTGGTTCCATTTCATTGTATTCTTTCTGTTCATTTAAAGTAATGATTTAGTAAATCATGGTATATAGGTGAATGCTGGAAGTCAAGTGTTTATACATACTAAAATGTTTTAAGCATGGATCCCCCCCTACCCCATCAGCTGGGAAAAGTATGAGTAATTTCATTGGAATTATGTAACCTAATTTTCTGGAAAAAATGTTATTTAGTAACATTTAAATATTCAGTTTATACCTAATAAAACAGACCATATTTTAAAATAAGCCTCACAATTATTATCAAAACATATTCATGTAGCTTGGCAAGTGGCAAAATACCATGGACATCTGTTACTGAGAAAATAAGTTAAACCAAAATAAATTGAACCATAATGAATGCTGTTATAATTTGGTAACTAATTGATATATTAAACTACAAATTTATGCGACCTAACATCAACTGGGCCTTTGTAATGGTGTTTTGTAAACAAGCATGGCATGTCAACCATAAATTTATTTCAAAGATTCTCTAATTTTTAAAATAAAAACTTGCAAGAATCTGTATTTTCTAAGCAAGTATTTGAAATATGTACTTCAGGAAAAATACACAACTCATTTGAAAGTGAAAAATTGAGTCAAATTAATTATTAATTATCTAGTAGATTTTGAAATATGTTTATATAAATGGGTTCAATTCAATTTAGTGTGTTCTTAATATGAATGCATAGTTTTTATGTCTGCAGAAATTCAGAGTGTATAAACTCATGTAATTACACAGTTCTAATGGCCTGTTAAGATGAAATATCTAAAAACGAAATTTTGCATAGTATTTTATAATTAAGCCCTAGTCTGCCTTATTGCAGGCAAATGAATCTAGATTTTTTTCAAGAAATTCAGTCCAGTTCAGGGATTTCTAGGCCAAATTTAAATTCTACTTCAAGTTTTTCACTTCTTTTGTTTAAGTTACTTCTATGCCTTTTATTCTTTTTGGTGCTGTTGCAAATATAATTGTTTTCTTATTATTTTTATTATTCTGGGAGTCATTCTTGGATGTCTAGCTTAGAGAAAGCTCCTTCAGTACTTAAAATGATATTATAATTTTTATATTAAACCCCTTCCTTCTTAAAGAAAAAAAGATTCTCGGAATTTCTCAATCTCCAAAACATAAACCCCACCACCCTATCCAGCACCATCTTCTTGAAGATTGTCTAGTCTTCTATATTTATCTGCAATCTAGTTAGTTTACTAACTTTTCTCATTTTCTCCTCTGCATTTTTTAACATTTTATCATGTTATATTTTCAATTATAGTTGACATATATTATTATATTAGTTTCAGGTATACACACCAGTGATTAGATATTACATAACTTTATAAGTGATCATCATGCATAGTGATTAGAATATTATTAACTATATTTCCTATGCTGTCCTTTACGTCCCCATGACTTCTTGAAGAACAATTTGGTTGTTACAGAATAGTCATGGGGATGTAAAGGACAGCATAACAAATGTAGTTAATAATATTCTCATAACTATGTATGATGTCAGATGGGTGTGAGATTTTTTGGGATGATCACTTGTTGAGTTATGTAATGTCTGATCACTGGGGTGTACACTTCCAAGTGCAGCACTAGAAGCAGTCATCCGCAGATCACAGTGGCACAGCCCTCCCGATCACTTAAGCTGGAAACTCTAGGTGTGCACCCATGCGGGGTGTACCCTCGCCTGTTGTAGTTGAGCCTTGATTGCTGTTCTCACATCAATGGAAGGGATTTACCCAGGCCAACCAACTGCAAGGACTGACTGTGACCACTGAACACTGACCTCCAAGCACCATAGCGGATCAACTATGCAGGGGCCCACCCACCACACAGAGGAGGACTTACTGCAGCAGGGATCTGGTCCTCATTGAGTCTACCCCTTCCTTGAGTGTGTCACTTGTAGAAGTGGTTCAGTGGTGGTGCTTTGACATGGTTTGAAGCTGTCCCCTGGGTGTACTGGCTCTTCTGGGGGCTCCTGGGAGGTACAGGCCAAGGTCAGCTACTGCCTGTGTTCTTCCCAGCAGTGACAGATTAAATTTCTGCTGTTACATGGAAAGCAATGAAATTGGCTTTCACAAGCCAATTTGAAAGGCAAAACTTTCCTTTTCTTTTTATTCTAGGGCTGGCCATTTTAATCCCTTCCAAGGTACTTGTAGTTGAATGGGGAAAGGTCATGCACAAGTATTTGTGCACAAGATAGCAAAATAATTTAATTAAACGAGTATATAAAATTGCATCTCTGCTCTTTTTTATTGAATTCCCTTTTCTTATCATCCTCTAAACTTTTCCTCTGAAATGTCCCAATAGCAGTAATGATGATGACAAATAACAAAAAAGTCTTTGAACTTCTTAACTAATAAAGGCATCAACCTATTTCTCTCCTTTTCTATTTCAGTCCCCCCCCCCTTTTTTTGGGAGTGGTATAGCTCATGGCTCAATCAAACTATATTTCTTATTCTTTTTTCAATTAAAGTTTGCATTCAATATTTGTTAATTCATTTCGGTTGTTGAGCATAGTGGTTAGACAGTCATATACTTTACAAATTGTTCCCCCTGATATTTCCAGTACTCCCTGGCATCATACATAGTTATAATATTATTGACAACATTTTCTGTGCTGTACTTTACATCCCCATAATTATTTTGTAACTACTAATATGTACTTCTCAATCCCTTCACATTTTTTACCAAGTCCCTCAACCCCCTACCCTTTGCCAACCATCATTCTGTCTTCTGTATATATGAGCCCGTTTCTGTTTTGTTCTTTAGATTCCACATATAAATGAAATCATATGCCAACCTATTTCTTCATTCCAAATTTCTTGAAAAGTGGGATCTATTTATTGGCTAGAGTCTTTCATGCTCTTATATTCTGTGTGCTCCTAGAAAAATCCTTTTTATTTATTTTTTTACTGATATTTTAAATAGATATTAGTTTAAATGCCACCAACATGATAGTCTGTGTGACTTTTTATTGAATTTTTCTACTGCCATCCCTAAAAGAAAACATACACACCCAAAGTCCTTCATATTGAAATGTTCTTCATGCAAGTGAGCTGCTTCTTGAGCCTTGATTGCTGTTCTCACGTCAATGGAAGGGATTTACCCAGGCCAAACAACTGTAAGGACTGACTTATTTTTCTCTCTCCCATGACTAATACCCTTTTCTTCTCTGTTTCCAAGATATTCCTGCAATAAATGAGTCCTTTCTACATCTTCAAACTTTTTGGCCTCTTTACTGGCTCATTAGCTTTTTCTCCTTTTCTCTCTGTTGTTCTGTTTGATCTGTAAGTAGGTAAACATTTGTGTCCCCCCAATTTCTCCTTTTACCTGTCTTATTTTGCTCTTTTATTATAAGGGTTTACATTTACTTTCAAGTATTTAATGACCATATTTTTAGAGGTCACTCCCAAATCTCAATCTAAAGTAATATCTTTAGTAGTAGTATTTAGCATTACTTTGAGTAGTGATATTGAAGTAGTTAAAAAATTGATTGAAAAGAGATAGGAAAAACAGAAAACACAGAACCCATATATTGACACATTTCATTATTCTTTCTTAGAGCAAAACAATTTGCTAACTGAGGCATTCAATAAAATAATATTTTAATTTTGCATTTATTTTTTTTCTTGTTTGAAAACAATGCATATGTCAAGTGTGGATTTCAGTCTGACTTATCTTTGTAATATGTTATATAAAATGTTTTTGAGATGTTTATTCTGCTCATTATGAATGAGTCAGATCTTTCTAAAGTCTTAAAGTATAAATAATTTCTCCAAGGTGCCATTTTAGAATGTCTCTTGATTTGGGGGCATTTTTGGACCTCCTCCTTTTCACACAATGTTAAATATCTTGTTGGATTCTAGGAATGTTCTTACTTGTGGAATTGTCTTAAGGAACCTCAACATTTTTTATTTGGGCATATCCTATCTAATAATAGGCAAAGATTGAAATTAACCATACCTCCGCTACGCTTCCCATTGGCTAATCAGCGAGATATGCAAATTAACCGCCAACAAAGATGGCAGCCAGCAGCCACGCAGCTGAAGCAAACAGGAAGCTTGCTTGCTCCAGTGATGGAGGAAGCCAAGGTTCCCTGCCTGCCGCGGCCAGGCTCTGAGCTCCAAAAGCAACAAAGTTGCAATTATAGAAGCTAAACAAACCCCAGATACCTGCTTTCAGCAGGCCATGGCCTCTGAGCTGGAGCGGCAACAAAGTTTCAATTATAGAAGGTAAATAAATCCCAGAATAAAAAAAAAAGAAAAAAAGGAGAGGCTTGGAGCTTCAGTC
>NW_005371324.1:11003637-11006168 GCF_000412655.1 Myotis brandtii
GGTCATCCCCTGAGGGGTCCCAGACTGTGAGAGGGCACAGGCCAGGCTGAGGTACCCCCCCGAGTGCACAAATTTTTGTTCACCAGGCCTCTAGTATATATATAAAAAAATAGAGAAATATGCTAATTAACTGGGAGGCCGTAACGGGTCGACTGGACAGGAGGAGGTTGCATAAGTAGCGTCGGGTGTGGGGCAGCAGGGACCACTGTGCACCTGCTCTGGGGGAGGGCCTGATCAGCAGCCTCCCAGTTGCTTCAAGGGCTGAAGGGGGAGGCAGGGCCAAACCAATGACTCAAGGGTGGGCGGCACTGCGCGATTTTGAATTGCGCGCTGGGCTCCTAGTTAGAATATAAAAAATGAGCTGCATATCTTTACTCATATAGGAGAAATAAATTTCACCCTTGCTACTGCATAAATACAGTCATGGACAAAAGCAGGTTTACAGTTGTTTGTATGGTAAATAATACAATAATTAATAAATAATAATATAAGAATAAATTCTGTTTCGTGTACTCACAACTATAAATCTACTTTTGCCCACCCCTCTATTAAGGCTTTTCTAAGCAATCAGTTAAAGCAGATCTATTCTTTTGTTTTATATTTTTATTGATTTCAGAGAGGAAGGGAGAGGGAGAGAGAGATAGAAACATCAATGATGAGAGAGAATCATTGACTGGCTGCCTCCTGCATGCCCCCCACTGGGGATCGAGCCCGCAACCCGGGCATATGGCCTGACCAGGAATCGAACCAGTAACCTCTTGGTTCCAAGGTCAATGCTCTAACACTGAGCTACACCCAGCTGGGCAAGCAGATCTATTCTTGATTACTATAATGTTATCCAGAGCCTAAATTATGATTTTAGTAATATTAGCATTTTAAATTAATCTTTTTATTAGGTGAAATACTGAAATTAATGGAGGTAAACATTTATGAACTGACACACCATCTTAGTAGAATTTGTAAGCCTCAATTCTTATATATGTAGGAACATAGGTAGGAATGTATTATGAGAAAATGAGAGAATATGAAATAATGCTTGACTTTGAAAAGGCTACCAATTTGCCCAAAGTCACATATTAAATGTTTTTTTTTTATTTACTTCTCTTAAAAATAAGAATAACTTGGAAACCATTTCAATTTCAAGAAGGAATAAATAATGAACAATATGAAACACATAAAGTATTGTAGAATATCTTATCTTCAGACTATATTCAATTAGCTTAGTTTCCTCTAGAGGAAAGAAAATTTACTCACATTTATACATATTAATGCATAAGGAGTTAATGTCAAGAGTTTTAACACAAAAAACAACAGCTTTCTCAATAGAATTATACATTATACTATATGTTCCTCAAAATAAAAGGAATGGTAAGAATAAAAATGTTTCAGAGTTCATGTCTCTTAGTCTTCTAAGAGAATATTTACTTTTAAAATCTATAGCTTTTCAAAGATCATGTTTTCTCTATGTATTATTCTTAGAAGAACAAACTAACTCATATATACAAATAAAATTATAAAGCTAAGTTTGTTTTTTTTGGGAAATGAGGAGGTAAAATCAAAACAATGAAATAAGCGCCAGCTTCACAAGAAAACATTTTGGTGCTGTTTGGAATGACAGCATTCATTTCTCAAAGAACAAACACAGGGACATTTGGCAGGACTTGAGACAGAGATGGTAAATTGGGAGCTTGCATGTTTGAAAGTGCATGTTTTTAACAATAGTCATTTTTTAAAATAAAAAATATTCTGAATTGTAGTTTGACAGTCTGTTCGATGCTGCTCTGCCTCTGTATCTATTTTTGTTCATCAGTTTATAATGGTCTTTATTATCCATAAATGAGTGAGATCATGTAGTATTTTTGGGGTAGGGGAGGCCAGGTGAAGGTCAAGGGGAAAAAAGGAGACATATGTACTATTTATAATACTTTAAGCAATAAAACAAAATTAAAAAAATTTTTTCAGGCCTAGAAAAAAATATTCTGAATTTTTAAAAAACCTCTATTGAAACAAAACAATACAAAAGGATTTTTAAAAGTTAAACCAGGCTATTATGTTATATCCAAAAATAAGTTATATAAATTAGTGGAGAAATCAGGATTTTCAAATCTCACTAATACAGTGGGGCCTTGACTTACGAGTTTAATTCGTTCCGAGACGGAGCTCGTTAAGGAGCTCGTTAACTCAAATTACTCTGTCAACTCAATGCAAAAAATCAGCTGAGAGACAGCTGGTATCTCAAAACACTCCTTAGTCAGGACACTAGTAAGTTAAGGCCCCACTGTATAGGAAATGATGATTCTGCTTCTTACAGACTAAGTGAGGATTCTATTATTGACAGCAGGGGGTGCTCACATTTTAAACCACATTATTTGGTGTTTGGCCACCTAGGTATCTGCAGATCAGAGATCCTTATATATCTACTAGTGGCTCAGTGCACAAAAATTTGTGCACTCGGGGGGCATTCCTCAGCCCAGCCTGCCCCCTCTAACAGTCTGGGAGCCCTCACAGGATGTCCTACTGATGTCCCTGTG
>NW_005371324.1:11007124-11023398 GCF_000412655.1 Myotis brandtii
CTGTTCTACCACTGGGGGAAGGGAGCAGCTCACCTGCTCTGGACCCTGCCAACCTGGCAGGCTGAGGCACATGTGGTGCAGCCTATGGTGCTGGTGGCTGCGAGCCTTCTCCCCCTCCCTGAAGCGTGGGTCGGGGTTGCAGCAGCTCACAGCCACCCCTGGGTACCATGCATGGAGGAACCGCTCTCCAGTGAGCCACCATCCACCTGAGATCTGTGGGGGTTGGGGTGGCCTCAACAGGCTCCTACTGGCCCCACTGAAGCCAGTCTCAGCTTGGCCGGCCACCCCCGCCGCCCAAGGGTTGCACATGCCCCACGGGCCTCATCGCCCTCATGAATTGCTGTGGTCCGGCTGTCCCATCCCAGGAAGTGGCCATCCCAATTGCCATGGCTCACTCCCCTGTGCAGTTGGGCCTGCCCAGCAAGCATGTAGGCAGGAGCTGGGCCTCTGAGGGGAAGGAGGAGGCATGCTGGGCCAGGGCAGAAGTGGGGAACTTGGTGGTGTAAACACAGCCCACCCCCACATTGTGCCAGCCCCTCGTGCTGCATTCCCAAACCCCTGGGTGCCCCTTCCAAGCACTGTGCTCTCGGGCCTGGGGTGCGGGTGAGGGACCTGGAGCAGTGGCCTAAAGGCAGCCCTCGCTGGCTTGGAATTACAGTGGTCAATCAGGGAGGGATGCGGGATGCAAAATTCCGCCTCTCTAAATCTCTCTCTCTCTGTCTCTCTCTCTCTCTCTCAGAGTGGGCCCCGTGTCTCTGGTGGGCTGGCGAGGGCTCGGTTGAAGCGATGGGCACCACATGCCTTCGCCCCAGCCCCCGCACGCCCCCAGATCGCATTGGGACATGTCTCCAGTGGGCGGGGAGGGCTCCATTGAGGCAATCCGCACAGCTTGCCTTCGCCCCAGCCCCCGCCCGCCCCTGGGTTGCACTGGGACATGTCTCTGGTGGGCAGGCAAGGTCTCCGGCAAGGCGATCTGCACTGCTTGTCTTCGCCCCAGCCCTCACGCATTGGGACATGTCTCCGGTGGGCGGGTGAGGACTCCGCCGAGCTTCGCCCCAGCCCCTGCGAATTGGGACCTGTCTCCGGTGGGCGGGGAGGGTTTGGTTGAGGCAATCCGCACTGCTTGCCTTTGCCCCAGCCCCCGCCCGCCCCCAGATCACATTGGGACATGTCTCCAGTGGGCAGGCAGGGTCTTGGGTGAGGCAACCTGCACCGCTCGCCTTGGCCCCAGCCCCCGCCCACCCCCAGATCGCACACAGGAGTGGGCCCCCTGTCTCTGGTGGGCAGGAGGGGGAGGGCTCCAGCAAGGGGATCAGCACCATTTGCCTAAGCCCCCAGTAGCACAGGGAGGCCTGGATGGCGGCTTGTGCTATCCTACCCTGCCTGCAGTATGCAAATTAGCCGCCATCTTTGTTGGCGGTTAACCACCATCTTAGTTGGCAGTTAATTTGCATATCGCCCTGATTAGCCAATGGGAAGGGTAGCGAAGTTATGGTTAATTACCATGTTTGTCTATTATTAGATAGGATGGGGTAATGTCTCAGGAAAGGGCTTCTCGCACCCTTTTGTTAAATCCTAGGTTCTGATTCAAGCATAGAATATACACTTAAAAGTCCTCATGAAGGACTATTCCCCACGTGATAAATAGCTTCTATAGGGCCAGTGATGGCATAAATGTATGAATTTATTATAAATTTAGGTTATAAGATCTGAATATATTATTTACAGTTTGTTCAGTATAAATTCATTTAGCAATTGACAAGTAGGCTTACTATGTTTTAGATTAATTACTAGTTGATAATAGTGCTGAGTATGTCATAAGAATTTTTTTTAATCTAAAAGATGTTGAACAAGAGCAATATATCCATAAATAGAACACACAATACAGTCATTTTTTCAACACATTTTCACCATTACATGAAACAATGCTTATCACTTAGTAGTACCCATTATATACTTATTGGATGAGTGATATGATAAATATTATAAGAGGATAAAAGTGTTTAAAGGGTAGGTGGTAGTGTACGATATTTGTGGAGTGCTTTGTGAGTCACATACCTGCTATTGTTCGGTGCTGTGTTCAGTGTTGCTAGACATGCAACACTGCCATTCATTGCAAGTATGATGTGAGGCATTACATTTCTTTTCCCGCCCATTCATTTGTTCATTCTTCATTCAGTTATTTACTGAGCACCTCCAATAAGTCCAATATGACAGGACTCGAACACAAATAAAAGATAAGATCTGCCATTAATGAGCTCAGGTATTGAAGGAGACGGGCAAATTAAATAAGCATTTTAAATAGATTATGACAAATGCTATGTTATATTTATTTTGCTTGTTTGTTTTTTTTAGTTGTTCCCCTTTCCCTTTTCAGGTTCACCTTACAGTTTCCTTTTATTCATTGTGTGAGCTGCCTCAATAGCATGTGGCAGGCTCCCATTCTGACCCCCCTGACCTACCTTTTTTCATTTTCCACAGTCTTCGTCACTACCATACTCCCAGTTCAGTTATTTGAAATAAATATTTGACATTTCCTCAACCCAGGGTAAAGGTCTATGCATTTTTAGCTTCAGGAATAACGCAAGAGGTTGAACTGCATAGAGATTCCTAACATGCCCTTGTAGAGTCAGGACTGCCTGTGTTTGGATCACATCTGCCATTTACTCCCTGTGTGAGTTAAGGTCATTGACCTCCTTGGGCCTCACCTTCTTCTATGAGAGATGGTGAGGATAACAATATTTGCACAACTAAGGTTCATGGGAAGCTTAAATGCATTAATATTTGTAAAATGCTTACAGTGGCATATACTAAAATTCGTTATCCTCATGTTCTAACAAGATTACTAACCTCTATTGAAATTATGGAGATGCTATTGACAAGAAGAATAATAGCTCATATTCAGAGGCGGATTTGCCATGGGTATCATAAACTTACTCTTCAGGATCTTTCACTTGGACAGGTCCCTTAAGACTCATGCATTTTTGGTAAAAGTTTTCCGACTGTGTAGCTGCAATCAGTTGAGATCATTGTCTCTCCCTTGTATGACTTTACCCTTCATCACACTTTTCCTAGGTTAATGCCTTAGAATTGGCCACAAGCATTATTGGGATCCAGTTAAAGAAAAGGTGAGTTGGGGATATATGTTCTTTGGGTGTAGCAGGATGTAGTTGAATGGTTCCTGGTACCTTTGGCGTACAGCTAAGTAGTTGCTAGCTGTGCCAGTTATGAATAGCTTTCAGGAATATGTCTACTGCTCATTATGCAAATTCACCAGGGCATCCTGACAGGGCTAGGCATTCTTATAAAATGGGAACTCATTCTATGGTGTTCAGCACCAAAAATATGTGTGTAGTGGAGGAGATAACAGTTTGAAATGTGTGAAGCCAAAAACTAGTTTGTGGAAAAACATCTAATCACAGAACATATAAAATTGTATTGGAGATTTTGTGTCTTATCAATGCCTTGTTAAAACTATCAATGATGACAATATATTAAAACACATTTTAATCAATTATCTTTCTATTCTTTATAGAAAATACTGTTATGAAAAAAATTGTATGTTAATGGACAATTGAAGAGTGTACAGCCAAAAAATATAGAAAAATATTTTAGAGTGTTAAGCATTAATAAGAATATTCTTATTTTCTAGATTTTGTGATGTTGATATTTGTCAGCTTTTTTTCAATATTTAGAATTATTTTTAGCTGCTAATTTTTAAAAAAATGTTACCTTTTTTGTTGAAAGTATTATAAATATATGCTTTGTTTTTTTTATTTCCCCACTGACCCCCCTTCCTTTTCATCTGCCCTTCCCAGGCTTTCAACACACTATTGTCTGTGTAAAGGGACTATGTATACGTATATGTATATAAGTTCCATGGTTAGGTTAATCTCTCTTCCCTCTGAAATTCATCAGTCTGTTCATGGTTCTATGTCTCTGTATATATTTTGTTCATCAATTTATTTTGTTCATTTCATTCCACATATGAGTGAGATCATGTGGTACTTATCTTTCTCTGACTGGCTTATATCGGTTAGCATATTACACTCCAGGTCCATCCATGCTGATGCAAGTAGTAAGAGTTTTTTTCTTTTTTACCACCACATAGTATTCCATTGTGTAAATGTACCACAGTTGTTGTTGTTTTTTTTTTAATCCACTCATCTGCTGAAGGGCACTTGGGCTGTTTCCAAATCTTAGCTGTTGTAAATTGTGCTGCTATGAACATAGGGGTGCATAAATTCTTTCTGATTGGTGTTCCTGATTTCTTGGGATATATTCCTAGAAGTGGGATCACTGGGTCAAATGGGAGTTCCATTTTTAATTTTTTGAGGAAACTCCATACTGTTTTCCACAGTGGCTGCACCAGTCTGCATTCCCACCAGCAGTGCACGAGTGTTCCCTTTTCTCCACATCCTTGCTAGCACTTGTCGTTTGTTGATGATAGCCATTCTGACAGGTGTGAGGTGATACCTCATTGTTGTTTTGATTTGCATCTCTCTGATGATTAGTGACTTTGAGCATTTTTTCATATGTCTCTTGGCCTTCTGTATGTCTACTTTGGAGAAGTGTCTATTTAGGTCCTTTGCCCATTTTTAAATTGTATTGTCTTCCTTTTGTTAAGTTGTATGAGTTCCTTATATATTTTAGAAATTAACCCCTTATTGGATGTATCATTGGCAAATGTACTCTCCCATGCAGTGGGCTCTCTTTTCACTTTGTTGATGGTTTCTTATGCCGGTTTCTTTTATTTTGATTTAGTCCCATTTGCTTATTTTCTCCTTAGATTCATTTGCCCTAGGAGATTATTGGTAAACATTGCTATGAGAGATGTCTTGAGATTTTTCTGCCTATGGTTTCTTCTAATATTTTTATGGTTTCATGACTTACATTTAGATTTTTTATCTATTTTGAGTTTATTATTGTGTATGTTACAAGTTGGTATAGTTTCATTTTTTTTGCAAGTACCTGTTCAGTTTTCTCAATACCATTTATTGAAGAGATTGTCTTAATTCCAATGTATGTTCTTGCCTCCTTTGTCAGATATTAATTGAATGCAATGGTTTGGGTTGATTTCTGGGATCTCTGTTCAATTGTGCCAATAACAGGCTGTTTTGAATACAGTGGCTTTGTAGTATAATTTGATATCTGGTATTGTGATATTTGTTGGCCTTTTAAACTTTGTAGTTTGTAATTTTTTTCTGTTCTGAACAAATGACAGAAATGTATATAATTTTGAATTTATAATTTTTATTTTTTCAATATAGTTCTCCAAACTATATAAACTTTAATTCCCCCCAAATATATGAGTCCACTCTGGATAACATGTAATGGGTGATTTTATGTGCCTGTTTTGTGTTTTTTTTTTTCCAATTTTACTGAGATATAATTGACATGCAGCACTATATCAGTTTAAGGTACATCATGTAATAACCATGTGTATATAAGTATATATATATACCATACACATATACACATTTGTCATTTTTTATAGATTAAGAAAACAGTTTCTTTTCTCTTTGTGATGATAACTTTTAGGGTCTATTCCTTTAGCAACTTTCATATATAGCAAACAGCAATGTTAGCTATAGGAATCATGTTGTACATTATATCCCCAATTCTTATTTATCTGATAACTAAAAATTTGAACCTTTTGTCCATATTCATCCATTTTCTCCACCTCCATCCCTCCTCAACTTTGATAACTACCAATCTGACCTCTTTTTCTGTGAGGTGCATTTTTTTTCTTTTGTAAGTTTCCACATATTAGTGAGATCATATAGCATTTGTCTTTGTCTGACTTATTTCCCTTAGCATAATATCTTCGAGGTCCATCCATGTTGTTGCAAATGGCAGGATTCCTTATTTTTTATGGCTAAATTATATTCTATTGTGTGTATGGATACTATCTTAATCCATTAATATGTTGATATACACTTAGGTTGTTGCCATCTCTTTCAAGGAACAGAGGTGCAGATATCTTTTCAATATAGTGCCTCAATACTGAGAATTTTTAACCCCTTGAATCCTTTCTTCTCCCTTCCTGCTGCCCAGCCTTCAACCTGTCTCTTTTTCTCTTCTCTAGCATAACTGTGGATTATAACACTCTATGAGACCTTGTTTTTTTCCTCTCTTAAACTTTGTATCTCCAATGTATCAGATACTTGAGAAATTTATAACTTAATCTCCATAATTTAAATCTCTGATCCCTGTTTTAAGCACAACTCAAGCAGTCATTTATAGCTTACGTAGTTCATTGGTTCTAAACCTTTATAGTATGTTAAAATCATCTGGGGAGTTTTTAAAAATTTCAATACCCAGGCAATATTCCAGAACAATTACTAGTAAATCAGAATCTCTGGTAGTTGAACGAAAGCATAAGTATATTTTAAGGGTGAAGCCAATATGCAGCCAGGTTTGAGAACCGGTGACTTGATTAAAGGATCTGTTTTTGATTTGGGGTAAAAATAAAGAATGGTTCCCTGGGAGGGAAGAAAGCATTCAGGAAGGAAAAACAGTCCAGAGTAAGAATCTAGGGATTTCCAGAAAGGGAAATCTCCTTTCTAATAGCTAGTGAAGTAAACAAAGGAAGAAATGTGAATGCTGGCCTGTCACTTCACTAGTTGTATGAGTTCAGAGATACCATTAAATTTTGAACAATCTGAAGATTCTTTTTTATAATATGAGTATAACTCTATTGTTTCTTGTGATGTAAAGGTAAATTTAAAATTAAATACCTGTTGATTAAAATTAATGCATTATCACTATTGTTATTTATAAAGGTTTATAGCACTTTTTTGCTTTAAGGCTGTTATAACTCTTACTTGCATACATTTGTATAATACTCTCTAATGGTAAAATTATCTGAGCTCTCAGAGGGCTAGACCACTTCTGTGCAGTTCACAGTTATAATCATAGCCCCAAACAAATAGTCTGATATAGATTATGCCTAAAAATTATTAAATGAGTGAGTAAACGAATGTGTCATATAGCTTAATCTCATTAATCTAAAATAGAAGGATATCAGGTTATATATTTCTTTTGTGCTCTCCTACAATATCTTTTTCTCTTACTTGATAAACAGAAAGTTAATAACAGCCCTAACCGGTTTGTCTCAGTGGATAGAGCATTGGCCTGCGGACTCAAGGGTCCCAGGTTCGATTCCGGTCGAGGGCATGTACCTTGGTTTCGGGCACATCCCCAGTGGGGAGTGTGCAGGAGGCAGCTGATCGATGTTTCTCTCTCATCCATGTTTCAAACTCTCTATCCCTCTCCCTTCCTCTCTGTAAAAAAATCAATAAAATATATTTTAAAAAAAGAAAGTTAATAACAACAATAGATTACTGTGTGCCAGGTACTGTTGCAAGAACTTTACAAAATTATTACTTAGAAACTTATGAATTAGGCATGACCATTCTTTCCCTGTTGCAGATTAAAAAGTTGAAGAATAGAGAGCTTAAGTCATTTATCTGAACACAGATAGGAAGCTGATGAGTTGGGATTTGAATTTAGGTAAATAGACTTGAGAACAAATTCTAAGTATTGACCTTCCTGCAGCAACAATCACTTCACCCGTGTAAAAGCAGCCATTGCTATGAATTACTTGAAGTCCTTAAACCAATCTCTTTTCTAGAAAGTTTCAAACCAGTTTTATCCTCTAGGTTTCTTGGGAACTAATCATAACTCTTGTTATGGGGGAGGAAGGGAAACAAACATTGTGTGAAGAGATATAATCATCATATTTGCTTTGCTTGGAAAAACAATTTTTATTTTGCAAAAATTATGTTATTAATTTTTATTTGGCTCAGACAAAAACACATGGATTCATATCAATAGAGCTATTATGTCTGTTATGTTCAGCTATTCTACTGCTGGAAGCAATGAGAAATTTAGATGTTTCTTCTTTAATATTATGTCATAGTTCATTAGAGAGTTAACAGTCATATTTAAGAGTCTTTACATTGGAACAGTAGGTTTTTATTATTTAAAAAAGCTCATTACTTGGAAGGTATTCACTGAATAAGAGCTCACCTAGTTTGACTTTCTCCTGAAAAGTGGTGATAGGAAAGTGTATGATGTGGTTTATGCCATTTCATTTCCTTTAAACTTTTTAGAAGATAAAAATCAGGTCAAGATAAAACTTCTCTATACAACCATAGAACTCAGGAACACACCAGATGTATTTCTAGCCTTTAATTTATAATGAGAAAAATCTCTTCCAAGTCTGAAGTTAGTTTCAGATGGATAAGTAAAACAGTTGATTGCTTTTTAAATCATAGGTGTTCTTTTTCCATTATTATATTTATAATTTTAAATGAGTTATGTCTTCTATCTCAGCTTTATTACTTTTGGGTTGTATGGATATATGCAAATAAAAATACTATAGAAATTGAAAAAACATTTTCATGTTCTCCGCAGAACACAATTGAAATTCCAGGGAATATTTAGGAAATGGTTGCCCATTCTTAGTAAAATAAATGTTTGTCCAAGATACATGATAAAATTTGGAGAAATAAAATGGCCAATTCCTCTCTTTCCAACAGCAGATGTTTCTCTGGTAATACTGAAATCAATATTTCCCTTGGGAACATCTGTCAGAGTGACATGTCTATAATTAAAATGAACATTGAGGATATTAGCATTGCCAATTGAAAAAAAAAATCATTTACTGAAAAAAAAATGTTACTAAAAAGGACTTTTGGTAAATTTCAACTATAAATTCCAGTTAACTATGTTTACTGTGAAATGTGTATTATAGTATTGCATCACCTTATATGAAAGCAGCTACTTTTTTGTGATATTTAATTAAAAATACTAAATATATCTATTTATGGATTCTGTTTCTGTGCTGTGCCAGAAATATGGCTGGTCTCTTATTTTGCAGTTTTCATTTAATCCAACAATAAACTAAAACAGTATCTATGAAGAAAGTATAGGAGAGGTATTTAATATTGTGGAAAGTAGGATTTAAAATAAATAGTTCTTTTGGGCAAGTATAACATGGGGGTGTATCTCCACAGAGGTCCAAACTAGAAGAAATCAATTTAATTTACCAAAAGAAATTGAATGTATTTTTAAATGATGGATAAAACTAAAGAAGAGAAAAAATGACCTTGACTTTCTTTAACCAGTTCAATGTGTTGATTTCATTTTTCTTATTGACAAAATGTAGGTGATCTGAATCACATTGATAAAGATTAATTTGATACTAATATACTTATAAAATTACATCTATTCGTGTTCCATAAGTACCACAGCATTATAAGATGTGGTTTTCAACTTTGGCTTTTTCATGTACACCCATGTTTTCAAAGTAACAGCCTATCATTGAGTTTTTGTGGTCACTCCTATGCTGCTGCCCAAATTCACATCACAGTTCTTCACCCCTCAACTAAACAAAATCCCAAAGAGTTTTGTGTGTTCACCTTTTACTCCCTGACACACAACTAGACTATATTTCCTGCCTCCTTACACAGTGGAATGTGGGCAAGGGTGATTAATGTATGTCACTTCAAGACCCAGCTTCCAAACATCTCCTATACACAATTCTTGATTCTTCTAATCTTTATTCACCAAATTAATGGACATACAGGACGAGGTCTCTCCAGTATTAAGATTTAAAGAGATGCTGCCCCCTGAATAAGCAAATGAAGTGCTTGGCTGCAGGAATATTTGCTTGGAGCAAGGAGGGCATGTATTGTGTGAAACTACTAAAATGTTCAGCTTTGTCATTTCTATACACAATTCTTGACTCTTCTAATCTTTATTCACCAAATGAATGGACATACAGGACGAGGTCTCTCCAGTATTAAGATTTAAAGAGATGCTGCCCCCTGAATAAGCGAATGAAGTGCTTGGCTGCAGGAATATTTGTTTGGAGTGAGGAGGGCATGTATTGTGTGAAACTACTAAAATGTTCGGTTTTGTCATTATAGCACCTAACATTTTTTAACTCTATTTCAGGCACACCAATAAGACAATTGCAAACAATTACCTTTATCTTCATCTGTGCAATATAATGTCATTTTAAATTCTAAAGTCTCAAAAGAGAATTTTTTAATATCCCTTTCTAATCAGCTTTGCTTGCAACATTTCTATTTTTCTGTTAACGGCATCATCATTCTAGAAGCAGTTGTCAAAAAAGAAAATATGATGCAATCTGGGATTTTGGTGACTGAGAACAGGCATTCTGAAATCTTACCACAGGAGAATTAACTCTATTATAAATGTTTGATGCATTCATTGTTACATTTTAGCAGATATGATATGGCAGCAAAATTCAATTCCTTATTATAGTTTTTGTGCTACAATATATCCCTTTAGAACTTGGAAAGGCAGCTAACGGAGGCAAAAGCAAGTTACCCTATACCAACACATAACATAATTTGAAATCTTTGAGATGATTTTATTAGTCCATGTTCATCAAAATGCATTAGATTAATTTCTTAGTATCACCATGAAAACTATCCAATACTCATTTCTTGAGTTCAAGGCAGTGATCAGTCATATGGATACCTCTGGGTAGTAAGACGTGTAAGAAAAGCCTCAAATCACATATGAGTCATACCATTTTGCAAATGTAGATGATGTATGTAATTCTTTTTCTCTCTCTTGCTCTCAATTGAAAACAATCAAAGGAATAGCTCCAGACATGCTTATTACAAAGGACTGCTGAGTTTCTACCACTGTGGCAGGGCTGGCAGCTAGACTACAGTTGTTAGAATGCCAAATCCCAGACGTGGCATGATTAAATCCAGTGTCTAATCATTTTGTTATAGTAAATTCACAAAGCAGTCTGATTACGGCATGCCCTGTCTTCATGGTGGTACACGTGTTATACATTTGCTATGAAATTACTAGTGTGAATTTGTAAACGAAATGTATTGTTTACTAAAAATTTTTTTCTCTACACTTAAACACACACACACACAACTTATCTGCATATTCTACTAGTTCTGTTGGTGAAAGCCATGACATTAATTGACCCTCTCACTATTTTACTATTAGTTTTTTGCTTTCTCATTTATGTACAATTTTATTGTTGATGTGTTTTTCTTTATGCTGACTATAAAAATTTTTGACCTAAGATGCAAATGCCAGCTGTTTAAAATTATAATGTTCAAATAACATTCGGGGCAAATATTCATTAATTTATTTTTAAATACAAATATTGGAGGTGTTTAATATGTATATATTAACAAGTTTACAAAAATAGATTCTGTGGCTTTAGGCTATAATAAAATAAAGTTATAACTTACTTTAATATTTTGGCCAACATGATATCAATAAATAGTTAGAGTTATAACTTACTTTAATATTTTGGCCAACATGATATATAGAAATATTTTAAGAAAATATATTAAATCAAATCAATTTATTTGTTTCTGTATACCACATTAATGGGCAATAGAACACATTTATTAAACTCTCTTGACAATATGTAATAAATTAAATACATCATTAACGTTTGGCTGCAGGTCTACTGTTATAGTGCTTTTTGTTATGAATAAGAGTATATTTGCTATAAATATTCTGTTATAACCGTTTTCTACATAAGAGAACACATATAAAATTTGAGTTATATTTTTCATTTGAGGCAGTTTTCTTTCCCCTTTTGTCTTTGTATTAAAGCATTACCAACCCTGACTAATTGATAGAAAATCTCTGATTTTTGTAGTTCACTGAGAGGTGATCGTGGAAAGAAAATTCAGGATATAATCAGACACACATTTGTGAACAGTCTGTTTTAATCAGTCATCAAATATTGTTAGATGCTTACCCCAAATCCTGACATTTAGCTTCTAGATAGACATTCTATATCCGATCAAGAAAGTTCAGTGATCCCCTTTTACCTGCAAATACTTTCCCTCCTCTCACTCTTGTGGACTGAGCAGTCTTCAGAATGGGGATTCTTTAAATCATTAATTTCTCCCAACTTTTACCGCCAGTCTTTTCTATCTTCTCAGCCCCAGGATGATATATCGAACACTCTACTCAGTATCTTACTTGGAAGGACAAATTAACACGCCGAGATTGATCTCACTGTTCCCTCCCACACCTGTTGTTTCCACAGCGATCCATGTCTCAGTAAAAGGCACTATCCGGTACATACATTTTCAGCCCCCAAACCTAGAACTCACCCATGTGTTCTTATTGTATCACACTTCACATCCAATCCACCCATAACTGCTTATTAGTTGAATCTTTAACATATCCATAATCTGGCCATGTCTTTTATTTCATCTGCTGAAACTCTAGTAGAAATTACCATCAACTCTTATTTTTACTGCTACAGTAGACTCATATATGGTCTTACCTCTTTCTTGCCCTACTTATAGCCTCTTAAGTGGTTCCATGTGTCAGCAGTCTGCGGTGTTTACCTATGCCGCCATCTTGGTCTCTTGTCTAGTTGAATCTTTAACATATCCATAATCTGGCCATGTCTTTTATTTCATCTGCTGAAACTCTAGTAGAAATTACCATCAACTCTTATTTTTACTGCTACAGTAGACTCATATATGGTCTTACCTCTTTCTTGCCCTACTTATAGCCTCTTCACACAGCAGCTGATAAAATTATGTCAGTTCCCTCACTAACAAAATTCCAGAGAGTTCACATAATATTCAGGAAAAAAAATCTGTCCTGGGAATATCCTCAAGGCTGTACATGATTTGGCCTCTACTTTTATCACTTACCCTTCTAGCCACACTGACATTCTTGCTGTTCTTTTGAAATATCCAGTCTCAGTATACCCCAAGGTATTTGCATGTTTCTGTTCTCTCTACCAGAATTTATTATCCCCTAATTGAAGACATCTTCCCAAACTTCATTCATTTTTTTTTCTGTTTAAACATTTCCCTTTTCTGCTTATCCCATCATCCAATCCCAGTTATTACCTAACTCCTTACAAACTTTTTAAAATAGTTCCTATAACTACCTATACTTTTACAATACTTACTTTTTATTGTCTGTCTTCCCTGTGGAGGAATTCAGAGCATGTCACCTGAAAATATGTCATGTTGACGTATTGATTATTTTATGTTAAAGGCACTTCAGAAACAGCAGTTTTAAGAAGGTACTCTGACCCTCCTGTTCTCTCCTGAAAGTGGGATGTAGAGCTCCCATTTGAAAGTTGCCCTTCCTGTACCACAAAAAAAGGAAGAAATTTTTATCACTGGGGATGGGAAATTGAGGCAGACAAATCTATACAAACAAATCTTGTTATACTAACCCTTATCTTTCTTCTTCACAATTTACTGCCCCTAGCCCAAACCCCTCTCTTTTGTCAATTTTTTATAACTTTATTGTTTCTTTGTCTAAAAGGTATAAAAACTTTCTGCTCTAGTTATTTATTCAAGTTTTTTTAAATAAAGATTTTTTAATTGATTTTTTTTTTTAGAGAGAGAGATAGGAAGAGGTAGAGAGAGAAACATTGATGTGAGAGTGGAACATCAATCAGCTACCTCCAGCACACCCCGTCCTGGGGTTCGAGCCTGCAACCTGGGCATGTGCCCTGACTAGGAATCAAACCAGAAAACTTTTGGTCCCCAGAACAATGGCCAACAAACAGCCACACTGGCCAGGGCATTTCTTCTTTATTCTCCTGTGAGGGCTCCTATATACATATAAATTTTTAATGAAACGTGTATGCTTTCTCCTGTCCATTTGTCTTATGTCAGTCTAACTCTTAGGTCCAGCCAGAGACCAAAATGGGTAGAGAAGATTTTTCCTCTTTTATATCTTCTAGAATTTAACTCTATGAAAACAGGGGCTCTGTGTTACTGACTGTAGTATCCTCATTGAGGACTGTAGTATCCTTCACTGTCTAGAAAAGTTTCAATAAATATTTACTAAGTAAATAAATGACCATAATCAAACCATAAATTAAAACTTATGTCTCTTCATCATAACTAGTTGATAAAGATCATTGTACTTATTCTGATTAAAGTGCAATTTCTTCTGGTACCTATTTGAGGCACCTGAATAAATACCAGGAAAGGAACCACAGTCCACGGCTTTTGACTTTTCACTGTTTCTTTCTTAATTAATCATGTTGATGTGTATCTGGCTCAGTGCTCTCACTCAGCTACTATCTTTTTTACAGGATGAGTTACTTTGAGGAAAATTACCTATAGCAGCAATCCTTAAACTTTAGCACGCATCAGAATCATCTGGAGAGCTTATTAAAGCAAAAACTGGCAGGACCCCAACCCCAGAATTTCTGATGTTGTCGGTCTGGGGTGTGGCTAGAAAATGTGCATTCCTACGTGGTCCTCAAGTATTGCTGATTCTGCAAGTCTGGGCCACAGTTTGAGAGCGACATAGCAATAGAATGTCTGGGTGACGGCCACCTCCTTTGGTTCGGACTTCCTTCCTGAGGGACCTGAGGAAACTGAGATGGATGTTTTCTACAGAACAAGAGCAAAGTGCTGGGGCCTTTCTAGCTATGATACAAGCTGGGGAGGTGGGCAGTTTTCAGAGGAAGTGTCCTGAAGAGTTTTCCCAGCTGTATTTGAAACTTGAAACTCAACAAAATGAGAAAGAAGAGGTGCTAATGAAAGAGATAGAGATAGAAACAAAGATACACACACACACACACACACACACACACACACACACATACACATGAAGAAAAAGAGAAAGAGAAAAGAGAAAAGAGAAGGACAGGAGTGGGGAAGAAGAAGGCTGAGGGGATTTGGAACAGTTGCAATGCTGACATGTAGAAATTTGGAAAGTATAGAGAATGCCTGAAGGAACTAGCTGAAGCTGATCTGGAGAAACTGGTGTTTGCAGTCAATCTTTCTATGATATTTATAGGTTCAGATTTAGAGAGCATTATATGGAGGCAGGAGAGAGGCAATAAAGAAACTAACATAAAGCAGAGATTGTCCATCTCCGCCATGTTTAGAAGCTTTCACCTAATTGACTCTTAAACCAAAATGTATATTCATTGTCTAGGGATATGTTAATTCAGTACAATAAAATCGGGGTCTAAAACAAACAAACAAAAACACTTTATTATGTCTGGAAGCTAAAAGTCCAAAATCAAGATGTGTGCAAGACCTTGCGCTCTCTGAAGGCTCTAGGGGAGGACCCTTCTTGTCCTTTTCCTAGTGTCTAGTGGTTGCGTGCAAACCTTGACAATTCTTGTCTGACAGTTGCATCACCCTGATCTCTGCTTCTGCCATCACATGGCATTCTCCCCTAGAGCCATTTTTCATGTTGATTCTGTGTCTTCTTCGGGTACTATTATGAAAGTTAACTTAAAAAAATAAACTGTTTTAGCGAAATATTTATAGTGAAGGAACTAACTGAATCATTCTTTGGTTGGGATCCCCCAAAGACTTGCTCTTTGCAAATGATCATTTTTGTTCTACTTGTTACTATCCTCATGTTGTCTTATCTGTCTGCTCTATCTTCTTTATCCCTTCATCCAACTAAAATTGAGAGTTTCCAATTGTCACTCTTCAGTCAGGAATAAAGTATCAACTATCTAAACTAATAAACTCATAGACTTTGATGGGAATGTGTAAACTCCTCATTTAGGGATTAACCACATTGACCAAAAGTTTGTATATATTTAATGTTTACTACATATATTTAATTTTTTAAGTGCTAAGCATTTTATATGTTAGCAAACTGATTTAATTTCTTTGTCTTTTGAAATAATGACCCTCCCAAGCTTCATTATTCTAATCCCAGTGTGCTTTTAATAGCTACATTGAAGGATGAGAGTCAATAAATGGAATGCATAAAATACAATTCTGCACCTGATAGGTGTTTTGGCATTCTTTAAACAGCACTGTGTAGGTCAGTGGTTCTCAACCTTCTGGCCCTTTAAATACAGTTCCTCATGTTGTGACCCAACCATAAAATTATTTTCATTGCTACTTCATAATTGTAATGTTGCTACTGTTATGAATCATAATGTAAATATCTGATATGCAGGATGGTCTTAGGTGACCCCTGTGAAAGGGTCGTTCGACCGCCAAAGGGGTCGAGACCCACAGGTTGAGAACCGCTGGTGTAGGTGGTCATTCACTCTTTCTTTATTGGCTGCCTTGTTTATCATTTTTATTTGTATAATCTTTATATAATCTAATTCATAACATTTGAATAAAGAGGGGGACATTTAAGAGTAATTTTTATTTGGCTAAAATATGACAATATTCCAAAGTTTGTATAGGTATATATATGTCCATGTCGGTGTGTAAGGTATATCTGGCTATAGAAAGTCCTGAGTTTAATGAAATTTTAATATTGGGCCAAAA
>NW_005371324.1:11023690-11024486 GCF_000412655.1 Myotis brandtii
GTTAACCGCCAACAAAGATGGCGGTTAATTTGCATATGTAGCCGCAATGCTGGGAGGCGAAAGGGGAAGGAGAGAAGAAGCCACCTGCCGCTGATTGCATCGGAAACCCAGGTGGCAGCCAAGAGCCAGAGAACCCAGCTGCCTTTGCTTGGAGAAGCCAGGCACCTTTGCCGGCTTCTGTGATAGGAGAACCTGGCCGCCTTTGCGGGCCCTGGGCCAGTAATCAGAGAAGCTGGGTGGGGCAGGGAAGAGGTGGATGTCTGCCTCTTCCCTGCCCCGCCTGGCTTCTCAGATCACTGATCACCAGTGATGGGAGAACACCCAGAGGCGGGCCAGAGGCCGGGCTGCATAGCTGCCTGGGGACACCATCCGGACCCCAGGGGTGATGCAGCCAGGCCCCAGCAGGAGACCCAGAAGGTGACCCAGGCGCTGGGGCTGCATTGCAGCTGGGGCATGCAATCCGGTGCCTGGGCTGAGGAGACCCAGGGGCCGGGGCTGTGTCTCAGCTGGGGCACGCGATCGGGTCCCAGGGGCGACGCAGCCAGGCCCCAGAAGGAGACCCAGGCGCCAGGGCTGCATTGCCGCTGGGGCACGTGATCCAGTGCCTGGGCTGAGGAGACCCAGAAGGAGACCCAGGGGCCTCCCAAGAGGAGAGTCTCCATGGTCAGATGGCCTGGTGTCGGGACAGGAATAAAGACCCAAGGTGACTCAGATGCCTGGCCGCAGGGTTAGACCAGCCAGCAGGGCCTTTCAGTTGGGACTCTGGGTGGGGGTGGGGCGAGGGAGGCAAGCCGGA
>NW_005371324.1:11025771-11028545 GCF_000412655.1 Myotis brandtii
TGGGCTAAGGGTCCCACTGGAACTGCCTCAATTTAATGTAATCCCCTCTTTAAAGATCTTATCTCCATATACAGGTACATTCTGAGGTTCTGGGGATTAGGATTTTAACATACATTTTGTTGATTACCCAAATCAGCCCTTAACAACCAACATGTTCCAGAAAGTAGATTCCTACAGGGTTATTTACCAAACATTCAGAAGTATTTTTAAAAGAGCTAAGCCCCTTGCCCACTGCGCGGGCCCCTCCCGGCGAAGAGCGAAGGCCTTGGTTCCGGGCGCCGGAGGAAAACTGGTGCCAGCAGCCAGGGGGCCCCAGATTGCGAGAGGGCACAGGCCGGGCTGAGGGACCCACCCGAGTGCACAAATTTTTGTGCACTGGGCCTCTAGTATATTTATAAATCATCAGGATTTAAACATTGATTTAAAAGTTTTATATATATACCAATAAAATGCTGGTGTAATAATGACAAACAAATATACAGGTCTGAAAGAAATGAAAGACAGAAAACTTAGTTAAATTAACAATGAGGTTGAAGAGATAAAGGATTTTAATCTAACATAACTAACCAGACCCTGTAATTAGAGGCCTAGACTTACTCCTTTCTCATCTCTTAAGTGCCTTGATGTCCTTCACACTATATCTAAAGGTTTACTAATCCTTGCCTGTCCTTTAGTTATCAATTTTTATTTAGCATATTATTTTGGGTGAATTTAAAGTGAGTCATTTTGATATTAGACTTTTATCATTATGGCAATAAGATCAGTTATAGTATAAGCCATGTTTAATGACTACTGGTTTATATAAAATGTTATTTTTTTGATGTGATGAAAATATTTTAAATTTTGTAGACGTTTTCCAACCAGAGCCATTTAAGTACTACAGCCTATTTCTCATATGGCAAAATTCTTTATAACTATACTAGAGGCCCGATGCACAAAATTAGTGCACAGGGGGTGGGACCCTCAACCTGGCCTACACCCTCTTGCAATCCAGGACCCCTTGCTCCTAACTGCCCACCTGCTCACTCCTAACCACTTGTCTGCTCACTCCTAACCATCCACCTGCTTGCTCCTTACTGCCCGCCTACTCACTCCTTACCGCTTGGCTTGCAGCTCCTTAGCGTTGCTGTGGAGGCGGTAGAGGCTCCTGCCACCACTGCTGTGCTCGCCAGCCATAAGCCCAGCTTCTGGCTGCGTGGTGCTCCCCCTGTGGGAGTGCACTCACCACCAGGGGGCAGCTCCTGCATTGAGCGTCTGCCCCCTGGTGGTCAGTGCGCATCATAGTGACCAGTTGTTCTGGTCATTCCAGTCATTCCATTGTACCAGTTGCTGGGCTTTTATATACTAGTATATAGACTAGAGGTCCGGTGCATGGATTCATGCACCAGTGGGGTCTCTTGGCCTGGCCTGCACCCTCACAGTCTAGGACCCCTTGGGGGATGTTGGACTGCCAGTTTTGGCCCAATTCCTGCAGGCCAGGCCGAGGGACCCCACTGGTGCACAAATCCATGCACTGGGCCTCTAGTATGCATATAAGATTTTTGGTTAATCTCTTCCTGCCCTCCTCCCTCACTTCTTCCATCTGAGATTCATCAGTCTGTTCCATGTTTCCATGCCTGTGTGTTGAGCATCTGCCTCCTGGAGGTCAGTATGCATCATAGCTACTGGTGGAACAGTCAAATGGCCAAACAGTCGGACGGTCACTTAGGCTTTTATATATGTATAGATATAGTATAATATGTTTATTGGAGAGTCTGAGCTTTGTGGGGTATACATTTGAAAAGAATTTACTTTTTAAATCAATGTTCCCAACTGTGCCAAGACAAATCTTGCTTCCCTTCTGGGTAGCAGATCTCTCAATTATGTCTTGGGTAGATTCTATGATTTCTCTCTAAATGATTAAAAAGTCTAGTCTAGCTAGCAACTCTAATGTCATATCCTCTCCTCATCACAATACAGGGGTTTGGGGCCAAAAGACTTTGAGTGGGGAGGAAGTGTAATCTGTTTTCTCCTTTGCTTATTATCACCAGGAGTCAAATAGAAGGTTATAATATGTCTCTTCAGGACATCTCCCCACCATCTATATTATGCTTTTATATCTGTAGCTGCTCTAGGAAGAGACATAGATAAAGGGACAATAATCTCTTTACTGCATTGAATTTGCAAGAGCAATACCTTGTTTCTCTTACTGTCAACTGCCTTGGTCTCCTGGATCACACTGATAGGCCGCCAAAGTCCTGGATGACAGACATCTAACTATTGACTTTCGAATGAAGCATGTGGTTCCTTGGAGGCTCTATTTGGATCATACTCACCATAAATTTACATCATTTATTATTATGTTCATTTAATACTTATATAGCTTGTACTTTGTGCTATGCCACGTTCTACATGCTTTACAAATTTAATTATCTGAAAATCATATGAAATAGGTACTTTTACTAGTCTGATGGAGAAACTGAAGCACAGTGAACTGAACAAATTGTACAAGGTCACATTGGTAGTAACTGGAGGAAATGGTATTTCAACCCAGGTGATCTGGCTCCAGTATCTATGCCCTGAACTACTATGCCTTCATGTGGTTATCTCTGGCTTGAAACAGCAATTTAATAGGATATGGTAATAATGGTCTAGAGCAGGGGTGGGCAAACTTTTTGACTCGAGGGCCACAATGGGTTCTTAAACTGGACCGGAGGGCCGAAACAAAAGCATGGATGGAGTGTTTGTGTGAACTAATATAAATTAAAAGTAAACATCATTACATAAAAGGGTAC